>NC_061089.1:16716160-16798660 GCF_015104395.2 Macrobrachium nipponense
ACAACAAAAAATACTCATGATAGTAGCTTTTATCAGTTTTGAAATATTTCCATATAAATAGCGAAAAGTGCCAAAATTTCAACCTTCGGGCAACTTTGACTCTCCCGAAATGGTCGAAAAACGCAATTTTAAGCTAAAATGCTTATATTGTAGTAATATTCAACTATTTACCTTAATTTTGCAACAAATTGGAAGTCTCTAGCACAATATTTTGATTTATGGTGAATTTATGAAAAAACTTTTTCCTTACGTCCACGCGGTAACTCTTCCGAAAAAAATCATACATGCGATTGTGGTAATGTTTGCACCATTTTAAAATTAGCCGTTACATAAAGTTTTATATATATGGAAATGTGCGCAATTGCATGGACAATATAACTAAAAACAACCCATGGTTGTAGCTTTTATCAGTTTTGAAATATTTTCATATAAAAAATGATAAGTGACAAATTTTCAACCTTCGGTCAATTTTGACTCTACCGAAATGGTCGAAAAACGCAATTGTAAGCTAAAACACTTATATTTTAGTAATATTCAATCATTTACCTTCATTTTGTAACAAATTCGAAGTCTCTAGCACAATATTTCGATTTATGGTGAATTTATGGAAAAAATAACATTTTCCTTACGTCCGCGCGGTAACTCTTCCAAAAAAATCATACGTGCGATTGTGGTAATGTTTGCACCATTTTAAATTAGCCGTTACATAAAGTTTTATATATGAAAATGTGCGCACTTTCATGTAGAATGCAACGAAAAATAATTGAAGGTTGTAGCTTTTCTCATTTTCAAAATATTTGCATATAAATCACGATAAATAGAAAAAACCACGTTCGGTCAACTTTGACTCTACCGAAATGGTCGAAAAACGCAATTGTAAGCTAAAACTCTTATATTTTAGTAATATTCAATCATTTACCTTCATTTTATATTTTAGTAATATTCAATCATTTACCTTCATTTTGCAACAAATTGGAAGTCTCAAGCACAATATTTCGATTTATGGTGAATTTATGAAAAAAATTTCCTTCCCTCCGCGCGCTTAACCTCCGCCATAAATATCCGAATTGCGTACATCGCATTCTCGGAAAATTTGCTCAGTTTCATATTAGGCATTTCCTAAAGTTTTATATATGAAAATGTGTGCATTTTCATGTAGAATAAAAGGAAAAATATTGGAAGGTTGTAGCTTTTCTTATTTCCAAAATAATTGCATATAAAAAAAAAATTATAAAAAAATTTTGACATTTGGTCATTTTTAACTCATCGGAAATGGTCAAAAACTGCAATTGTAAGCTAAAACTCTTACAGTATCGTAATATTCAATCATTGGTATTCATTTTGAAAAAAAATTGGAAGTCTCTAGAACAATATTTAGATTTACGGTGAATTTTTGAAAAAAATAAAAAAATACGTCCGGGCGTTACGAATTCGTACATCATTTTGTGATAATATTTTTCCGGTGTTGCTTTTATTGTTTTACAATGTATTATATATCAAAATGATTGCAATTTAGTGTACAATACAACGAAAAAAAAGAAACTCGTTAGCTTTTACCGTTTTTTGCACAGCGTGATTTTAATACAATTATGTATGAATTTTTTTTTTCACTACCATATATCACATTATTTACATATGATAATGATATTATTTTTCATTTCTGATGATTGCATACTAAACTTCAGGCAATGACAAAAAAAGGAGCCAAAAATGAACTCTTAATCTTGAAAACTAAGCGCGCTGTGATTTTTTGAAAAAATTATTTTTTCCGCTTCCGCGCTCACTCAAAACCGGCTCCGGCATTCGGGGGAGTTTTTTATTTTTACCGCTTCGGCGTTTAAGGGTTAATCATGAAGGGTTATTCCATACAAACAGTACCCACCCGCACTAACTTGATAGATCTGGAAAGTAGAAGGACCCAATTGCATTCATGGGATTATCACCTTTTTGCCTCCATTGTTATATGGCATTCTTTTATATAATACTATTTTTGTTAGTTAAACTGTGTTCAAAAGATTTTCAGTGGCTGAAAGGTAGATTTGTTTTTAAATTTTCATGATATAGTAGCTGAAGGTCAGTTAATTAGTTGAGTAAGGATTTAAAATTGGGCCATTATTTACGCAAGTAAGGATAAAAAATCAGACCACAATTATCATTATCAGATGTGCCCTAATGTTAACTAGCATATCCTGCTTAGTCACCTTGAGCTAATATTTTGTCTCTGGAAATTAATGTAATCTTTTATTTTCTTTGTATTAGGTTGGTAGCCTGGTTGGTGGACAGCAGGTGAACAACACAGCTTCTATGCATTATTTGCTGAGCAGTTACCGTGTTGGTATGTTGGCTCTAGAAACCTTAGCAAGGCGTGTCCATGATGATAGGCCTCAAGCAAAATATGCTAGAAATCCTCCATATGGTGAAGATGTCAAGTGGCTACTTGGGGTAGCTAAGAAACTGGGTAAGACTTAATGACCTATGAAATATATAGTGGTACCTCATTAGTCGAACTTTTCTAATGTTGAACATAAAATTTTTTGGCCAAAATTTTCAAAGAAATTTTGTGTTGTTTGTTGAACAAATAGTGCTCATACTCTAACCTGGCAGATTGTCCTGTTTATACGTGTACTCAACAGCCTACCATCTCATACGAGTAAAACTGTATTAACATGTTTTTTCTTTTAAAGTATATAGTTTAATGATATTCATATCATTAAATTCTATTGTATTTCTGGCCTTTTTTTACCGAAGGGCTGGCACTTGGAACTTTTTGGCCCCGTAATGACTTGTTTGTAATCAGTTTCATTAGCAAAAAATAGCACAAAACAACAAACACATACGGTGATGCAAACTGTGCACAAGGTGATGCTTTTTCAGTGAGAAACAAAAGGCAGAATGGGGTCATGAAAGATGGGATGCTTTGTTTTGGCGCTTGGTACACGGCCTGGTCACTCAGTGGGGTCCAGAAGGAGCTTTTCCGAGTGTTCGAAATCAGGAAATATATGAAACCAGAGACAAAATTTCATCTGAAAAAATTTATGAAACTTATGAATACTAAAGTTCCACTGTAGAGTGGTCCCCTGCGAATAGATGGAACCCCTATAAAAATGCTGAAAATGGCCTATTTTGTTAGTTAAAACTCAAGAAAACCCCACTAAAAATTTTTATACCTGCTCTTTTTTAATAGTTTTATCACAAAAAGTGCATTTTATGATGAAATTGATAAAGAAAACAAGAATTTGTAGGTATTTCTCATAGAAACATACTGCAAATAGGCAAATGTGACTGGAGGGGGAGTGTTGCCGATTAGCAGACAATGATTTCTCTCTCTCTCTCTCTCTCTCTCTCTCTCTCTCTCTCTCTCTCTCTCTCTCTCTCTCTCTCTCTCTCTCTCTCTCTCTCTCCCTGTTGTATGTATGTAACCTTCACACACTCCAATATTTTTAACAACCATTTATTTCTTTTTTCAAGGGTAATGTATTAAGCTAACTTATAAATGAAATTATAGACAATTCAATTTAAAAGTTAGCTTAATACTTATTTAAGGACACCCACCTCTCTCTCTCTCTCTCTCTCTCTCTCTCTCTCTCTCCTCTCTCTCTCTCTCTACTCTCTCTCTCTCTCTCTCTCTCTCTCTCTCTATTAGTGGTTAGCGGTAGAAAATTTCCAATTTATCTATTTTTACCTTTACTGTCTAGAACTGTAAATGCACTGTTCTAAAACATAGACATAAATAAAAATCGTATTAGTCCAAGTGAAAAGCACTGTTTGCTCATGAAAAGGAATTTCAGAACCAAGAGAGACAGAATAAAGAATTTCTTAAAAGTGGTTGAGAAGACTTCTTAAAATAAATCGGTCAGTTGGAAGGGCGATAGAAGAGATATGTACGCATGTAATCTTCACACACACCTATATTTTTACTTATTTTTTTAAGGGTAACTTAATGAAATTACAGTAACTTTGACTTAATTTGAAAGTTAGCTTAATACTTAGGGAGCATTGTTAGGGTCATATTTAGCATTCAAAAACTAGAGGTAAGCATTATTAGCATATTTAGAGATTTCTTTTGGTTGGTGTGCTGTTTGCATTTGACTGTCTCAATGCTTTGAAGTAGTGTGACTTTGGATGTAATAACATATTGGTAATTTGCAGCTAAGTAGACAGGAAATTAACTGCTGAAAAATTAGGGATCCTTATATTCCTGTGTGGGGGGTGGGGGGGGGGAACTAGGGACTGAAGTGGCTGGGATTTCCATGTTGAGAGAGAGTGAGAGAGGTTACAAATACCTTATTGTATTACCCTATTTTGTTTTTATTATATGGTACCATTTGTTTCATATAATTTATATACAAAAGCAATTATTATATGTCAGCAACACTAACATTTTCCATTTCTGGGACTTTCAGGCCAGCAATACCTCCATCAGTTCTGCATGTGCTCAGTTAACAGTGTGGTTTCTCCATTTGTTTTGCAAGATTTAGCTGTGGAGGCAGCTCAGTACTTGGCTCGCCATTCCCCTGCTCTCTTTCCCCAACAGTTGAGATCACCAATCTTGCAGCCACTTGTTCAGAAATGTCAGCAAATGTAAGATAAAGCATATGCCTAAATATTTCTGCTACTGTATTTTGTACAGTGCATTTCAGAGTATAAAAAATTTAATATATGATGATGATAAATATTGACAATATACTTTTATCTAGAATTACAATAATTTTTTGAAATAATATTTCCAGGTTTTTACAGTGTACCCATTTGAAAATGTACTACATAACTCCAACAGAATATGATGAGTTTATATCCATCATATTGGCAGCTCGTTCAGCTTATCAGATGACACCAGGTGGTATGGTACAGTTTAATGAGCTACTACAGGCTCTTAGAAGGTATGCATTCACAGCTTTAGATATGCTCTGTTTATTTATATGCCCATAAATATACGTACTCTGTTTATTCATATGCCCAGGAATTTGAATATCTTAGTTTGAGGACTGATTAATCCATACTTTATGTATGCTATGATTTAACAAATACTTGCCAAGTTAGATTAGTTGCAAATTAGCCCTAAAAACCCAGTATAATCAGAAAAGAAATGTTGACTATTCTTGAATATATTGAGTGAGGAAGAATCTATTGTCATTTCCTCATAATCAACAATGCCACTTTAGTTTCTGGTGAATTATCTTGCAGAAGCACCATTTTATTTATCCTCTTCTATTATTTTTTAATGATGAAGGACTTCTCAGTATTTGACTGCCATGGAAATCATCTTCATTAGTAGAAATGTTTTAAGTTGAAATCTTCCCTTTGACTATTAGATATTGTAAAAGGGATGCACAGAACTGCAAAATCAAGATTAGGGAATAAACCTGTGCTAGGTTACCCCAAATAATGTTGTCTAACCATGGTATCAATGAAATCTAATTACACTTGATTCATTACAATATGTGTACTGTATTCAAGATTCCAGACAAGAATGGTATAGGAATCCTTACAGCTAGGATAAAGCTTTGCTCATGACCTTATGATGTATAAAATTCCAAGTAAAAACCAAAGAATCCATGTTAAAAATTGCCATCAAAATCCACTGAACAAGCACTATGATAAAATATCAAATTACTTCAACAAAATAGGGATTTAAGACCACATTACCCAAACATCTAGTGTCAAAGATGCTGTGAATTTGAGCACACTCAAAAATTAGCTTTAGAGGAAAATTAGTATTATAATGAAATCACAATGATTGCCAAAAAAAAGAAAGAAAGAAAAAGTAGCTAATGCCAGTAGGTGACTGTGGGCAAATAAAAAAGTGGCTAGTGTTAATAGGTGAGTGAGAGATATTCCCCCACTCTCCTCCCTGTACCACCGGTAAAGTAACCTGTTATCAATTTCAACAAATTTCCCAATGCAGGCTGAAGGATATTTCCTATGAAAGAAGGCTCTTGCTTATATGCATATAAAAAGTAGAAGTTACTTCTAAAGTTTTTTTGTATACTCTAGAGACTGGAATTGCAATAACAATTAGTGTACAAACTGTGGCCTACGACATTATGCAAAGTCAAAGACTTTACTGTTTAGCATTTACAACACATAACGAAAGTATTGAGGGTAAAACTGACTTCACTGATAAACCAAACAATGAAATTTCAAAGACAATCTACTATGGTGTAAATTGGTAATAAATGTCATGCATTTAATCATGTTGAAATGCTATCAACCACAGAGGATGGTCAAGAAAAAGCATAGCAAGTGAAAATTCTAACATGAAAAAGAAATAGAACAAAATTTTCATATAAGTAACTTACCAAGTAACTACAAAGCTATAATAGCTACTTTCATGGTAGCATACATTTGAAAATTCGCGATAGCAATTCTTTTGTTTTCGGTGTCGGTAACTCCCCCACCCACTTTCAGGAAGTATAGGTACAACGTACCTAAACAGCTCAATTCATTTTTGCCGCTCAACGACTGCATGTAGATTGTTTGGTCAGCTGTGGTTTGAAAATTTTCACTTTTTCATATACGAAACAAACCTGAGGTCTTAACTTGTTCATATACGAAACAAACCTGAGGTCTTTACATTAGGATAAATACTTAGCACCAGCTGGAAACCGGTAGTTTTAAATAATTGTGTACGCAAGGGACTGTTGGTATCTGTGGTTGGTCACGATAGCGGAGGTAGTGCGTCCATTCTCGGGGTTTTACAGTCACATCTTCTTGGTGCCCAAGGTGTCGGGAGGATGGAGGCCTGTGATCAACTTATCAACCGTGAATCGCTTCATCAGGAAGACACAGTTCAAGATGGAGACCCCGCGCTCGGTGTTGGCAGCCTTGAGGGAAGGCGACTTCGTGCTGTCGATAGACTTGAAGGACGCATGCTTCCAAATCCCTGTTCATCCCACGCCCAGGAAGTTCCTTTGCTTCTCTCTGGCGGACAAGATTTTCGAGTTCAAAGTCTTGTGCTTCGGGTTGACAAAAGCCCCTCAATTGTTCACAAGGGTCTTCTCTCTCGTGTCAAGTTGGGCCCATGCTCAGGGGATCCGTTTGCTGAGGTACCTCGACGATTGGTTGGTCTTGGCAGTTTCCAAGGAGAAGCTGCTGCAAGACAGGGATTGTCTTCTTGGTTCTGTCTGGACCTTGGCATATTAGTCAACCAGGAAAAGTCGAACCTCGTACCCACTCAAAGGATTCTCTACCTGGGCATGGTCGTCGATACGACAGTGGCAAGAGTTTTCCCGTCTGATCAGAGAGAGATTGGAAAAGTTGCGGGCTGTGGCGCGCAACTTCCTATCAAAGTCGCATCAGTTGGCTCATCAGTGGCAGGTTCTTCTGGGAGTGCTATCTTCCCTGAAGAAGCTGATCCCTCATGGGCGTCTTCATCTTCGGTCTCTTGCTTAGCCCTACGATTTTCCTTGTCACAGTCTTGACGTCTTCTGCCTGGTCAAAGCCTTCAAAACTGTGCTGCACAAGCTGTGGACACAGTTTCTTCCAGGCCCCATTTAAAGTGGTCGTCTTCACCTCGTCCCAAGCACTTGCAATGTTCCTGACTGCATCAGCAATGTTGTAGCCCTTCCAAAACTGTTTCAGAGTCAACTCCTTGTTACCTTTGATGGCCCTCAAAGCATTGTCCTTCTAAGGTAGTAAGCCTTAAAGTTAGCAATTACTCCCTGGTCCATCGGCTGTATCAGCGATGTTGTATTTGGTGGAAGGTACACCACCTTCACATTAGGGTGCATGTTGCTCAAATTTGAAGGGTGACCAGGGGCATTGTCTAAAACTAAAAGCACCTTAAAAGGCAGACCCTTCAAAGACTAATACCATTCCACTGCTGGCACGAAATGGTCATTGAACCAATCTTCGAAGACCATCAAGGTAACCCAAGCCTTCTTGTTCAACTTCCAAATGACAGGGAGTTGACTCTTGAAAATGCCCTTGAAAGCCCTGGGATTATCTGCCAAATACACCAGCAAGGGCTTAAGTTTCAAGTTGCCACTTGCATTGTCCCCAAAGAGTAAAGTCAGTCGCTCCTTACCAGCTCTATGGGCAGGTGCTGACTTCTCCTCCTTGGAAAGGTACGTACGGTTGGGCATTCTTTTCCAAAATAAGCCAGTCTCATCTACATTAAAAACTTGGTCAGCCGTGTAACCACCATCCTTAATTATTTCAGCCAAACCACTAGGAAAACTTTCTGCTGCTTCGCTATCAGCACTAGCAGCTTCACATATGCAAATTTGCACGAGCCTTGAAACGGTTAAACCAACCTCTACTCGCGGAAAATTCACCACTAGCACTGCCCTCTCCATGCTTTTTCACTACTGCCTCATGCAGCTCTCTAGACTTCTCCTGGATCACACTTAGGCTCATTGGAACACGTCGCTGGTTTTGGTCCTCCAGCCAGATCATGAGCAACTTCTCCATTTCCACAATGCTCTGGCTACGTTGCTTCACGTTAATCACCGTTGCCTTCATCGGTGCAGCATCCTTAACGTGCTTGAGAATGCGTTCCTTGTCCTTCACTATGGTTACCACCGTTGTCCTGCTAAGGCCCAAATCACGACCTATCTCGGTGTTGGTCTCTCCCTTTTCAGAACATTTAACGACGTCATACTTTACCTCCATGGTGATGACCTTCCTCCTCTTGGATGAACTATCATTGGAGGAAGTACTCTGCCATTTAGGAGCCATAGTAAAGGCACGAAAAATCCTAAAAATTCAGCAACGTAGCAAGACACAACCTAGCGAAATGAAGGCAACCATGCGATTGAAGTGGCGTTGTTTGGTATTGCTACGCTGCACAGCGTCACCGACCCGGCTAGGTCGTTGTCCGGTCAATTTACCTTACAGTTAATAGCGTAAATTAATTTATGCGCCCTCCGCTCAGAAACTAGTTCTGCGTATGAGGTATCGTTAAAAAGCATAAAAAACCGTTATAACCTTTGATTTTGTGTTGTAATCTAACCAGAAACATAGTTTTTTTATTATTACTGGAAACAAGCAATGATTTTTTCATATATATGCGCTTTTGAATATGGTTATAAACTTTGCGTGTCGTAAGCTAGTATTCATTCGCTCGAAAACTAGTTCCACATATGAGGCGTCACTAAAAAGCATCAAAAAACGTTGTGACATTTGAATTTGTTTTGTAATCTAACCACAAACTTTGTTTTTATTATTACTGTAAACAAGAATGATTATTTTTATATAGTATGCATTATATTGAAAACTGTTGTAAACTTGGCACATCATAAGCTAGTATCCATTCTCTTGGAAACTAGTTCGCATATGATACGACATAAAAAGTGTCGAAAATCATCATAACCTCAAAATTTTTGTTGTAATCTAACCAGAAACTTATTTTTATTAATATACTGTGCTAAACTATAAAGGATTTTTATCATAGTATGTGTTTTTTAAAAGCGTCGTGAACTCAGAGCGTCGGAAGCGTCAGCGTTGTAACGTCGGAGCAAACGTCGTAACCCAGGACGGATTTTTCAATGAATATTTAAGAAAACCCGTCATAACCTCGGAACGTCGTAAGCCGGGAACTGCCTGTATGTATTAGTGATCTAGTTAAGTCTTTTAAGACTTCCAAGCTAGAGAGGACAACTACGCCTTCGTGGAATTTGGATATTGTCCTAAAATGGATTTCGAAGCCCCATTTTGAACCTCTTCAATCCTCATCATTGAGGGATTCAACAAGGAAGACAATTTTTTTTAGCTGTATCTACAACCAAAAGAGTAAGCGAGATTTGAGCCTTAGACAGGAACATAGGTTTTACTCAAGGAAATGCAGTGCGTTCATTCACTCTTGGTTTCTTTGCCAAAAATGAAACACTGTTTAATCCATGCCCTCGCTCATTCACAATCAAAGCCTTAACCGATAGTGAGTGCTTTTAGATGGTAAATGTTCATGCTGTCCCACCCCCTTTCAGTGTGGAATTCAGCTATGGAAATACTTGGTAAGTTTGACATTAATATATAATAAAATAAGATTTGATATACAGTAGTGCCTCAGGATATGAAATTAATCCGTTCCGAAGCGGCCTTCATAACCTGATTTTTTCGTATCTCGAACCATGTTTTACATGTAAATTGCCTAATTCATTCCAAGCCCTACAAATACACCGCAATAAATTTTATAATAAAGCTAAATTGACCAATAAACAATGAAATACAACAATTTGGATCATTCAGTGACTAACATAACCATGACTCTGTACCTGTAAATACAGTGTATTAGTGTACATGGTACAAGAAATACATATGTAGTAAAATGTGGAACCTTACCTTTCGAGTGAGGCGATCTCCGAAAGTGGCGACAGAGGAGGACAAATGGCAGAAAACATGAACACTTAACTTTACAAAACACATTAAAAACTTTACAAAACATTAAAAAATGGCAGAAAACATTAACACTAACCTTTACAAAACACATTAACAAATGGCAGAAAACATTAACTTTACACAAAAAAAATTGAAATTAATATTTTTTTTTTTTTAATTTTTTTTACTTTACGTTTTTTTTACAAAATTTCAGTTTTTTCACCACTTTCAACTTTGTTTTTTTGCATACCTTGGATTTTCCTGTTCGCTTACTAATATTAAAGGCCTCTTTAAAAAGTAACTTTTCCAAGGAAGATTGCTTCTTCCTGCTTTTCACAATGTTCCTGAAATGACTCAGGCAAATGTCATCGAACTGCGCATGCATATGACCTGTGTAAGCCTTTTTGGCGTGTGTCTTTTCTACAAATGATTGCACTTTATGAAAAGCAGCTAGAGCATCCTTAATTTCTGCCGTTGTCATAGGGTCCTCCTCCCCCTACTCGCCGCTGCTAGAGAACTTTTTGAACTACGTTATGTTGCATGGCCTCCAACTCCTTCAGGTCATCCGTCGTAAGCTCCTCTTGGTGCTCCTCAAGAAGGTCATTGATGTCATCCTCGTTAACGACCAGCCCCATGGACTTGTTGAGTGCAACAATCTCGTCAAGATCTGGTTGCTAAACAGTTTCAGGATCATCAACTGTTTCTGAATCTGCATCAGCTTCGCCCACGTTGAATCCCTCGAAGTCTCAGGCGGATACGGCATCAGGCCAGAGTTTCCTCCACGAAGAATTCAAGGTTCGCCTTGAAACCTCCTGCCAAGCTTGATCGATGAGTCAGATGCATATGATTATATCAAAATGCTCCTTCCAAAATTCACGCAAAGTGAGGTTTGTGGTATCGGTGATGTCGAAACATCTCTTGAAAAGATGTTTTGTATACAGCTTCTTAAAGTTCTATATCACTTGCTAGTCCATGGGCTGGAGGAGAGGGGTTGTGTTAGGCGGAAGATAAAGAACCTTGATAAAAGAGTACTCCGCTAAGATAACTTCCTTGAGGCCAGGAGGGTGAGCAGGGGCATTGTCCAACAACAGCAGACATTCCAGAGGGAGGCGCTTCTCTTCCAAGAATTTCTTCACTGTCGGGCCGAAACACAGATTTACCCACTCGGTGAACAAAAGTCTCGTTACCCAGGCTTTCGCATTAGCCCTCCACATCACTGGAAGCTTCTCCTTTAGCACTTTGTGGGCCTTGAAGGCTCGAGGAGTCTCCGAATGATACACAATTAGGGGCTTCACCTTACAATCCCCTCTGGCGTTGGAACAATGTACGAATGTAAGCCTGTCTTTCATAGGCTTATGCCCGGGTAGCTTCTTCTCTTCCTGTGTAATGTACGTCCGACGAGGCATTTTTTTCCAAAAACGGCCATTCTCGTCACAGTTGAAGACTTGCTGAGAACTGTAGCCTTCATTGATCATCATCTCGTAGAACGTCTTAATAAAGGCTTCGGCCACTTTCGTGTCCGAGCTGGCAGCCTCCCCATGCCACACCACCGAATGGATGCCAGTCCGTTTACGCAATTTATCAAACCACCAACGAGTAGCCTTGAAGTCTAGGGTTGGCGTTGATGTCCCTTCTCCTCTGTCGTCTTCAGCCTGGGCAGTCAGATCACCGAAAATAGCGCTGGCCTTGTGGCAGATTGCCATCTCGGTTATCGTATCGCCAGCGATTTTACTTACACGTAGAAAGCGAAATCACTAACACAAATTTATGTTAACTAACGTAATATGTATATGTGAAAAAACGAAATTCGCGTGTGTACGATAATGCTGATGCGACGAACTGACCAAAGGACTCCTTTATGTAGAGCATGATGGGATAGAT
Source organism: Macrobrachium nipponense (assembly GCF_015104395.2). Classification (NCBI taxonomy): domain Eukaryota; kingdom Metazoa; phylum Arthropoda; class Malacostraca; order Decapoda; family Palaemonidae; genus Macrobrachium; species Macrobrachium nipponense. Next base: position 16,728,359 of record NC_061089.1, read on the forward strand.
GCTGACCAATAGGAGAGCAGGATCTTACAGCGGTGACTAGCATGAGGAACCAATGGGAGAGCGGGAGGATGGTGGCGAGTCTACTGAGTTAGCGGCGCGCGAATTTTAGAATTGTTCTCGGTGGTCCGGGCGAATCTTTGACTTTACAGTTCACCCTTTCGTGACCTGAATTATTTTCGTATGCAGAAGCAAAAAAAACTTCGTCTTTGCTTTCGTAACTTGGATTTTTCGTAAGTAGGGACTTTCGTATTTTGGGGTTCTACTGTATATACTTACTAAGTAACTACAGGCAGTCCCCAGGTTAGGACGGTCTCGGCTTACGACGTCATCAGACATTATTTCCAGGGTTATGACACATGTTCCAGGGTTATGATGCCTGCAATGCTCATCTGGCAGATGAAATATTCCACCAAAAATGCAAAATAATCAATATTTGAAGGTTTTTTTTGATGAAAATTGCCATAAGAATGCAGTTTACATACAGTAGTACCTCGAGATACGAAATTAATCCGTTCCGAGGCGGCCTTCGTATAATGAGTTTTTCGTATCTTGGAACACATTTTGCATGTAAAATGGCTAATCCGTTCCAAGCCCTCCAAAAACACCCCATTAAATTTCATAATAAAGCTAAATTGACCTATAAACAATGAAATACTACAACAATTTGGACCATTCAATACCTAAATTAAGAATAAAAATCCAAACCTGTAAATAAAGTGCATAATTAGTGTACAAGAAATATTATTACTGTACGTAAAATGTCGAAGCTTACCTTTCGAGTGAGGCTATCTCCGAAAGTGGCGGCAGAGGAGGAGGAGGAGGACAAACGGCAGATAACGTATGTACGTACATACACTTAACTTTATGAAAACACACAAAAAATTTAAGGAAAACTATAAAAATAAAATTTACGAAAAACATTAACAAAACTGTAACACTTAACTTACAAAAATCTAAAAATTACGTAAATTTTTATTTTTATTTTTTTTTTTATTTTTAACTTTTTTTTTTGTTTACTTTTACGTAGCTTGTTTTTTTTTTTTTTTTTTACAGAATTTCAACTTCATCACCACTTTCAACATTCTGTTTTTCATCACTTGGTTCTTTTCCTTTTGCTTTCAACTTTCTGTTTTTTATCACCTGGTTTCTTCCTTTTTGCTTACTCCTGCTAATGCTGAAGGCCTCTTTAAAAAATAACTATCCAAGGAAGATTGCTTCTGCCTGCTTTTGACAATGTTCCTGAAACGACTCGGGCAAACGTCATCGAACTGCGCAAGCATACGACCTGTGTGAGCCTTTTCGGGGTGTCTTTTTTTCTATGAACGATTGCACTTTATGAAAAGTGGCTAAGACCTCCTTAATTTCTGCCGTTGTCATAGGCTCCTCCTCTTCATCGCCGCTGCTGGAGAACTCCTCTTGAACGACGTTATGTTGCATGGCATACAACTCCTTCAGGTCATCTGTCGTAAGCTCCTCTTGGTGCTCCTCGAGAAGGTCGTTGATGTCGTCCTCGTCGACGACCAGCCCCATGGACTTGCCGAGTGCAACGATCTCGTCAAGATCTGGTTCCAAAACAGTTTCGTGATCGTCAACTGTTTCGGACTCAGCAGCACCAGCTTCGCCCACGTCGAATCCCTCGAAGTCTCGGGCGGGTAAGGCATCAGGCCAGAGTTTCCTCCACGAGGAATTCAAGGTTCGCCTCGAAACCTCCTGCCATGCTTGGTCGATGAGTCGGATGCATATGACGATGTCAAAATGCTCCTTCCAAAATTCACGCAAGGTGAGGTTTGTGGTATCGGTGATGTCGAAACATCTTTTGAAAAGATGTTTCGTGTACAGCTTCGTAAAGTTCGCTATCACTTGCTGGTCCATGGGCTGGAGGAGAGGGGTGGTGTTGGGCGGATGAAAAAGAATCTTAATGAAGGAATACTCCGCTAGGATATCTTCCTCGAGGCCAGGAGGGTGGGGAGGGGCATTGTCCAACACCAGCAGACATTTCAGGGGGAGGCGCTTCTCTTGCAAAAAACTCTTCACAGTCGGGCCGAAACACAGATTTACCCACTCGGTGAACAAAAGCCTCGTTACCCAGGCTTTTGCATCAGCCCTCCACATCACTGGAAGCTTCTCCTTCAACACTTTGTGGGCCTTGAAGGCTCGAGGAGTCTCGGAGTGATACACCAGTAGGGGCTTCACCTCGCAATCCCCATTGGCGTTTGAACAAAGTGTGAGCGTAAGCCTGTCTTTCATAGGCTTATGCCCGGGTAGCTTCTTCCCTTCCTCCGTGATGTACGTCCGACGAGGCATTTTTTTCCAAAAAAGGCCAGTCTCATCACAGTTGAAAACCTGCTGAGAACTGTTGCCTTCCTTGGTCATCATCTCGTCGAAAGTCTTCTTAAATGCTTCGGCCGCTTTCGTGTCCGAGCTGGCAGCCTCCCATGACGCACCACCGAATGGATGCCAGTCCGTTTACGGAATTTCTCGAACCAGCCATGCGAAGCCTTGAACTCTGGGGTTTGCGTTGAAGTCCCTTCCCCTCCGTCGTCTTCCGCCTGCGCAATCAAATCGCCGAAAATAGCACTGGCCTTGTGAGCGATTGCCGTCTCCGTTACTGTATCGCCAGCGATTTCTTTGTCTTTTATCCAGACGAGGAGCAGCCGTTCCATCTCGTCGTGCACATGGCTCCTCTTGCTGGACAAAATAGTGATGCCCTTCGATGGTGTAGTTGCTTTGATGGCATCCTTCTGTTTAAGGATGGTGCCTATTGTCGACGGATTACGGCCGTATTCCTTTGCGATCACACTCAATCGCATACCAGCTTCGTACTTCTTTATGATCTCCATCTTTGTCTCCAGAGACAGCATCCGCTTCTTTCCGTGAATTTCAACTTTCTTGGGACCCATGACTACGTTAATTTATGTAAAGTTACACAAATACGTAATAATACAGTCTTCGCACAACACGATAATATGTACTGCAACAAAATCATTGGAGCGAACGAATGCTGAATACGTACGGTAAAGTTTCGGGTGCAAAGTAGCCGAGCTAAGGCACGCCAACACGTACGTATAGAAGATGCATGATGGGAGGGATGCTGTCCAATCAGAGAGAAGGATCTCATGGCTTGGCTAGCATCAGGAACCAATGGGAGAGCAGGAGGATGGTGGCGAGTCTACGATAACTAAGATGGCGGCGTGCGGCGCGAGTTTCAAAATTGTTATGGGGCGAATCTCCGACTTTCAGAAACCTTTCGTATCTTGAAAACTTTTCGTATGTAGAGCAGTAAAATTTTTCGTCTTTGCTTTCGTAACTTGGATTTTTCGTAAGTTGAGCCTTTCGTATCTCGAGGTACTACTGTAGTTTTCAATGCACCCAAAAACATTAAAAGTAAGGTTTTCTTAGGATTTTTGACGATGTTCTGGCTTACGACGATTTTCGGCTTACAACGTGTCTCAAGAACAGAACCCCCGTTGTAACTCGGGGACTGCCTGTACATGATTAGAGCCTACCCTCCTCCCCTCTCATGGATGTAGTGCTTAACCCTCTTACGCCGACTGGACGTATTTTACGTCAACATTTTTTGTCTCCCGTGTGCCGACTGGACGTATTTTACGTCAACTTACAAAAGTTTTTTTTTAAATTCGCGGAAAAATACTTATAGGCCTACCAGCCAAAAACTTTTAAATCACGCGCCTTGGGGGATGCTGGGAGTTCATGGATCAAGGTGTTGTTTTGTTTACAATCATTACGCAGGCGCGCAAGCGCGAATTTCTTTCTTGCCGCACTAAAAAGTATCTGTGACACATCTCGGAAATTATTTCATCACTTTGACATAATTTTTGTACCATTGTAAATTAGCCGTTACATGAAGTATTATATATGAAAATGTGCGCATTTTTATGTAGAATACAACAATAAAAAACTCATGATTGTAGCTTTTATCAGTTTTGAGATATTTTCATATAAATAACGATAATTGCCAAAATTTCAACCTTCGGTCAACTTTGACTCTACCGAAATGGTAGAAAAACGCAATTGTAAGCTAAAACTCTTATATTTTAGTAATATTCAATTATTTACCTTAATCTTTCAACTAATTGGAAGTCTCTAGCACAGTATTTCGATTTATGGTGAATTTATGAAAAAACTTTTTCCTTGCGTCCACGCGGTAACTTCCGAAAAAAATCATACATGCGATTGTGGTAATGTTTGCACCATTTTAAAATTAGCCGTTATATAAAGTTTTATATATGGAAATGTGCGCAATTTCATGCACAATACAACTAAAAACAACCCATGGTTGTAGCTTTTATCAATTTTGAGATATTTTCATATAAATAACGATAATTGCTAAAATTTCAACCTTCGGTCAACTTTGACTCTACCGAAATGGTCGAAAAACGCAATTGTAAGCTAAAACGCTTATATGCTAGTAATATTCAAGCATTTACGTTCATTTTGCAACAAATTGGAAGTCTCTAGCACAATAATTCGATTTATGTTGAATTTATGAACAAAAATAACATTTTCTTTACGTCCGCGCAGTAACTCTTCCGAAAAAATCATACGTGCGATTGTGGTAATGTTTGCACCATTTTAAATTAGCCGTTACATAAAGTTTTATATATGAAAATGTGCGCAATTTCATGTAGAATACAACAAAAATAATTGAAGGTTGTAGCTTTTCTCATTTTTGAAATATTTGCATATAAATCACGATAAATCGAAAAAAACCACGTTCGGTCAACTTTGACTCTACCGAAATGGTCCAAAAACGCAATTGTAAGCTAAAACTCTTACAGTCTAGTAATATTCAGTCATTTATCTTCATCTTGAAACAAATTCGAAGTCTCTAGCAAAATATTTAGATTAATAAACATTACCTTAATATAATTTATCTAGCCCTAAATCCCCAAAAACCGCACCAAAATTTACCACATTGGCAACCCTGTTACCTCCTATTCTGTCCGCCAGTTGGCAACACTGTCGTTGACAGATACAAAAACCTTCCCTCAAATCAGTTGTTAACGAGCGCCCGTGTTGTTTACATCACGGCCGCTCTTTATAAATTTCCTTAAACATTTTTGTGCCTTTAAAGCTTTCATTATTTGTTAAATGAGACTTTATGTGAATTACCACTCACGCATTACATCACTGGAAATAGTTTTGAATTAAACAAAAATTTGATTTCTGTTGTGGTTCTTATCTTAAATTACGAACTTTTGCGCGACCCGTAACTACTGACCTGTCCAATTCTACAATGGATTGCCAAGAAATTACGATGCTTCCTTCTGCCAGCAACTCAGGAACTGCCCGGTTTGTGGGACGAGGATGAGTAGCAGGGAGTATGAACCCCATGACATTTGTAGCTCTTGTCGTGGACAGGTTTGTAACTTGACTTCTCGTTGTGACGTATGTAAGCCCTGGTCTGACGAGGATATGACTGCTTATATGAAACGCCAAACAATCTTGCAGCGTAAAAGATCGGTTAAGGAGAAAAAGAAATCGATTACTAGAACTGTATCTAACGAATTCTTTGACTTGGGCGCTCATGGTTTCTTGGCTCTTCGGTTTCGGTATCGTACGACTCCGATTCCGAATTAATTGATGCTTTGCCCCCTGTACAACCGGTAATTAGTGAAGTTATTTCTGATGTAGATTCAAAGATTTTGGCAATGGAAACTACCTGGAAACCGAATTTTAAGAAATTAAGGCGGTTAGTCTAGATAGAGATATTTCAGCTTAAGTTTAACAATCTGTCAGAGAATTTTCAAGAAGCCTTTACTAGAATGTCTAACACACTTTTAGATTCATTTTCAGCTCCTCGTCAGGTACCTGTCGACAGCACCATGGGTAACGGTGCGACAGATACCCCGGCTTGTACCCGTCGTGGCGAAGGCCTAGGGGGGGATCCGGTCCGGGCAGGTGCCTAACGAATCTTTACCCAACGTGTCCCCTGTTAGTCCCGTAACAGTGCCAAAGGGCGCTTTATTGAAGAAGGGGGGAGGGATATTAGTGTCAGACCTAAGATAGCTAGTCGTCAGGATTTTACTTCAGGGGAAGTTTTTAAGTTAGGATCTGACGATGATGATGATGATGACGCGGATTCGTGTGATATTGATGTTTCCTCGAATGGATGTCATGATGTAGAATTCAAGAAACTTTTTGATTTAATTTTGAGTTTTCTTCCTCAGGCGAGGCCTAAAGAGCAGAAGAGCCTCGCCTCGTTGTATTACAGAAGGGGGGATTTTTCTTGACGGTCCTTCCCGGTCATGGGAATTTTTACGTTTTCCCTTTGCCCAGAGGTTCGCGAGAGTGAGGGCGGACGTTGCCGCTAAACTTTCGAAGGTGATCGGGGAAGGGAAGAGGAAGCTCTCTTCTCTTCTACGACACCGGAGAGGAGTTTACCAGGTAGCGGATGATTCTTCATTCTCTCGACCCCCCAAGCCATATCCTGATTTTGTCCGACTTTCAAGTCAACCCTTGCCTTCTAAGGCTTCGGTCTCTGTCTCAATTGAAGATTTTATTGCTATGGAGTCTGTTATGAGCTCCTTACAGAAGCTCAATCCTTCAATATGTGGGTCTCGGAGGGCTTTTAATGTATATCAAGGACTCCGGGTTTGTTCCTCCTGATGCTCCTCTTTTTGAGAAATTCTGCTCATCCATTTCAATCGCTTCTGTACATCAGAACGAGCTTGCTGCTTCAATGCAGGCCTTTCTTGTTTCTCTAAGGCGTAACCTGTATTTGTCGCAGTTACCCTCCTCTGTATCGAAGATTCAGAGAAAACCCGTCGTTGTTCTCTTCCTTTGGCGATTTCCTTTTCGATATTTCTGTGCTTTGAGGTTTTGAAGGAACATCAAGGTGATGCCTCTTCCCAAGCTCACTGGGCCTTATCAAGAGCTTTTTTCCTCTGGTCTTCCTCCCGTTCCTTCAAGGAGTAAGCGTAAGTTTAGGACCAGATCTGTACCTTCTGCTCCAGCCCAACAACCTCCTCCTGGCTCTTTTTTTCCCACCAGAGTACATCTCAGGTTGCTGGTGGGCCTCTACTTCATCCTCTGGTGCTCACCCTTGTTTGAAACGCGGGGAGAGGTTCTTGGCGTGGCTCTAAGGGCAGAGAAAGAGCTCAACCTCCAGGAGGACCTTCTTCTTCTTCTTCTTCTTCTTCTTCCTTGTCTCTACGTAAGAGAATTTTGCGGAACGTAGGAATGTCATCCCCAACCTCGACCTGGAAACTGCAGTAGTAGCTTGTTCTCTCCCGCCATTTGGTCAGCTTGGCATGGGGACAAGCGGTGGATGCTTGGGTGGTGGAGGTCCTGAAGGAAGGTTACGAGATCCCTTTTGTTTCCAGACCTCCACTTTCCAATCGTTCCTCTCGAGTTCAGCAGTTATTCCCCTCACTCAATCAGGGGTCAAGCCTTGGAGAAGGAGCTTTCGGCCCTCTTGGAGAAGGATGGCCATAGAGCGAGCTCCTCCTTCTCCGGGGGTTTTACTCTCGGATGTTTGTAGTTTCTAAAGGCCTCGGGGTGCCTGGCGCCCCAATCATAGATCTTTCGGTTTTGAACAAGTTCATTCTAAAGTCCAAGTTCAGGATGGAGACGGTCCAGACTGTTCTTTCATCCGTCAGGAGGGGGTTGACGGGAAATTTGGAATTTCCAAATTGGGGGGGACTGGATGATTTCCATCGATCTGCTGTGGGAATGCTTATCTGCAAATCCCCATCCATCCAAGAAGCAGACCTTACCTTCGGTTTTTTCACGGACTCGGGAGTTTTCCCGTTCAAGACCCTTTGTTTCGGCCTCACCACTGCTCCACAGGTCTTTTCTTCGGGTGATGCTCCTGTTTCAGCTATTCTGCATCAGTTAAATGTAAGGATGCTTCGGTATCTGGACGATTGGCTAGTCCAGGCCGAATCTCTAGAGAAATGTCTCCGGTCGAGGGAGATAGTTCTGTCTCTTTGTGTCGAGTTGGGCATTCGTGTCAACTTCGACAAGTCCAATCTAATCCCTTGCCAGATCATGACTTATCTGGGGATTGTTTTTTGGAATTCCCCGATTTTGAGGGCTTCTCCCGCTCAGAAACGGATAGACAAGCTTCTGAGTCTGATCGAAGAATTTTTGTCCTCCGTACGCAGCCCAGTTTCTCTTTGGAGGTCTCTCCTGGGCCATTTGGTCCATCTCTCATCCAACTGGTTCCCAGGAGGTCGTCTCAGAATGAGGTCCCTTCAGTCGACACTTCGCCAGTCATGATTTCGTGTCCGAGGACACGATAGTCGCCTCTTCTCCACAATGTCGGAAGGATCTCCGTTGGTGGATGCAAGTTCACCGCCTCAAGTCAGGGACATCTCTTCTTTCGGTTCCTCCGGACCTAATGTTTTGGTCAGACGCCTCGAATCAAGGTTGGGGCGCACACCTGGGCTCCGAAGCCGCTTCGGGCCTTTGGTTAGAGGAGGAGAGGATCATGTCAATAAATTGGAGACAACTGAGTGCAGTGTACCTAGGCCTTCTTTCATTTCAGGAACAACTGTTGGAGTCTGTTGTCGCGATCTTTGTTGACAACACCACAGCAGTCTCGTACTTGAGAAACCAAGGCGGCACACAGTCGGATCTTCTCACTCAAGAAGCCCGATCAATCCTGTGTTGGGCAGAAGACAGGGGGATTACGTTGGTCCCTCAGTTTATCCTGGGTCCATCCCAACAAACGTCTTAGCAGGGGAAGCCGCCTTGTCGAGACCGAACGAAGTTCAAGGGTTCGGAGTGGACACTTTGCCAGGAAGTCTTCGACAGCCTCAGGAAGAAATGGCCTGTCACAGTCGATCTGTTTGCCACCCCACTGAATTTTCAGTGCCAGATATTCTTCGCCCCTTACCAGACTCCTCAGAGTGCCGGGACAGACTCTCTTTTGCAGGACTGGGAGGGACTTCAAGCCTATGCTTTTCCTCCGTTCTCTCTGGTGAGGTCAGTCCTTAACAAAGTGAGGGCAACCAAGCGTCTGGATCTCACCTTGATTGCCCCCTTCTGGCCACAGAAGGAGTGGTTTCCCGAACTTCTGGAAGCACTGGTGGAACCCCCCATTCGCCTGCCACAGAGACCAGATCTTCTCAAACAACCCCATTTCATACAATGAACTTACCTGTCAGATATATACATAGCTAAGACTCCGTCGTCCCCGACAGAAATTCAAATTTCGCGCCACTCGCTACCGGTAGGTCAGGTGATCTACCTGCCTGCCCTGGGCGGCAGGACTAGGAACCATTCCCGTTTTCTATCATATTTTCTCTGTCGCCGGTGGTATCAACATTGTTGTTACTACCTCTTGACTGGAATTCGCTTTTCAAGACTTTATTGATCATCTTTATTGGATTTCTTGGTGACGTACTGGATCGTTTTGTTTTGGCATCGCTACTGTGGACTGGATTTGGACTTGCTTTTGATTTTTCTATTAGAATGTCTGATTCAAGTGTTAGTGTGAGAGTGTGTGTGAATGTAGGGCTGCAAGGTGAGGATACCGAAGGCTTCGTTGATCCTCACACTGTATGTCGTAAATGTAGGGGTTTGACTGTTCTTTGGCTAACACCTGTATTGAGTGTGAAAAGTTGAATGCTAATGAATGGAAGACTCTAACTTCTTACTTGAAGAAGTTAGAGAGGGATAGGATTAGACGAGCTGCACAAAAGAGCGTGAGTACAAGGCCTATTGAGCCTTTTCCTGAGTCTAACTCTCCTTGTATTAATGAATATGATTCTCCCTATGTATCTGAATCCTCACAGGCTTTGCATTCGGATTCGGCTTCTGAAATCGCCAATCTGAAGGCTACTCTTCGTAAAATGAAGACAAAGATGGCGGCCATGCAAGGTAAGGCTAGTGATTGTGAATTACTAAGTGAAGTGAGTGTTCCCAGTGTTGTGGAGGGGGAGTCCTGACCATCCCTGCGATGCTCCAGGCCTAGACCTCTTCCAAACTCACATACCCAGAGGAGTAGGAAAGTCGAAAGTCGTACGGAGGTTGTGGGGAATTCCCAACGGTCAGGCGTCCCTTCAGCAGGTTCTGTTTCGTTACAGTCTGCTCAGGACCGCTCAAATAGAAGCGTCCTACGAGATTGTTTCTCGTCGTCCGGTTCTCCTTCACCTAAACGAGGGTGGAAGGACTCGGATCTTTCTAGGCCACTGAAAAGGCATTGGAAAGAGCGCGCGTTCGACTCGAGCCCGGAGCGCTTCTCGGAGGAAGATCCTTCTTCGATCAAGAAGGCTAAGCTGGTTTCGACGCCTCCTAGAGATGTATTTGATGATCGCACTTCTTCGAGTTCTCCTGCTTCTTCTATTGAAGAGGACGCTGGGGTGGCTTCCAAGAGGATTTTTGCTGGCCAGTTCAAGAAGCAGATTGCCTCTTTGTGTGGAGTTCTTTCAAGGGATCCTCCTCGCAAAAAAGAAGGACGCTAGACTTCCTATTAAGAAGTCTCGTCTTCTTTCTCCAGCTAGACGTGAAGCGTCCGCCAGACATAGGACGTCTTCCAGGCAAGAAGAGGCGTACAAACGTCAGGATCTTTCCGAGCGAGTTGCTCGAGATCAGGATACGCTCAGTCCTGGGGCACCAGCCAGGCGCGAGGCGCCAGTTAGGCGTGAGGGATTCAGCCAAGCGCGAGGCGCCAGCCAAGCGCGAAGCGCCAGCCAAGCGCGAAGTTTCAGCCAGGAGCGAGGCACCAGCCAGGCGCGAGGAGTTGCGTGAGGCGCCAGACAAGCGCGAGACGTCAGCCAGGCGCGAGATGCCAGCCAAGCTACACGCTCCAGCCAAGCGTGAAGCGCCAGCCAGGCGCGAGGCGCCAGCCAAGCGCGAGGAGCTTTTCAGGCGCGAGAAGTCAAGCAGACGCGAGACTTCTTTTAGACGTGAGAGAGAGTCGGTTCACTCGATGAGCCCCTCTCCTAGTAGGAGTTTTGACTGACCTTCTTTTACGAGAATACGGAGATTCTTTAACTCCTGCCGCTCCTCCTTCGCCTCGATCACTGTTTTCGAGTGCGATTGTGCCAAAGTCTTCGTCGGTCTTGAAGATGAGACCTACGATCTCTATGAAGAGAGCGCTTCAGTCCTTAGACAAATGGATGTTGTCTAAGAAGGATCTGGGCAGAACTACCTTCTGTATGCCTCCAGCCATACTTTCTGGCAAGAGAGGTTTCTGGTACCGAACTGGGGAGAACATGGGCCTTTCTCTCCCAGCGGCAGCCGAAGCAGACTTCTCAACCTTGGTTGACTCGTCAAGGAGACACGCTTTGAATGGAGCTCGCGTGTCTTGGGCTATTTCGGAGACGGATCATCTCCTCAAGGGACTCTTCCATATTTTGGAAGTAAGTAATTTTCCTAGACTGGTCCCTTGGGGTGATGTCTAAGAAAGCTCATGACTCGGATGGTCTTGACCCAGAAGTAATTCTCAGTATTCTTGCTTGTATTGACAAGGCGGTACAAGACAGATCGGGAGAAATCTCCTCTCTTTTCGGAGCAGTACTCCTTAAGAAGAGGAGTATTTTTTAGTTCATTTCCTAACAAAGGCGGTTTCTCCCTCACAGAGAGCAGCCCTGGTTTTCGCTCCCATGTCTGACTTCCTGTTTCCTTCTCAATTAGTGAAGGACATTTCTCGATCACTGACTGAGAAGGCGACTCAGGATCTTCTCCTGCAAACTGCAAGGAAGAAGAGACCTCTTGTTTCTGTAGACAAGAAGGACCGACTTCTACGGTTCAGCCCTTTCGAGGAGGGCCTCTCTCCAGAGCTTACCTCTAAGAGAAGAGGTCTTGAGAGGAGAGGTAAGGCTCCTTCCCGTCCCTTTAAGAAAGGGAAGTGAGACAGACAGCCTCAAACACCAGTGGGGGCCAGGCTTCTCGAATTTGCAGACGCCTGGTCACTCATAAACTCAGACGCCTCTTCCATGTCCATAATAAGGAAGGGATATCTTATCCCCTTCCAAGACAGTCCTCCACTAACGACCATTCCGCGGGAACTGTCGGCCAGATACAGGGAGCCCTGTACTGATGGGATACTCTCGTCTGATGGTGAATCAAATGTGGGACAAAAGAGCTATAGAACTGGTTCTAGAGCAAAACTCTCCGGGGTTTTACAATCGGCTTTTCCTGGTTGCGAAAGCCTCGGGGGGCTGGAGACCAGTTTCTAGATGTCAGCGCTCTGAACAAGTTCGTTCGAAAGGAGAAGTTCTCTATGGAGACTTCGGCCTCAGTCCTTGCGGCGTTACGTCAAGGAGATTGGATGGTGTCGCTGGATCTCCAGGACGCCTATTTTCATGTCCCGATTCACCCTTCGTCGAAGAAGTACCTCCGTTCATGACGGGGGGAAGGATCTTTCAGTTCAGGGCCTTGTGTTTCGGCTTATCCACAGCGCCTCAGGTCTTCACAAGCCTGATGAAGAATGTGGCGAGGTTTCTTCACCTCAAAGGCGTCAACATCTCTCTATTTGGACGATTGGCTCATCAGGGCCAGAACAGAGAGACAGTGTTTGGAGGACCTTTCTTTGACCCTAGACCTGATAAAGGCGTTGGGACTACTCGTGAACCTCGAGAAGTCACAGCTGATTCCCAGACAGAACTTGGTCTATCTGGGGATTCAGATGGATTCTCGGGGTTTTTCGAGTATTTCCTTCGCAAGAGAGAATCGTGAGAGGCTTGGAAAAGTCTCTCTCTTCTTAGGGAAAGAACGAACTTTGGCGAGGGAATGGTTAAGCCTACTAGGCACCCTTTCCTCGCTCGAACAGTTCTTTCCTCTAGGAAGACTACATCTTCGCCCTCTTCAGTTTTTCCTAAAGAGATCGTGGAACTGGAAGACGGGGACTTCTCTCCGACAGTTTTCTCCTTCCAAGGGAAATGAAACCACACCTGCAATGGTGGTTGTCCCCTCTAAAAGAGAACAAGGGAATTTCTCTGGAAGTTCCGAACCCAAACCGAGTGTTGTTTTCCTGACGCATCGGAGAAGGGTTGGGGAGCAACACTAGGACCGAGAGAAGTGTCAGGCACCTGGAAGACAGCACAGGTGTCCTGGCACATAAATTGCAAAGAACTTCTAGCAGTTCACTTAGCGCTAAAGTTCTTCGAACCCTTTGTGACGAACAGTGTGGTCCAAGTGATTGTGGACAACACTACAGCCCTGTCCTACATTCGGAAGCAGGGAGGAACACACTCCGTGTCGCTTTACGAGATAGCAAAGATCTCTAATTGGGCCTCACAAAAGAAACATCGACCCTCTAACAAGATTTTGTTCAGGGGACGAGAAACATCAGGGCGGACAGACTGAGCAGGAGAAGCCAGGTCCTTCACACAGAATGGACTCTTCATTCAGAGGTGTGTTCAGAGTCTTTGGGGATCTTTTTGGGCACTCCTCATGTAGATCTGTTTTGCCACCACATTCCTTTCAAAAGGCTGGAAGTCTTTTGTTCAGTGGTGGAAGACCCAAGAGCTCTCGTGGTCGACGCCTTCCTGCTGGACTGGTCTCATGTGGACGTGTAACGCTTTCCCCCCCCTTTCAAAAATCCTGGGACAATGTTGAGAAAGTTCGTAGCGTCCAACGGTACAAGGATGACCCTGATAGCCCCGTTTTGGCCAGCACAAGATTGGTTTGCAAGAGGTGCTGGAGTGGACAGTAGACTTCCCAAGATCCCTTCCAAAAGGATGGATCTTCTCAGACAGCCACACTTCGAGAGGTTTCATCAAAACCTCCTCCCCGACTCTCGCTCTGACTGCCTTTCGACTATCGAAAGACTTGTCAGAGCAAGGGGGTTTTCTCGCGAAGCTGCAAGCGCTATCGCTAGAGCCCGCAGAGCTTCCACTAGACGAGTCTATCAGTCGAAGTGGGAGGTATTCAGAAGGTGGTGCAAGTCTAAGAAGTTGTCCTCCTCCAGTACCTCTATAACCGAAATCGCCGATTTCCTGTTGTTCTTGAGAGAGGTCTCTCATTTGTCTGTATCGACAATCAAAGGATACAGGAGCATGCTGTCGGGGGGGGGCAGTATTTAGAAACAGAGGCCTAGACATTGCTGACAATAAAGATCTGCACGACTTGATTAGATCGTTTGAAACGACAAAATCGAAGGAACTAACTCCACCCAGCTGGAACCTGGACGTAGTTCTCAAGTTCCTTTCGTCGGACAGATTTGAGCCTCCCCACGAGCTATCGTTCAGGGATATAACAGAAAATGCTTGTTTCTCCTATCTTTGGGCGAGCCAAAAGAGTTTGGCGAACTTCATGCCCTAGAAGATGAAGTCGGCTTTAAACAAAGACTCGGCCTTTTGCTCGTTTAGAACTCTGTTTCTAGCGAAGAATGAAAATCCATCGAATCCTGGCCCAAGAGATTCGAGATCAAGGCTTATCGAGTCTAGTAGGGAGAGAAACAGAGAGGTTCTCTTTGCCCGGTAAGAGCCTTGAAGTTCTTCTTACAAAGAAAGAAACAAATGGGAGGCTCTAGACAAAGTCTTTGGTGTTCGATTAAGGATCCCACAAGAATCATGTCTAAGAACGCATTAGCTTTCTTCATTAGGAGCGTCATTACGGATGCTCACAAGTTCTGTCCTGACGACTCTTTTCCGCTTTTAAGAGTAAAAGCCCATGAAGTTAGAGCAGTGGCGACGTCTCTCTCTTTTCAGAAGAATATGTCATTAAAGAAATCATTGAGACACGACATATTGGAGGTGCAATTCAGTTTTTTGCATCTCACTATCTTAAAGACGTTCGCGTGACCTACGAGAAATGTTTTTCTCTGGGACCATTTGTATCGGCGGATACAATACTGGGTACGGGAAGCGGAGAAACAAACCAAACCAATCCTTAAATTTGTACCATACCTTCTACTAGATATGTTCTAGATTCCTGCTGACAAAGAGGGCTTGGTGCTGCACTGGCGGCCAGTCACTGTTGTTCAGTAAGGAACTCTTGTGATATCTTTTAGGGGAGTATTTAAAAATTTTTTTTGAGAATTTTTGTATAAATGAGTTTTTTCGTTTCGAGTTATGGGTTGTTTGTTTATGAGTTCGGGGATAACTCAGAGCAATTCTATATACTAACATGGTGGTTTAGGATCAGGTGGTCGGGATTGGTTTATGCTCCTTCACAAGGTGTGTTGTCATAGAAGTGGTCCAGTACCCATTGACAAAGTCCTTTTAGGCTCTGCCGAGTAAGCGGTTCTTATACCCATCGACAGACCCACAAGAACTCTAGCCATAGATCTAATATCTCGCTAAAGTCTTGAGGTGATGCAGACTACCGGGCTACAGCCACGAAGTCTACCACCTATCAGGTAGGAACCAAGGTTTTTTCTTTTATACCTACAACATATGTTGTTTACCTGTCTATTCCATATTAGCTGTCTCTGACCCTCCACCAAAGGTGCCAATCAGCTATGTATATATCTGACAGGTAAGTTCATTGTATGAAAATGATATTGTTATAAATACAATAAAAAGTTTCATACATACTTACCTGGCAGATATATACGATTAATGGCCCACCCAGCCTCCCCGCAGGAGACAGGTGGAAGAGAGAAAATATGATAGAAAACGGGAATGGTTCCTAGTCCTGCCGCCCAGGGCAGGCAGGTAGATCACCTGACCTACCGGTAGCACGAGTGCGCGAAATTTGAATTTCTGTCGGGGACGACGGAGTCTTAGCTATGTATATATCTGCCAGGTAAGTATGTATGAAACTTTATTGTATTATAACAATATCATTTTTCATCGGTTCCATCAGAGGCTCCACATGCTTCATCTTCATGCCTGGAGACTGTCAGGAGGTTCTCCAAGCACGAAGGGTTCTCCTCCAGAGTGGCGCGACAGTTGGCTCTTGCCAGACGGCAATCAACCAGAGTAAATTATCAGGCTAAATGGTCGGTTTACAGACGTTGGTGTAAGTCTCAAGGACATTCAATTTCTAGACCTTCCTTACCGAAAGTAGCGGAGTTTTTAGTTCATTTACGTCATGACAGGGCCCTGTCACCTTCGTGCATTAAGGTTATAGGTCTATGCTTTCCTATGTTTTAAGGCAAGGCTCCTGAGATCTCTTCATCTTATGTCATTAGAGATTTACTTCGATCTTTTTTCCCTATCTCGCACAGGCCGCAGTGTTCGCCTCCGACATGGGACGTTAACAAAGTCCTTCAAGCCTTAAGGTTCCCTCCGTTTGAGCCTCTGAATTCTGCCAAATTTAGGGACCTCTCTTCTAAGACACTCTTCCTTGTCTCACTGGCTACAGCCAAGAGGGTGGGTGAACTGCAAGCACTCTTTTCTGGTTGCCAGATCTGGACAAGACATGATTTTGTCATACCTTCCTGAATTTGTCGCAAAGACTGAATCGTCTGATAATCCCATTCCCAGGTCTTTCGTACTGAAGTTGCTGGTCGACTTTGTTGGTAATTTAAATGAGGAATTAGTTCTTTGCCCTGTTAGGGCGCTCTCATGCTATTTACGCTGCACGAAGGACATTCAGGGTCGTCCCCGTCATCTGTTTGTTTCACCCCGAAATGTCAAGAGACCTATTTCAAAGAATGGTGTATCCTTTTTTCTCAGAGATCTGATCGTTAAAACTGCTGGTTCGGCTGCTTGGGAAGACCAGACGCCGAGAGCACACAGTATTAGAGCAGTTGCTACATCAGTAGCTTTTATGAAGAACGTCTCAGTCGCCAAGGTGCTTGAGGCGGCGACTTGGCGTTCTAATTCTGTTTTTTTGCCTCTTTTTTACTTGAGGAATATTTCTCTAGTTCTAGGCGACCTTCGTTCTTTGGGCCCGTTGGTGATGGCAGGACAGGTCGTCAGACAGGAGAATTAGGTAGTCTTCCTGTTTTACGTTTGGTTGCTACCTGTATATTATTCATTAATTTTTGTTTTGTTGTATATATTTTTTGTTTTTGTATTATAACCCATGGCAGTTTTTTACATAGTTATAATGGGAATTAGGCAGTTTGGTATTTAGGTGTTGTTGATGTCAGGGACTGACTGCTTGGCAACTCATGCTGCTTCCATTGTCAGTGTGAAATGGTTCCAGCCACTGGGTTGTTGGCACTGGCGACTACGCTTTCTCCAGAGTCGTGCTGACCTAGGACTAGCCACTGGTTCGCTTGTCCCTGACGACTCCTGCTTCTTCCACTGTCTTGGACAGGGAATTAGTCGATGGATCGTCTGCTGTCATCTGGTGACTCGCTCACCATCTACTTTTTGTCTCACCTGTTTTCTCAGAGTCAGACACTCGTGTGAGATCAGGCGACATTTAGTAGCCCTGAGTTTCTTGTTGACGAAGTCGGTTGCGTTGATACACCCCCGATGATCGTGTAACATGAGACCAGGTTGGACTGTCAGGCATTCGTCCTTTGGGACTGAATCGCCTTTTTGCTCCGTGCTCCTTTCTCTTGGCACCAGAAAGCTCGAGTTAGGAGTTGCTCATGAGCCGATTCGTTGCTGGCGACGTCGGGTTGCGTTGATACACCCCCAAGGTTTGCTTAGCTTTGAATCGTCCAGACAGTCCAGACACTCATCCTTTAGGGAAAGAATAGTGCTTGATAGTCTTCAGGGTGCAGCCTTGCTGTCCGCAATTCGTCTGACTGGTCACCTGGTCGGTCACCTGACTTAAGTACAGACGGACTGACTATCTGCACTTACTACCTTGTCCCTGTGCTACCGCAGTTTGGTGGCATCTATTTCGGTAGGAGACTTTGAGTTGTTAGTATCTTAGACGTTGGGTTGAGTTTTGACTGCCTATGATATATATTTCTTTGTTTGTTTTCTCCTATTCTGTCCGAAGGGGAAATTGTATTCAGATTCCCTCCTCCTTTTCAATGTGGTTAATCGGGCTAGATAAATTATATTAAAGGTAATGTTTATTAATATGGAATTTTTATTCTAAAATTAATATTGATAATACTTACCTGTATAATTTATCTAGTCCCACCCATCCTACCCCACGATCTGCCTATCACAACTGATTTGAGGGAAGGTTTTTGTATTTGTCAACGACAGTGTTGCCAACTGGCGGACAGAATAGGAGGTAACAGGGTTGCCAATGTGGTAAATTTTGGTGCGGTTTTTGGGGATTTGGGGCTAGATAAATTATACAGGTAAGTATTATTAATATTAATTTTAGAATAAAAATTCCATATTTATGGTGAATTTAAAAAAAATCTTCCCTTCCCTCCGCGCGGATTCTCCGCCACAAATCTCCGAAATATGTACGTCCCATTCTCGGAATATTTGCTCCATTTCATATTAGACATTTCTTAGAGTTTTATATATGAAAATGTGCACAATTTCATGTAGAATAAAACGAAAAATATTTGAAGGTTGTAGCTTTTCTTATTTCCAAAATAATTGCATATAAAAAATATATATATATAAAAAAATTCGACATTCGGTCAACTTTAACTCATCAGATATGGTCGAAAACTGTAATTGTAAGCTAATACTCTTACATTATAGTAGTATTCAATCATTTTTCTTCATTTTGAAAGAAATTGGAAGTCTCTAGGACAATATTTAGATTTATGGTGAATTTTTGAAAAAAATATATGTTTTCGTCTGTGCGTTACGAATTCATGCATTATTTTGTGATAATATTTTCTCTGTGTTGCTTTTATCGTTTTACAATGTGTTATATACCAAAATGATCGCAATTTATGTACATTACAACGAAAAAAAAAAGTAACTTGTTACCTTTAACCGTTTTGCGCACAGCGCGATTTGAATACAATTATATATGAAATTTCGTTTTTGCGCTATCATATATTGCATTATTTATATATGATAATGATAATTTTTTCATTTTTGATGGTTGCATACTAAACTTCAGGCAATGACAAAAAAAGGAGCCAAAAATGAACTCTTAATCTTGAAAACTAAGCGCGCTGTGATTTTTTGAAAAAAATATTTTTTCCGCTTCCGCGCTCACTCCAAAACACCTCCGGCACACGGGAGACAATTTTTTATTTACCGCTCCGGCGTAAGAGGGTGAGTGTGAGTGAGCTCTTTAGCTACGTTGTACCTATAGTTCCTGAAAGTGGTAGGGCAGTTACTGACACCAAAATCAACAGAATTGCTACCGCAAATTTTCAAATCAAAGTTGTTGTGAAAGTAAAAATTATAGCTACGTAGTTACTTGGTAAGTACAGTGGTACCTCAAGATACAAAATTAATCTGTTCTGAGGCAGCCTTCGTATCATGAGTTTTTCGTATCTTGAACCGGATTTTACATTTAAAATGCCTAATCTGTTCCAAGCCCTACAAAAACACTCCAGTAAATTATATTTCCAGGCGTACAACACATGTTCTAGGGTTACGACGCCGATTTGACGAAAGAAATATGACTCCAAAAAGGCAAAATACTGTACATAATTGAGTAATATTCAACTGCATGTAATGTTCAACCCCATTTTCACTGCATATATTAGGACTTTAGCATATGTCCCTTATCAATAAGCCTAGCCTATGTTAGCGGTTGCTACTGTAGCCTAGTCTATGATTCTGACATATAAACCTAAGAAGCTAAAGGTTTAGAATATGCCAGTAAAATATATAAATAATCAGTATGTACTCATTTCAAATAATAATAATTAATCATTAACTATAATACACAAACAAACAAACAAAAAAATTTCCAATCGATTGTTTACATTCAGCTCTTACGAGTACCGAACGAACGCCAAGCAATCACTTTTCCTAGGACACAGTAAACCATAAATTTTCATTAGTATCTCTCGTCAACTAATGAAACTACCAAACAGTATAATAACCATTCATTTCTATTCTTTATTCTATCTTTACCTAATGTTTTTTTTATTAAATGTATTGCATGAATAAGTTTTTCAATTTAAGCATCCTTTTACCAGTAGAATATTTAAAGCACAAGGGGTAGATGCTGACCAATAGAAGAGCAGGATCTTATGGGGTGACTAGCATCAGGAACCAATGGGCGAGCGGGAGGATGGTGGCGAGTTTACTCAGTTGGCAGCGCTGGAGTTTTAAAATTGTTCTCGGTGGTCCGGGCGAATCTCAGGACTTTACATCAACAACCTTTCGTAACTTTAGCAATTGTCGTATGTAGAGCCGTAAAATTTTTAGTATTTGCTTTTGTATCTCGAGTTTTTCGTAAGTTGAGCCTTTCGTATGTCAAGGTACCACTGTATATATACTATATAAAATCCTATTTTCCATTAAAATGTCATTTTGATGTACACAGTAAAAGTTGTGCATCTGTAAGACCAGAATTCAGACTATTCCATGGATAATATACTGAAATGAAAAAGCTAATCTATCCCTAATTTCCATTTAGAAGGGGAAAAAATTATTTAAAGATAAGAAAATTACTGTGACAAGACTGGCCTTCTTAGGAAAAAAAATGCCCCGTCGGACGTACATAACAGAGGAAGAGAAGAAGTTACCCGGGCATAAGCCTATGAAAGACAGGAAAGGAAAATCTCTCTTCTCACAAGGTTTGTGCAGGGAGAGAGAAATGTCCGGGCGGATCTGTTTAGCAGAAAAGACCTAGTCCTACCCACGGAATGGACACTCAATCTTCAGGTTTGCCAACAACTTTGGCATCTGTGGGGAAGACCCAATATAGACCTGTTCGCGACCAACAAAAACTACAGGCTGGAAAATTATTGCTCCCCGATCTCGGATCCACAAGCGGTAGCAGTAGACAGCTTTCTGCTAGATTGGGCAGGTTTAGATACGTACGCCTTCCCTCCTTTCAAGATAGTAGGGGAAGTGTTGAGGAAGTTCGCCTGCTCAAAGAGGGAAACAAAAAATGACCCTAATCACTCCCTTCTGGCCAGCTCGCACTGGGTTCACAGAGGGGTACTGGAGTGGATAGTAGATTTTCCAAGATCGCTTCCACTAAGGAGCGATCTTCTCAAACAGCCCCACTTCGACAGATTTCACAAGAACCTCCCCGCTCTAAGTCTGACTGCCTTCAGACTGTCGAAGGACTCGTCAGAGCAAGGGGTTTTTCGCGAAAAGTTGCGAAGGCTATTGCAAGAGCCAGAAGAGTTTCCACCTCTAAAGTGTATCAGTCGAAGTGGGAGTTGTTTAGAAGATGGTGTAAGAGTAAGAAAATATCCTCTTCCAGTACCTCTGTAGCTAAGATCGCTGATTTTCTTCTCTATGTGAGGAAGAGTTGTAACCTGGCAGTATCAACAGTGAAAGGTTACAGAAGTGTGCTGGCCTCAGTCTTTAGACATAGAGGTCTAGATCTTACAAACAATAAAGATCTTCATGACCTAATAAGGTCTTTTGAAACCACGAAAGACCAGAAGATTAAGAGACCTAGCTGGAACTTGGATGTGGTCCTTAAGTTCCTAATGTCAGAAAAGTTCGTACCCTCTCATACAGCGTCATTTAGAAACTTAACTAGAACGTCCTTATTTCTCTTCGCATTAGCAACAGCTAAGAGAGTTAGCGAGTTGCGAGCCTTGGAAGGTAAAGTTGGTTTTAGGAAGGATTCAGCGGTTTGCTCCTTTAAACCACTTTTCTTAGCGAAGAACGAAAATCCCTCAAAACCATGGCCTAGAAGCTTTGAGGTAAAAGGACTTTCTTCTCTAACAGGAAAAGAACTAGAGAGGACTTTGTGTCCAGTCAGGGCACTCAAGTTCTACCTGAAGCAAAAAGCGTTATTAGGAGGTACAGAAGAAAGTCTTTGGTGCTCGGTAAAAGATCCGAAAAGAACTATTTCAAAGAATGCCCTAACGTTCTTCATAAAGGATGTGATAAAGGAAGCTCACCTTACATGCAATGAAGAGCACCTCAAGATTCTCAGAGTAAGAGCACCACCTGAAGTGAGAGCCATAGCTACGTCAATGGCCTTTCACAAAACCTGGTCTCTTCAGGCTCTGATAGAGTCAACGTTTTGGAGATGTAACTGTGTTTGCCTCCAATTATCTAAGAGACGTAAAAATTTCTTACGAAAAGTGCTTTGCTCTGGGAGCGTATGTTTCTGCGGATTCAGTGCTGGGAGAGGGAGCTGAGGCTAATCCTTCTTAACTTAGTTTAGTATTATAATTTTTCTTTCGGTTATTGGTGGTGGTTTTTTATGGGTTGATTGTCAGAGGGAATAGGGGACCCTCTTGCAATTTTTAGTTTATAACAGTACTAACATGGTCAGGTGATCGGGATTGGCTTCAGTGCTCCTTGTGTTTACTTATTGGAACCTTAACTCTGTCATGTAAGAGGGCTAGTCCCCATTGATATGACATAGGTAAAGGCTCTACCATGTAAGTGGGTTATCCCCCATTGGTACGATCCAGAGTAGGCTCTGTCGTGTAAGCGGGCTAGCCCCCATTGACACGATCCAAAAGAGTTATCCAGCCATAGGTCCATACCTCACTGGGACTCTTGAGGCAGGCAGACTCATAGACAGTAGTCATGAAGTCTTCAGCCCAATCAGGTAGGAACCATGGATTATTATATCCAAGAACAAATGTTTTTTCCCTGTTTTTTAATGTATTTATTATAATTATTATTTTCATACAATCAACTTACCTGTCAGATATATACATAGCTAAGACTCCGTCGTCCCCGACAGAAATTCAAATTTCGCAAGGCGCAAATCTCGCTACAGGTAATGGTCAGGTGATCTACTGGCCTGCCCTGGGCGGGCACAGGACTAGGAACCATTCCCGTTTTCTATCATATATTTTCTGTCGCCGGTGGTATCAACATCGTTGCTGCCACCTCCTGACTGGAATTCGCTTTTCTAGACAATTGATCATCTTTTTGTGGACTTTTGGTGACGTACCTGGATCGTTGTTTTGGCATTCGCTACTGTGGACTGGATTTGGACTTGCTTTTGATTTTTCTTCAAGAATGTCTGATTCAAGTGGTTGTGTGAGAGTGTGTGTGAATGTAGGCTGCAAGGTGAGGATACCGAAGGCTTCGGTTGATCCTCACACTGTATGCCGCAAATGTAGAGGTTTTGACTGTTCTATTTCTAACACCTGTCATGAATGTGAGAGGTTGAATGTTGAGGAATGGAAGACTAACTTCTTACTTGAAGAAGTTAGAGAGGGATAGAGTCAGAAGGGCGGCATCTAAGGGTTGCACGGGTAGTAGTACAAGGCCTATTGAGCCTTTTAATGATTCTAACTCTTCTCTTCCAACTTACTAGGGCATTTGTTCTAATTCTGTATCAGGGCCCTCACTGGCTTTACATTCAGATTCGGCCTCGGAAATTTGCTGAACTGAAAGCTACTCTTCACAGGATCGAAATCCAAAAATGGCTGCCATGAAACGGCTAACGGTATTGTGAAAGTGACTATTTTAGTGAAGTGAGTGTCCCAGTGTTGTGGAGGGGGCGCGTCTGACCGTCTCTGCGACGATCCCAGCCTAGACCTCTTCCAAGCTCCCAAGCCAGAGGAGAAGGAAAAGTCGAAAGCCGTACGGAGGTTGTGGAGAATTTCCCCCCCCCGGTCATGCGTTCCTCAGCAGGCTCTGTAATTAGACAGACTGCTCAGGACCGCTATAGGAAAAGTGTCCTCAGAGAGTGCTTCTCTTCGTCCGCCTCTCCCTCTCCTAAACGAGGGTGGAAGGATTCGGACCTTTCCAGGCCCCTGAAAAGGCACTGGAAAGATCCTATTTTGGATTCAAGCCCCGAACGCTTTTCGGAAGAAGCGCCTCCCTCGATCAAGAAGGCTAAGAGGGTTTTGACGTCCCCTGGCTTGGACAAAACTCCTTCGAGGTCTCCCTCTCCCGTTCAAGAAGACGCCGGAGAAGCTTCCAAGAGGATCATTTTGGCTGTGCAAGAACAGTTATCCGCCTTGGTAGGAGTCCTTTCGAAGGATCCCCCTCGTAGAAAAGATGTGAGGCTTCCTGTCAAGAAGTCTCGTCTTCCTTCTCCCGCCAGGAGTGAGGCTCCTGTGGGACGTGAGGCGTTTGAGATCTCTTCTGATAGAGACTCTTTTGACGATTTTGAAGCGCCAGACAAGCGCGAGGTTTCCTCCAGACGAGAAGCGTCTTTTAGGATTCAAGCGCCAGATAAGCGCGAAACACTTTACAGGCGCGAGGATGTAACCAGACGTGATACGTGTGCCAAGCCAGCAGCGTCAGCCGAGCGCGAGGATTCAGCCAGGCGCGAAGCGCCAGACAAGCGTCATCCATACAAGGATATAGCACCAGAAACCTCGCGCCAGCCAGGTGCGAGGCGTCAGCCAGGCGCGAGATTTTAGAGAGGCGCGAGGCATCAGTCAGGCGCGAGGCGCCAGCCAAGCGCGAGGAGTCAGCCAGGCGCGAGGCGCCAGCCAAGCGTGAGGAGCTAACCAGGCGCGAGACGTCTGAATTATTGCAGAGGAGCTCTGTACATGCTCTTAGCCCCTCTCCTATTAGGAGTTTGTCTCCCGTAGAGAGAGTTATTGGGCAGGAAGACCCAGAACAAGAATTGATTTCTCCTTCTGATCCTATATTGGAAGAGGACTCAGAAGACGAGACTCACGGCAGAGAAGGGCTGTCTAACTATAAAGTTTTGACAGCTCTCCTTCTTCAGGAATACGGAGATGCCTTGATCCCTGCCGCTCCTCCTTCTCCTCGTTCACTTTTTTCATGCTCCAAGACGCCGAAGTCGTCGGCTTTTCTGAAGATGAGGCCGACAATTTCTATGAAGAGAGCTCTTCAGTCGCTGGATAGCTGGATGCTAACCAAAAAGGAGCTAGTCAGAACGGTGTTTTGCATGCCTCCCGCTAGACTTACGGGCAAGAGAGGTATTTGGTACCAGACTGGGGAGAATATGGGGCTCACTCTCCCAGCTTCGGCTGAAGCTGACTTTTCCAGTCTGGTAGACGCATCCAGGAGACATAGCCTTCATATGGCTAAGATAACTTGGGGTCTTTCGGAGTTGGATCATCTCCTCAAGGGACTTTTTCACATTTTGGAAGTCTTCAACTTCCTAGATTGGTCCCTTGGGGTGATGTCCAAGAAGGCCCATGCCTCGGAAGGACTCGATCCTGACGTACTCCTTGCAATATTGTCGTGCATTGACAAGGCGGTACAGGACGGCTCAGGAGAAGTCTCTTCCTTATTTGGAGCCGGTCTCTTGAAGAAGAGATCTGTTTTTAGCGCTTTTTTGACAAAAGCAGTGTCTCATTCGCAAAGGGCAGCCTTGTTATTCGCTCCCAGGTCTGACTATCTGTTCCCTTCGCAGTTGGTGAGGGACATTTCCCGTTCTCTGACAGAGAAAGCGACACAGGATCTTCTCCTTCAATCATCCAGGAAGAAGAGACCAGTGATGGTGGGAGACAAGAAAGGTGTTTCTACGCCTCTTCGACCCTTTCGAGGAGGTCCTCCCTCCTCTAGAGCTCCCGCTAAAAGGAAAGCGACTGAGAAGAGAGGTAGAGCCTCTTTCCTTTCCCTTTAAAAGGGAAGGGGAAAGTGAAGTGACGCTCCTCCAAACACCAGTAGGTGCCAGGCTCCGGGATTTGCGGAAGCCTGGACTCTCATAGATACAGACGCTTGGTCAATGTCTGTTCTACAGAAAGGATACCTCATTCCTTTCCTGGACAATCCTCCCCTGACGTCAACTCCGCGGGAATTGTCCGCCAATTACAAGGACCCTGTGTTGAAAGATACTCTTCAACAAATGGTGGATCAAATGTGGGACAAGAGAGCAATAGAGCTAGTGCTGGATCAAAGCTCCCCAGGGTTTTACAATCGTCTTTTCTTGGTTGCGAAAGCCTCGGGGGGCTGGAGACCAGTTCTAGATGTCAGCGCTCTGAACAAGTTTGTTCAGAAACAGAAGTTTCTCCATGAGACTTCTGCATCAGTCCTTGCGGCTCTTCGCCAAGGGGATTGGATGGTGTCTCTGGATCTCCAGGATGCCTATTTTCACGTCCCGATCCATCCTTCGTCAAAGAAGTACCTCCGTTTCATGACGGGGGGAAGGATCTTCCAATTCAGAGCCTTGTGTTTCGGCCTGTCTACGGCTCCTCAGGTCTTCACGAGCCTTATGAAAAATGTGGCGAGATGGCTTCACCTGAAAGGAATCAGTATATCTCTATACCTAGACGACTGGCTTATCAGAGCAAAGTCAGAGAAACAGTGTTTGGAGGACCTTGCTGTGACACTAAACCTGATAAAGACCTTAGGATTGCTCGTGAACCTCGAGAAGTCCCAACTGATCCCCAGCCAGAATTTGGTCTATCTGGGGATTCGGATGGATTCTCGGGGTTTTCGAGTATTTCCTTCTCAAGAGAGACTAACGAGAGGCTTAGAGAAAGTCTCTCTCTTCTTAGGGAAGGAACGTACTTCGGCGAGGGAATGGTTGAGCCTATTAGGGACTCTTTCCTCGCTCGAACAGTTCTTTCCTCTAGGAAGACTTCATCTCCGTCCGCTTCAGTTCTTCCTCAGAAGATCGTGGAACATGAAGACAGGACTTCTCTCGGACAGTTTTCCCATTCCAGTTTGGATGAAGCGCCACTTAGAATGGTGGTTACTCCCACTGAAGGAAAACAAGGGTACTTCCCTAGAAACGCAGAACCCAAACCTTGTATTGTTTTCCGACGCGTCGGAAAAAGGTTGGGGAGCAACCTTGGGAAAGAGAGAGGTGTCAGGCACTTGGAATGCTCTTCAAGTGTCCTGGCACATAAACTGCAAAGAGCTGTTTGCCGTACACCTGGCCCTAAAGAGCTTCGAACCTTTAGTGAGGAACAAGATAGTCCAAGTGAATGCGGACAATACAACCGCCCTTGCATACATTCGAAAGCAAGGAGGTACACACTCGTATGCCCTATACGAGCTCGCAAGAGACCTGCTGTTGTGGACATCTCAAAAGAACATCTCTCTTTTGACGAGGTTTGTTCAAGGAGTAAAGAACGTGAGAGCAGACAGGCTGAGCAGGAGGAACCAGGTCCTTCATACCGAATGGACCCTCCACTCAGAAGTTTGTCGGAATCTCTGGTCTCTTTGGGGGACTCCTCATGTCGACCTCTTTGCCACGTTCCTCTCAAAAAGACTGGAAGTCTTTTGTTCAGTAGTAGAAGACCCCAGAGCTCTAACAGTAGACGCCTTCCTGCTAGATTGGTCTCATGTAGACGTTTACGCATTTCCCCCATTCAAGATTCTGGGGCAAGTGCTCAGGAAATTTGTGACATCAAAGGGGACGAAAATGACCCTGATAGCCCCCTTTTGGCCAGCTCAAGAGTGGTTCACGGAGGTGCTGGAGTGGATGGTAGACTTCCCCAGATCCCTCCCACAAAGGAAGGATCTTCTCAGACAACCACACTTCGAGAGGTTTCATCAAAACCTCCCCGCTCTCGCTCTGACTGCCTTTCGACTATCGAAAGACTTGTCAGAGCGAGAGGCTTTTCTAGCAAAGCAGCAAGCTCGATCGCTAGAGCCCGGAGAACTTCCACTATCCGAGTTTACCAATCGAAGTGGGAAGTTTTTAGAAGGTGGTGCAAGTCGAAGAAGTTGTCCTCCTCCAGTACCTCTGTAGCAGAAATCGCTGATTTTCTGTTATTTTTGAGAGAGGAATCTCGTCTCTCCATAGCCACGATAAAGGGTTATAGGAGTATGCTTTCGGCCGTCTTTAGGAATAGAGGCCTAGATTTGGGAAATGATAGAGATCTACATGATCTGATTAGATCTTTTGAGACCAGCACCCATTGACAAAGTCCTTTCAGGCTCTGCCGAGTAAGTGGATAAGACCCCTTCGGCAGACCCACAAGAATTCTTGGCCATAGATCACATATCTCGCTAAAGTTTCTTGAGGTGATGCAGACTACGGGGCAAACACCCACGAAGTCTACCACCTATCAGGTAGGAACCAAGGTTTTATTTATACCTACAACATATGTTGTTTACCTGTCTATTCCAGAAGTAGCTGTCTCTTACCCTCCACCGAAGGGTGCCAATCAGCTATGTATATATCTGACAGGTAAGTTGATTGTATGAAAATGATATTGTTATGATACAATAAAGTTTCATACATACTTACCTGGCAGATATATACGATTAGGGCCCACCCAGCCTCCCCGCAAGGAGACAGGGGGAAGAGAAAATATATGATAGAAAACGGGAATGGTTCCTAGTCCTGCCGCCCAGGGCAGGCCGGTAGATCACCTGACCTACCTGTAGCGAGTGGCGCGAAATTTGAATTTCTGTCGGGGACGACGGAGTCTTAGCTATGTATATATCTGCCAGGTAAGTATGTATGAAACTTTATTGTATCATAACAATATCATGATTATGTTTAAGCTGTCTCTTACCCTCCACCAAGGGTGCCAATCAGCTAAGTATATATCTGCTGGGTAAGTTTTCATGTACAAAAATGATATTGTTAAGATACAATAAAGTTTTGTACATACTTACCTGGCAGATATATACGATTAATGGCCCACCCATCCTCCCCTCAGGAGACAGGTGGAAGAGAAAATCTGTCTTAGAAAACGGGAATGGTTCCGGATCCCGCCACCCAGCGGCGGGAATGGTGGATCACTGACCTACCTGTCGTGTGTGCCGCGAGTTTTGAAATTCTGTCGGGACGACCGAGTCTATAGCTAAGTATATATCTGCCAGGTAAGTATGTACAAAACTTTATTGTATCTTAACAATATCATTTTAATTTCAAGTTTTTTGTCAAGTTAAGTTAATGTGCTTCATAAAGTTTAGTGTTAATGTTTTCTGCCATTTGTTAATGGGTTTCATAAAGTTAAGTGTTCATATTTTCTGCCATTTGTCCTCCTCCTCTATCGCCAATTTCGGAGATCGCCTCACTCGAAAGGTAAGGTTCTACATTTTACTACATAGGTACGTACAGTATTTCTTGTACCATGTACACTAATACATTTTATTTACAGGTGTAGTATAGTTTATGTTAGGTATTTAATGGTCCAAATTGTTGTATTTCATTGTTTATTGGTGAATTTAGCTTAATATAAAATTTACTGTGGTGTTTTTGTAGGGCTTGGAACGAATTAGGTAATTTACATGTAAAACGTGGTTCAAGATATGAAAAAATCAGGGTACGAAAGCTGCTTCGGAACGGATTAATTTCATATCCTGAGGCACTACTGTATTTGCAAATACTAATCTGTATTGTGTGTGTACGTTTAATTAAAGCTTAATGTACTATGTATATAATTATACTCATTTAATACATAATATAAACTGATTTTTTGCACTTATGGAAACAGTAACAAAAAGTCTGCTTCCCTATGGCAGAGTGGGATCCATGAGGTTTCAACTTATTTTTTAATTTAATACAAAACTATACTTTTCATTCTAGATCAAAGTCTTGCAAGAAAGAACTGTGGACAAGAATCACAAATGCTCTACAGCAGTCTCCAGCTGTATGACCTCAGTCCTCTTTAGGTGACAGCCGTGCAGGAGCAGTGGCAACAAGGCGCATCACTCTTGCTCCCATCTAGGTTTGACAGCATTTTGGTAGTCATGGTTTTATTACAATTGCCCAGCTTCCGTTAGGAAAAGGACCTTATTACATCATAGACTGAAATCTTCTGTAACATCATTGTTACGTTTGGTCTGTCCTCGTTCCAATCCCCCATAGGCAAGGTAGTAGTATTATAACTGTGGTATATGTCATGATTGCACATCTTTCTTGCAAGTGAAGTTGTAAATAAATTATTCATAAATACTGTGATGCTCCAGTGCATTGTGGTGGATGTCAGTGAATTCATATGTATGCATTTTGTAAATAAGGAATTTTTTTAACTGTAACAGAGGATAATTTGATACTTGAAATTCATATCAGAATGCATCTAACCCTTGGGATGATTTTTTTTAAATTAATTTTTTTTCTTCACGCATCATCTTACTGCCCTGAAAAAATGAAGGAAAATTATAAGGTGTAAAAGACTTCCTATTGATGTTGAATCCACATTTTAACCTGCTGGAGCACTTTAAGAATTGAAAAAGGATAAAGTTATTCTATTGTGCAGAGATTGCAGGTCCCTTTGACCCCAGAATCACTAGATCGTCCATGTGTAACCATAAGCCAGTGATGAAATAATAATCATTTGTAAGTTTAAAAAAATAGTGTCTGTCACACCAGAGTTGGAGAAATGACAGTTGTGTACTATAGTGTCTTAAAACCGCTTCCTTGATATATGTATGGAAGGTAACATTAAAGTCATGGGTTTAGAATTAGTCTGTAAGAAGGGATGAATGTGTGGATTCTAAGAAAACAGATAAGGCAGTCTTTAAAATCTGCTCAATGAATTGCTCTTTATATTTGTTTTGGGGGAAGGGAATGGAAGGGCAATATTTTTAAAACATGATCAGGGTGAATATGTATATGTTTTATTTATATATATCTTAAATATATATAAGCACCTTGGAGCGATACAAAAATTACTCAGTGGAATTCCTTGTTCTTGTCCAGATAAATGTCATTAGGTAATTAGTGTAAAGTCTTTACCATATAGGGATTTTGCATTCTTCTTGTGGTTCAACTGGAATTATAATTTTTTGACAGAAGAGTGTAGGGATATAGCAAATATTTCTGTATTGTCAAATCTTTTTTGAGCTTGGAAAGATATTAGTTTGTAAAACTATTATTTGCTTTTAAAGATTTTAGGCATGACATTAAAATGTCACATTTGTCTTTGTAAATACATTAACTTTGTGTGTGTGTGTCTTCGTCCACTTTTAATGCCAGCCAGTCAGGGGACAAGTAATCCTGATCTCATTAGATTGATAAAGTCAACCCAGCTTGTTTGTTTTGTGTGTTGGAACCGTTTGATCTTAGTGTGTAGTAGAGTAACGGGTCATTATTTCTCTTTGCACGGAGGTGTGTTTAGTTAAACACCTCTGTAAAAATCTTTTTCTTATTTATTTTAATTTATTTATTTAAATTATTGTAACATTACATTAAAGTGAAGGAATACGTACTGAGAGGAGCTGTTGGTAGTAGTACATATGTGAAAAAGGAGAGAAAGCTGTTTTTATTGTGAATACATACATTATATAGAGCTTATCTATAGTGTTCTTCAAGTGGTGTATAAGTAGTTATCAAGTATAGAAGTGGAATTCTTTTCTTATTCTAACAAAATGCAACTTTATTTAGGAAAACCAAAAGAAAATATTGATCTACAAAACAGTGAATGTTTTGAATGTTTTTTCACAAAAAGCAGTAAGCACACACAGAGTAGCTTGCGATTTGATGTACTTTTTTCAAGTAAGCAAACTAATTGTTTCCCCTTCTTGTACCCACTTCCCTTTTTCATGTGTCAACATTTTAAAAGTAGGTCAGAAAAGTTTTGTCATGATCTCATTTGATGTTTTTGAAGTGACTAAGCATACAACACCCTAGTTGGCCATTGGGAAGTCTGGATATTGTTTTCTTTTAATTTTTTCTTAGCTTTCCTATGAAAACCAAGAAGGCTGTGTTTTGGGTTTGTATAAAAACTAATTTTGTTGTAAAAACAGTATTACTGATTGCAGATTACTCTCATTTTAAAGCTGTTCCTTGGTTTGAATACAATGTTCACATAGATTTTAACTCATCTGTTCAAGAGTGAATGATATGATAGTGTTAGTGGGTTTGAATAAGTTTGATAAAATGTGATCTTGAGAAGAAAATTTCATTCTTGCAGTCAGGTTAAGATTTCATTAAAGACAAAAATAAAAATTAAGTCTACCCCTACACTATATTAAATGATTGCATTTGGGATACCTGTGCAAAACATTGGCAATATACTTGTGTAACCAAAAAGCCTTCAGTTAATTAATTCAATGTTTTACATACAAGTCACCCACCAAAACATGCTGTTAATTGATTCAGTAGTCCACATAATTTGTCTAAATGCATAGGGCTAAAATTAATTTGGTATTACTAATGTATGTCAATCAGAAAGCCTGCAGTCTGCCAGTACTTATTGCATAAATCTGTTGAAGGTATAAATTACTTGAAAAAAAAAATGTTTATTGGGTATAGTTTATAAAAGTTCAGATCTGCATCATTTTAGGTGATGATTATTATTGCTAAATTCTGTGGGATTAAGGAGAGCAGATATAGCCATAGCCATTGTGAAATGACTAGTCCTTTCATAAGTGACCTGGTATTGGTGTAAACATGAAAAATTATGCACTACTAGAACATTGTAGTTTATTAATTGCAAAGTTTTAAAAAATCATGGACTTGATTTTTAATGTAGATATGCATTCTACATAGAATTTAATATCATTGTTACACTGCCGTTTTTGTCAGAAAGTATAGTATATTAAAAAAAAATTTAAGACAGTTTGGCCCTA
This sequence comes from Macrobrachium nipponense, assembly GCF_015104395.2. Taxonomy (NCBI): domain Eukaryota; kingdom Metazoa; phylum Arthropoda; class Malacostraca; order Decapoda; family Palaemonidae; genus Macrobrachium; species Macrobrachium nipponense. Next base: position 16,760,572 of record NC_061089.1, read on the forward strand.
CTGATTAGATGATTTAACGTAATGATATGGAGAATTGAACATAGTGGCAGTGTCTATAGCTGTTTAAGATTACTATATGGAATCTCTTCCTTTGTTATTTCTGAAACTTTTCAAAGTGCGATTTCCTAGTACAGGAAAGTTAACTTATCAAATAGTATTGAAATGTTTCTAATACTGATAAATTTTGGATGTTACTTAGCTACAGTTAGGAATGCTTTTTTCACCTTTCTTTTGCTGTCCTTTGTCTGTTTCAGATATGGACATGATTAGAGTTGTTGCAATTTGTTTCTCATCTATGATTACCTAGTTCAGTGACTCTTCCTTTCCACTGCCCAGCTTTAGAATTTTTCCATATTTTGCCTTCAGTTTATATAATGACTTGCCGTTCAGTAGTTAGGTGGAGCCACATTTTTTATTTTTTTTTTTTTTTCCCATTTAGGACCTAAGTTTCATAGGGCATTTAAGCAGTGGAACTTCTCCTATGGTGTCAGATTAAATAGAACAGCTAATCCAGGGAACACTTTTAATAGTTTAATTCAACGGCATTAAAGAAGCACTATACAAAGCATTTGTAGTCCTGAAGTTTAATAGGTTTTCAACATCATCACTGATGAGAACCGTAATGCCTTTATTTTATTATTGTGCAAGCTGCTTTGCTTATGAATTAGAAATATATAAAAAGCTACAAAGTGTATCAATATGGTCGAGAGACTTAAGAATCTTATAAGGTAATTGAGGTTTACTCGATTGAGAAGCTTTGGAATGGTTTGCTCAAATTAGAATTTTACTGTATAACTAAGTAACACAGATTTTCTTGGCTAGGTTTTCATAATCCCAGTACAATCCTGGGAGGAATTTAAAGCATCAAAAATAAGGAGGCAACAGAGCCAATGAAAGCATGTAGGAACTTCAGGGTCAGACTTCAGATTAAGAGATATGTAATAGAGATATTATTGATGCAGTGTTACATTTGCTAATAGTTGTCTTGGTTTGTGTATTAACTTTACTCCAGATGATAAGGGCATAGGGTTGCTGTTGACAATGGAGATTTTGGTATTAATTTTGTCAACATTTTGTGAAATATAAAAAAAAATCTGTGAAAAAAATTTACAGAATTTCTTTAAAGAAAAACAACCCATTTATTCTCTTAACTGAAATATGCACTGTAAATACTGGATACTGATACTAATCATATTTTCAATGCATGAGTGTACTGTGGTATCTTCAGTATACCAGTGAGTAATTGGTGTGTATACAGCTGACAGTGTTATTAGTGTGTGGTTCAAATTTTGGTTTGGGACTTGTATTTTGATTTTTTATGTATTTATTTATTTTTTTAGAGTTCCTGGGGAGTGCACTTTAAGGACTTATGCGGTATCTAATTACAATCCGGGTTAAAGTGCTCCTTGTGAAGATAATAAAGTATACTTTAATCCAAAAGGAATATTGTGAAATGCACATTGTATCTTTTTGTATGACATTAAAATTTCCATCAAAATAATGCTACAGTTAAATTATTAATGATATTTGACAAGATTATTCATAAGTTTTCTCAACTAGTTATGCTTTAAATTGCCAGTTCACAGACCTGACTGCAGATCATTAAAATTGTTGATATCTTTATCACCACTTGATTGAAATAAATATGCAACTTCTCCATACAGTACATAAGTAATTTTTGAAGTTGTTTTCTCAAAAGTCTTACTCGACATTTGTTTTGAAAGATTAGTAAAGCAATCAGTTGGAAAACCCTCAAGTAGTTTAGTTTTACTGTTATGTACTTATGGCCCAAGATTAGCTTGACTTGACTATATTTCATGGAATGAATGCTAAGAACACAGTTTGATGTGTAGCAACTATTTAAATGATGCCTTATATAGAATTGTCTTCAGATGTTTGCAAGTTCAGGACATAGGCAAAATGTTGCTTTATTATAATTTTTTTTTAACTTCCATTTCATACCAAATCAGTTGTAATAGTCTTTCCTACCGTTTCCTATGTAAATATAAACAAAAACATTGACTTTCACTCTAACAGTATGCCAAAGCAGGAATTTTTTAAATATCTGAAAGGTAGTGATTCATGAAAACTTTATTTTTTATTTTTTTGGAGCTTCAGTATTTTTTTTTTTTAGCTTGAGTAGATTAGGTATTTTGGGATACATTTTTAGAGTTTACAGATTTTAGAATAAAGAATTTTTGTAATTTACAAATAGCAAATGCTGTTTAAATTGAAATTAGGAGGTAGGTAGAGATACAGGGACTACTGTGGTTGAAAATAAATTTCAGATGAAAAGTATCTTAATAATTGTGATTTATGGGGAAAACGAAGCAATACACTGCAAACATTATTGCTGACCAAATTGCAGGAACTTCTCTGATGAAATGAATGACATTGCCCCTGAAGACCATAAATAGTGTCGTACCTTTAATTAGTGTTATTTTTAAATTTTTTATTTATTTTTTTTTATTATTTTTGAGGTAAGAGGTTTCAAGTCACTTCATCTAAACAGTTTATGCCCCATAATGAAAAAAAATTATAGATTGAATACAGTGTAAGTCAGCATCATTATAGTATTTATTACTTGAAGTAGCATCAGTTAATTCTACTGTTATATGCTGTATAATTTATCTGATTATAGTGACAGCTCCCATTTTAGGTGTTTAAAATTATTCTAGCAAATTTGCAGGTTTTTCATTATTATTATAGTACTATAGTATTTAAGCTAAAACGGATGGAAAACTGAATTAAGTTTTTAGCATTTTGGAAACTCCATCGGATTGAATTAGGACTGTATAGTTGCTCAAAATATTTCTCTAGTATTTTGCATACCTGTATCTTTTTCCTAACTTTGGGTGCTGTTTTGATAAAGAGAATTAAGGCATAGAGGAGAATTTGTATTTGTAGGCTAGAATGAAATTTTCAACAATTAAGCCACAAGTTGAAATATCTTGTTCATCATTTCTCATATTACAGTTTCCAGTCTTTTCCTTTCTGTAGACATCATAGAAGCTTATTCATGTTGAGTTTTAAACCATTCTGCCTACATGTTTAAACTCAGGTGTAATACTTTAGATATTTGATATCCATTTCTCCTATTCTACTGCCTTTTTTATATTGTACTCTAAGATTTACTAAGCAACATCCTGCTGAGTCTGTCCAGTGAGCTTGCAACATTAATAATCTATAAGGGTTAGTGTACTGATTTTCATTCTAGTAGTTTCTTTTGTTAAAAAGGAATTCCACACAATGCACCACTTACACAGCATGAAAGATTAGTGTATAGTTGCTGTCACTTGTATTTTCTGAGGAAAACTTAAAATTTATTTTTCTTACGAAGTTGCATATGCACTGCAATAGGCAGGTTTCTAGTTCAAGAGAAATTGTCCATGGCAATTTGACATGCCATAGGCTGAAGCATGCACTAATCTTTCTGCAACCTTTTGTTGTCCCCTTTCTGGCTTGTTGCTCTGTCTCTTGTAGTGTTTCCTATGATTAATATCTAAGATTTTCTGCATTTAATACATAGGATTGGATTAGATGTCTTGTTTAACCTTTTCAGATAGAAATAATATGAAAAAATATTATTTTTTCTAAACGAACGATAGAATACACGCGTTGTTAAGAGACACATTTTATAAATGTGAAATTAATATTGAAATAAACAGACACCATGAATGGTTTTTGCAACATTCAGGTATTTTTTAATGTGATAATATATTATTAAGAGTTCCACATAGTGAGATTTTGATGTGTCACAGATTTGAAGTAAATACATTAGCTTTTTTCTTGAATGAAAATATGTTTAGATAATAAGAGGAATAATTAGCTTCTTTCCAGCAGCACAACCAGTAGCGGCGAGCAACATCTGAAATGCTTGCACGCGTCTCATTTTTAGATGGTCATTAAGGGCCTTTCATATCACCTTAGCCCTTATTTATTTCACATTTATGGTGTTCTGCAGTAATAGATGATACAGTATGCATAGTTAGTTGTTCATCTTAAGATTTTTAAATGACCCTCGATGCTATTAGGATGTGCAGTTAGAAAGTAATTTCAAGGTAGTAGTAGTGATTGTTTAGACTAGTTAGAGAGATGATAATTAAGCAGGAAATATTAAAAGTACAAGAATAAGGGAGAGAATCCAGAGTTAAAAAAAAAATAAATAAAAAATCAAGCATATATATACATTGTGTATAATAAGCAAACTGAGGTTTAGACACAAGCGATTATTGTTAGACTATTGATGTTATAGTCATACAGATATTTTATCTTTTGTACTGTGCATTCAAGAAATTAAGAGGTTGTCTCCCTTTCAGTACTTTGCATCATTGCATTTGCAGTCTAGATGTATGTTGCCTTTTGTATTTTGTGACCAAATTACCAAAGTGGCAATTGGTTGGACTAGTATGAGAAAGGAAATATTGGTAACTTGTAAAATTAGATTTTTCATGCAACAATTTTTTCCCCCTTCACCAATCTCCTCTCTGCCAAGTTTTCATTTGGTTTGGCTCTCACTTTACCCTTACATCCAGAAGATTTTTTAAACATCAGTGGTATTAATGTACATGGCTCTCTTAGTTTTTACTGTTTTTGTAGCTTGTCTTGCACTATAAAGTATTCCAACAGGAAATGACCAGAATGTTTAATACATGTACTAGATATTGTTTCTCAATGAAATATTTTTTCAGATGTTTTGTCAGACTTAATTTCAGGTTCATATAATTATTAAGTGGTTTAAATTTTCCAGTATTTAATATTTGGGTGTCTCCATACCTTTCACACATCATGTTAAAAGTTTAATAAACTTTCTGGTCTGGATAAATCCCATTATAATAGCAGCAATTTAGGCATAGATGTTTTTCCCCCAATTCACTTAATATTTTGGACAAAAAATGTTTTTATTTTACCCCTTTGAGTTTGTCTCTGTTGATTATTTTTACTGTTGTTTAAATTCTCTCCTGTGGTTAGAAGTGTTAAAAGATATTCCTAAAAAGTACAAGGTGCCCTGTGTGTCAGTTTTGCTTCAATAGAGATCATTAAATTAATAAGAGTTGCCTAGTTTTTTCTGTAATTTACAAGATATTGAAAAGGATAAGGTTGCTAAAATTATATCATCATGAGAAGCTACAGAAAGTTTTAGGTTACAAATTATTAAGGCACATAAAATTTGCGTTAATGAATACTCAAGTCCGTTACAGTATGAGTATATCTAGATATGGAGACTGTACCTGCTTAACTATTGTAACTCTTGTTTTTCCCCCATGACTCCATTTTGCACATCCAGTGTAGTTTTCTGGTTTTTTGCTTCCTGGTTCTGGAAAAAATAAGTCCAGCTGCAGATTAATTCTCCTTCCTACATCTCAATAATAATCCTTAAGGCAACAGTATCTTCTTCCGCTCAATGGCCTGTCACATTTACTCAGAATCTGTATTTAAAAAAAAAAAAAAAAAAAAAAAAGTTTGCACTTTGTTTGGCTCACCTTTTGTGTCACATTCATTTAATTGAATGTATACTGTTCCTGTCTTCCTATTTGTACCTAAATTTTTCAGTTTTATTGTTACACCTTTACCCTGTATATTTTATATACTGAGATTATCTTGGGCCTCCTAGTTTTTATCAAACTTAATACTGTACTTATTTCCTTTATTTTAGTACCGTTCCTGTTCTTAGCTTTATATTATACTGATAATCAGTATGTTAAGTCTATTGTGAATTCCTGATTTTACCTTTTACCTTCTAAATGCTTCCTGCAGTGTTTGGTAGATTAGAGGGCTGTGTCACCATTTTTGAAATCCAATATTGTCAGTCTCTGACGATCTTCGAGCATAGCAAGGTTATTAGAGGTCTAAAATTCTGTATTATGCAGCCTGTCTTATTTCTTGATGCTAATCTAGTTGCATTTTATTGGTGACCAGATTATAGCTGAAAATAGAAGAGGACAATTTTCAAAATAAGATATGAAGATTTGAAAAATTGTAATAATTTTTTGTTCTAATAGTTTAGCACTTATAGAACAGTGAAGTAGTATCCCATTATGTTGTTTATGGCTCCTGAGTCTTCATTTTTCTTGCACCTCTGTCTTTGAAAAAGAAAATCAGTTTTAGAGTAAATATGACAGGTATTAATATTATTAATATAAGGAAATTGCTCATTATAAAAGTCATAAGTTTAAAACTTTCATAAATGCAATTTAGCAGCTCTAGCTTTGACCTGTCAAATTAGAAATAAAAAAAAGAGGGATAATGGCAAATCCTAATAGACCTTACTTAGCAGTTGCAGGATGTTGATTTTGGTCCTGCACAGAAAACTTAATTTTCCAATGCATAACATGAATGTTGATTTCAACAATATGGTTAAAAGATATTTTTCCAACTCCTGCGGGGTTTGCTTTCTTTATAAAGGCCAATGAACAATTTCCATCTTTTTAGTGCCATGTAAAGTTGTGGGTGTTGCAGGCCACTTTTCTTGCCAATTCTTGAAGGAAAAATCATTGCTGTTTAATATTAGTATACAATTTTCTTCTCTCCAACAAATTGAAATTTTAATAGATACTGAATAAGAAACTACTTCATTTGCAGTGGCAATGAATAATATATGTTGCATTCACATTAGGAGTTACACTAGCTCTTTGTCTTTTGTACAGTAGTAAGAGTTACAGGTGGATAGGCTGTTCTGCAATATTAACATAACAAGGGAGAATATTTGTACAGTATTAGCAGCTATACAGGGACAACACAGATTAAGTTTTAACATATAATGTATAGTATATATGTAAGAAAACATGGAGTGTGGTCAGCTGAATACAGGAAAAATATTTAGAATTGTGCTGACTGCTTGACTACACTTCACTTGTGGACATGATTTCATAACACCACTGGATGAAATCAATTTAGTTGATGTGTAATTTTGGAAAGGTAACATTATATTGTTATGATCACTAAACAACTTGTCATTGGGCACACATGGCTTAAATTCTATAATTTCCATGTAGACAAAAATGCAAAAATATAAAGAAGTTGAGATCAGATTGTTTTGCATTCGTAGTTTTTCTATTGTTGCCACATTAGGGAAATTCTGCTGAAGTCAGTGTTTATCATGTCATATCTTGAAGGTGAATTCCTCATAAAAGTAATGGGTGTTCTCACCAGAGAATGTTTGTAGTACAAATTGGGATAATATTTGCAAATCCCTTTTCATTCTTTGGAGCTTGACAGGGCGAATACTTGATACATTTAGCTTGGAATTTAGATACAGTATAATGTTTTTGTTTTCTACCAAGACACCAAGTATTTTGCTATTAATCAGATAAATGTTGGAACTGCTTATCTCATTCACAACTGCAGAATAAGTTCTGTGAAATTGCAGGTTCCATATGTTGTTTAATTTATCATTGCAATAGTAACTTTAGCAAATATTTTGTGAGGAATCCACTTTTTCACTTGGCAAATGAAGAGGTTGACACTTTGAGAAGTAAGCCATTAATTTTGAGGTGCTACAGTAGTGTAAACGTCAGGCATTGTACTGAATATGTTGGCTTCTATTTAAAAAATAAATAAATAAAATAAAAACATTTTGGTTTCTTGGATTTCAACTATATCTGTGGTTTATATTTGATCATGTTTGTAAACCGAGTCCTTGTTTTTTAATTTTTTGTCATTGCCCCCTTGTGCAAAGCTTCCTGACTATCAGTGTATTAGTTGCTGGATATGTTGAAGAAAAACTAATGTGAAATTATGAACGGTAGTCCTATCTTAACTATGGAAGACATTCCAGTTCAGTGGTTTTCTTTTTTTTTTTTTTTAACACAAACGTCATGTGATTCCTTATAAGGAGGACAGCAACCAGTTTTATTCCAAATGGTTTTTGTATCTAGGTTTAAGCTTCCACGGGTGTTTCAGCAATCAATATTGCTTTTCATGGAATGGAATGGTGTTGTTTGGGTTCTCATACAGTGCTTACATTTTTATTTTGTCTTTTTCCCCATGTACTTGGAATACTGCATCATTAGAATTTCACTTTTATGGGTTTTTGCTGTAATGTGCTAGTAAAGTTTTTACTGTAGACGCCAGATATTCACAGTTTTGCAAAAATGCACTTAAATTGTATTTTTGACAGGAAATGACGAGCTGTGAGCATAATGTATTTTATTTTATACATCTTTGCATAATGAAAACTACAAGCATATTAAACAATAATGCTTCCATTCTGTGCACTATAAATTTAGTTACATGATACGTTTCATCCTGTTCATGAGTTTTCACTTAGGAGCTGTAACAAATTTATCCGGTCAGTAATTACATTATCATGGTTATCCTTACATTTTCTTTTCTATAATAGAAAACTGTTGCTTATAATAACATAAATCTTAGGTGTAATTTACACAGTGCAAGTTGATAAACTGGGAAGCTTGGCTTTTAATGCTGTCCCTTTAAAGGAATCGGACACAATGCTTCCAACCATTTCGTTCACATGAATGTAGCTAGAATTTGGATAGCTATACGTATTGTATCTCATTTTTTATTTGCCAAATTCCTCCACCTTGTTTTTTTTTTTTTTTTTTTTTTTTTTTTTTTTTTTTTACCTAAGATGATCAGGTTAGTTTCTGCATGCAGATTTGCCTATACAGTCAGTGATATTTTGTAATCAGTCTTCCTTCTGTGTTACTAATTTTTTATCCTTATACAGTCTTGTTTTTGTGTCCCTTTTCCAAAAACCCCACTTTTTTTTCACTATACATTTTAATCATTTAAAGAACAGTTGCAAATAACTTGGAGAAATGTAGTACAGTATCTTGTAAATTTAATGGCACAATACTTGGTGTCTGAAGTTATTTTCCTTTCACCCTCCAGTTGTGTCCTGTCTTATGTGTAACAATACAATAATTCAAGGTATGCAAATCATCTCGTGCTACTTATCTCAGGATAGATGTTTAATTCTCTCTCTGTTGTTGCTCTAGGTATCATATGTTTTGCTATACTGTATTTGAATTCATATTTGTTCGACCATCTGCATTTGTTTCATTGTACAGTGCATACTTGAATAAGCAGATTCAATTGAATTACCAATGTAGAGGAATTTAGAATTTTGTGAATTTTATCTCAATGTGTTCAGTTCTAGTTACGTTTCTGAAGTTGGTATAGAATTTTAAAAAGTTGGTAAAATATCAAGTTGATGAAGCTCTCATTTGCTTGAAATAGGCGCTGGAATTATTATGAATAACTCCAAGTTTTTGTCAAAAAAACAAAGATTGCACAATCATTGGTATTTCTACTCTTAATAAAAGGAAAATTTTCAGTGCATGAATTTTCAAAGTATGTTAAGTACTATATTTTTCCATGTCAGAATATCCTATTAAGTTTTAATAGTGAAAAGAAATAAAATTCCTTTAAATCTAGTAAATTTTTTATATTATTTCTTTGGTGTACATATCTTTCCCTTTGAATAGTTCAGTGCTTTGTTATTGTCATCTTAATCTGTCCTAAAAAGTAATGTGTTGGTAAGTGGCACATCTTGATATATTTTTGTACCATTAGTGTTAAAATTATAATACCGTAATAGAAAGAATCAATATGCATTAAATTTTGTTATTACATTCAAATCACTTTATAAAATTAATACCAGGACTGTTCAGTAAGCTCTGTTGTAACCATGGTTTTAAATGTTCAAAAGTTGGCTTCAGATATTACAGTCTTAATAGTTACTGTATCATTTTGTTGAAAATTTTGTTTTGAAAGTCATGATTCTGTTGGTTTTATAAGTGTGCAAGGTGATTCGGTAAATTATGGTACTTATTTGACAGAGCTTATTGGCAAGGTTGCCTGAAATTCCAAAGTTTATGTATCATAGTAAGAGATTTTGAAGTCTTATTTATCACAAAGCAAAATTTATGAATTTTACTTTCTAACTGTTGGCAAAATTGTTCCTGTTTTCCAATTTTGTGCTAACACTGAGCAGCTTTAGTAAAAAATTATATTGGAAACAAGTATATGAAATTTTCTTGAATACTGCAGATTATGAAAGTACAAGAACTTTTCCCAGTTTATTACTCAAAAGATCATTTGCTACTTACTCTCTCAGATTAGTTATATAAATGTGCTATAAAAGATTACATTTTTTTTAATTGTTGCTGTGGAACTTTATATCTAAATCATGGTATCTAGTGGTAACTTATTGTAATTCACTTATCACTTGCCAAAAGAAATTTTCAAATATTTCATATCACTGCTGATTCATTGTAGTCTTACCATTACTCAAATGTCAAATTAGCTAAACTCTTCATGGTGATAGATGCTTTGTCTTAATTTGCAAATATTATTCTTGCCACTTTTATCATCATTGCTTTTTATTGATGATACCATCTAATGGAGTGAAAAACAATAACCCTATAATAGGAATGTAATGCCTTGACAAGGCAACTGAAACTGTGCGGTGCATAATAATTTTTAACCCTTGGTGTGGTTTTATCTTTCAATGAGGCTTTTATTTACAAAATTGAAATTTGGTGTAATTCAATTCTTCATTTAACTTTTAAATGAAGTTTTTGCATGGAATATGAAACAACTCATGGTGTTTTCAGGTGCTTTTATCTACTTTTGTTTAGGATACCCTGAATTAAGAGAGATTACTGTATATTCAGTCTCCAGTTATGACTTAGCAAGGTGTATGGTATTATTTGTAATCAATGGAACTTTAGATTTGTGCAGTGCATTGATTTCAGTTGTCTCATCAAAGTTACACTTCTAAGTCTCAGTTGCTTTTTTTTTTTTTTTTACTTCATCTGTGCATCACCAATTAAAAGCAGTATGTATAAATTAGAGGTTGCAGAAATTTCCCCAGCTGAAAACAAAGGAATGTGTCACATTTGGTGGGTTATGGCTGATTAGACATTCATGTAATGAGTAGACAGTAGCCTCTTTAAGTGATGTAAGGATTTTAATTTGTTTACACTTTTAGATGGTGTGTTGTAGAAGTGGATTTTAAACAGGCAGTTAGAGGAGAAAGACAAGGATTCCACTTAGGCATTCCGTAGAGAATATACATAAAAGAAAAATTAAAAAAAAAAAAAAAAAAATGAGAGTGCAATCCTTGTCTTAAAAGCTCCCAGATTTGTTGCATTTTATTATATAGTAAATGCAATTCTGTTGCATATGGATAACAGTTAACTTGTAGCTGGCTTTGTCGTAGTAGCGTAATGGAAGCTTAGGAGCATTCCCAAGTCCTGAGAGATTTCGCTAGCTTCTTGGGACCTGTCACCTGAGAGAATATTTTTTACCCTTCCGTGAGGTGTAATGCTTGAATCAGGAAGATAATGAGTTACTCCAGATTGCTGTACGAGTTTTGCTGCACACTGATGAATGTTATTGAAAACATGAACTCTGTGCAATGAAGGACTGATTCACATTATCTTCCTAATTCTTAATATTGTCAGATGCTGTTCATTAGTGTTATTTTGTGTCTCAATCTTATGTTCATCAATACATTCTACAGTTATCAAGTGTTTAATTTCTCCTCTCCCTCTCTTTTTGTAAGGAACTTTGGCTCCTAATTTTCTAAGTTTTAGACTCCTGTATACAATACAGTACAGTATGTACGTTACTGATATTATTTAGCTGATTTTAATTATGAATTTAGTTTAATTTTAAATCTCATTCATAATTGCTGTATGTATAATGATTCAATTCTATACCTGAAATTCTTGTTAAAATCACTAGAAATGATGTTTTTTTTTTTCTCTACTTTTTATGTCTGCTTATGGAAAATTCAAATAACAAATGCCCAAAAGTGTTAGTATACACTGTGCATTAAAATTAATCAAATATTACCTTTCAATAGTGGAGTTATCAGCATTATTACTGGATAAAGAAAAGTCAACCTTAAAGTTTACATATTCTGTTCATAATGGTCTGCATTTGTAGTCAGAATGATTAAGATGCAGCTTGATTTCATACTAAAGTAAAATTTGAAAATTAAAAAAATGCTTACTCTATAAAGCAATATAGTGGCATCATTTTAATGCTACAAAAGCAACATATAATGAAAATTATTTGTATGGTTTAATATGATCAAGAGCTGCTTTTAATAGGCAAGATTTTACAAAAACATTAGGTCTGTTTTTCCTGACAGTACAAAAGCTCACTACTTTTAAAGCACCAATGTGTAAAATGAATTATAAAGAGGAAATTTGGCGTGACCTCCGAGAATAAAAATAAAAAAAAGGTGAGAGCTCAAGGGAACATTCATTGTGTGTAGACAAGTTCAAGAACAGTAGTCAGGCCAGCCATGATCAATACCCGAATCTAAGGAAAAGAATGCAGGAAATACATTGAGTATGTCAAGAATTTTGCAAGTGTGTTTAAATTCTTGTATAAAATGCAATTTTTTAAAATCAATGTGACAAGCAAATACAGTAAATGAAAAAGGTAACGGGCATAGAAAGCTTAAGAAATATGAGATGAGGAGCTTATGTAAAAAAAAAAAGTTACAATTTTTTATCGCTACCTTAGTTGGCATAAAGAAAAATGAGAATGCTGACACAGCAAGTAAGAGCTGCAATACTATGACCAGATCAGACATAACCAAACAAATCACTAAGTAATTAACAACTCTGGAAAATATAGTTTTGTAAATGGCAGTTTATGGAATAGTGAACTAGATAACAATATATACTATGTAAACAGCACAAACCCATAGTCAAAATATGGGATTCCTCGAACCAAAAGAACGCCACACCAGAAGTCATTTCCCTCTTCAAATTGATCAATTTGATTGACTCATGAATGCTCAATGAATAATCCGCATGACCCAACCCCTCTCCATGCAGAGAATGCAGGCCAACACTCGTTATACCCATCTTGCATGAATCTCCAAACTTGACAGCGCCTCAGGGGCGTGATCGGTATGTTCTTGGCTTGCCACCTCGGTGGCCGCAAGTTCGATTATCAGGCATTCCATTAAGGTGTGAGGGATGTGATTTCTGGTGATAGAAGTTCACTCTCGACGTGGTTCGGAAGTCATGTAAAGACGTTGGTCCTGTTGCTGAATAACCACTGGTTCCATGCAAAAAAACAACATACAAACAAACTTGAACTTCAGTTAATGAAAAGTTGTGGTCTTAATCAAACAAATTTTGTTAGACGATCATTTTCATTTTATCCACTGATCAAATTTTTACATTTGCAAATTATTGAATAAAATCTAAATAAAATTACTAAAGATAACCCCTTTAGACCAGCTTGATAAGAGGTCAGTATTTTGACTGAAGGCTGATTAAACTACGTACAATATAACAGGTATGTAGATGGATTTGCCATAGGTTACAGTGTGAGGAGAGAGAGTGTATTTGTATTAACTAGAAGAGGAATATGCAGCTAATATAAACTTATATTTCTGGGCTCAGCCCGTGTCGCTACGTGAAATGTCCTTTTAGCACACATTTCTAAGGTAAATTAATGCTAACATACCAGAAAAAAAGCTAAAATGGAAATGCCAGAATATTCTGGCTCGCTCACCTTATATAAAAGGTGTCGGTATAGTTTCTGGGGCGAGTGAAACCACTACCACGGGTCTCTTACCATTTAGATTCATCCCTCTTCGAAATCCCTCTACCAGAGAGGGGTCGATGCAAGGGCCACTCCCAGCTACGACTACAACTAGTGCCTCCAACGCTACCACCAGCGCCTCTACCGGTCATCCTTTTCGTTAGCACCACCCAGATCGCACGTTTTTCTCGCTCTGTGTTTTGTGCTCGCTTTTTGGGTTTTATATCACCATGGAACGTCAAGCTATCGCTGCATCCAAGTTAAGTACTGCTAGAAGTGTTTCATGTCTTTTTAGCCAGGCAAGGGCCCGTTTAACCTTTTTATTTCGGTTATGAAGACGGCGTCCCGAACGGCTTTGTTACCGAGTCGCCCTGTGCGGCTCACTCCCATGTGTTTCATTATTTTGTGCTTCTTTCGGTCCCCTATACCGATTGTGCTAGAATATTTTAGCAGTACATGTTTATCATTGTGGTTTTGCAGTTTTGACGTGTTATTTTTATTATACATTTCTTTACACGGGGGTTCCTGGAGTTCTCACAAGCTCGTAGCCTACATCGCTCCTATTAGCTCAGAGTTCATGCATGCATGTTCCTTTGTATTTAGGTCTATGATAGGCTCCCTTAGGACGTACGTCCTTTCTTTTGGTCCTGAGCCACCCTGGCCACCGCCCTACGTTCCTACGTATCAGCATAGGCCAGCTGCTTTGAGTTGCTAGTCATCCTCCCTTCTTGGTTGGCCCGACCTAGCTTCTCCAGGACTATTCTTTCTCTTATCCTCGATTTTCTTCCTTCCCCCTGTGTTTTTGATAGGATGTTTTTGTATTCATGCCTTTCGAGATGGTTCGAGGTGGCCTAGGCCACCTCAGACCGCTTGGTCTGTCTCACCGCGTGGCTCACACCACGTCCGCGACGAGGCCAGGCAATCACCGTGAGCCTCCCAGCGTCAGTCCCTCACGCTTCCTCTCCCCTCCAGGGGGGGGAGATCTGCTTGTTCACATTGTCCCTGGCAAATGATCCGAGCTCCCTCCCTTCTTCCCCCCCTCCACGGGGGGGATACGGGAGTTAGTAGGGGGACACGCGACGCTGGCTTGGCTCGCACCACTCTCATCTTTCTGTATCGAGGGGTTTCCCTGCTCGGCCGAGCCTATGTTGGCCACCAGGCTCGGCTGCGCTCGGATCTCCTTGGTTCTCGAGCCGAGCTCTCTCTCACCCAGAGTCACCATCCTTCCCGCTCCAGCGGATAGGGGCTCCGGCACCGCCAGGCCCTAAGTTTGGTGACTGTAGAGGAGCTCCGCCATGTATCTTTACTGTTGCATGTTTACATTTATTATGTTTATTGTTTATGTACATCCTTTATGTTAGCTAAGTCGGCAGAGACCCCGCTCACCACCCGGGTTCACTACCTACTTATTCTAATACTATTTTACAGCAGAGTCATCCTCCCTGCCATTAATTGCTGGTCCCCTCCTGCTCCTCCCCCGCCGTTCTCGTACTCCTCATTCCGGCGTATAGATTAGGTACTTCTGTTTCGGTGAATTTTTCGTCCTCCGGCAACACCGGGGACACACTGATTCTAGTTTTACCAACTCTATCGGACACCCACCACATTTCACGGCAGGAGAACAGGTAGAGACCAAGCCTTAAATTATCTAGTAACTCCGGTGCACTCCGGTGTTATGATATATCACTTCATGGACTTGGTCCAACTAGTTAGTGTTGATACTCATGTATCATTTCACTTACAGGCCACCCACTGCCAGGAGTCGGGCTGCAACGCCATCCTCCAGGACCCCTGTGGGCACGAGGTCTGCCGGACCCACGCTACTTGCGCCATCCGCTTTGGTGAGCTGGCTGTCTGGCACCATGAGAGCTGCACCATCTGTTATGAGTTGGTAGACCAGGTCTCCTCTGGAGTAAGTACATCGCCGGATACCAAGCCTTCTCACATGTGATTTATTGGCCTATATACAAAAACCTTTTGAGTGATATATCATTCACTGTTGGTAGCTTAAGTTAATCTTAAGTAGCCTTAAGTATTAATCCTGACCCTCTCTTTCAGACTGCTCAAGCGGTCAAGGGTCCGCCCAAACCACCCTGAAGGCCTGGGTCGGCGGGTTCAGTCAGAACGTAACGAAGGGGCAGCCTTACATCTTGGATATGAAGATGGCTGCTCGTCTTCCCCGGCTGCAAACTGACCTCATACGTCGACCCGGAAGCGGCAGCCCCTTACATCGCCACAATTCAGGAGCAGGTGGCATTAGCTGTGGAGGAGCCGGGTAGCCAAGAAGTGATGGAAGAAGTAGCGGCTCTCAACTTAGACCTCGAGCCCATGACGGTAGACGCCGCAGGTAGGAAGGTGAGTGAGGCAGGTTTAGGGGCTCAAGGTTTACCCTTGAGCCATTTTAGATCTTCTCCTGTTCCTTCTTCTTCTTCCTTCCAGGGATTCTCCGAGGATGGGCAATCGGTCAGACCGAAGTCCACCCAGGCGATCCCTAAGGTTAAAGGGAAGCGTGATATCAAAACGCTTCACAAGACTCTGTCTAAGAAGTTTAGTTCGGGTGGCTCTCAGAAATCTCTGGCTCACCATTCCGGCTCACCATCCCGGAGGAGAAAAACCTAGGACTTCTTCACATTCAAAGGGCTCCAGAGGAAAGTCTTCTAAGGACAAGGCTCAGCTCCTACCCGACCCTGAGCCTTCAACCTCAACAGGAGCCCGTCCTAAGACTCCCAGGGAGAAGCGGGAACCTACTCCCTTTGACACAGACTCATTTACTGCAAACATTATGCAGCAAATGGGTAGTCTGGTAGGGAACTTGGTCCAGGACAAGTTCCAAGAAATGCTTTCCCACATCTCTTCTTCCTTGGAGGAGTCAGGCCACTCAATCCGGGCTATCTCGGATAGGCTGGTCACTCAGGAGAACCTCGTAGCAGGTCTCCATGAAAACCCCGCGACAGGTCTTGCACAGCCCGGCATGGCAGCCCAAGCACAGCCGAACTACAATACTCTCCCTCCTTACACGGCGAGTAATCCCTGGAGGATCTCGTCATAAGCCCCCTTCAAGGACGGGATGCCGACGTTGGCGGACTGTGGAACTCGAAGGCTTGAGGTCTTCGAGTTTCACCCAGCAAATTTGCAACCCCCCTTCATCGGTTATGCCTGCCTTATGGAGAGAAGATAAGGTCCCTAAGGAGACGGTGACCTTCGGCCGGGATCAAGCCCAACGAGACTGCTTAGAAGCCTAGAGGATTGGGACTGTATAAATACCAGGGTCCAAGCGTTTAAAAGCGCTTTCACAATGTTCGTAGTGAACGGAGAAACACCCATCCCGTTCACTACGAAGGTGACGGAGCTGACTATGCAGGCCGCTATGAGAGACGAGCCGATGCCGCAGCTCCGGGAAACAGAGCCTACATCGCTCCTCCTCCCTGGTATGGAAGATCTATGGTCAGATCTCCCGGCCACCTTTTCGGTTGGGAAACTGAAACCAGACTGCGCCATCACACAATTTAGTGAGCGGCTACCTAGACTTCCAGACAGTCTCATTCAGGCCGAATTCGATGCCCGAACGAGACTATCCAGATCCCTCAATACACTGGTCATGACAGAGGTTTCAGCTGTGACATACGGTGACGAATCTCTGTTTAAGCTCATAGCCAAATCACATTTGCATACAGTGCAATGTGATTTGTATGACTTTATCGTGGCAAGGCGTAATTGTCGGAAACATGTCCTGCAAGAGGCCACCATCTGTCACGAGCCCAATAAATTACTGCCCGCTCCGACCTGGGGTGCTGAGCTGTTCCCAGAGTCGGTAGTAAACTCGGTACAATGTGAGGCTACAATACTCAACCAGTCTCTCAAAGTTTGCTGGGGATTATCCAGTAAAAGGAAATCTGAGTCGACTTCTTCAGCCAAGAAGGCAAAGAAGCCCAGGAAATTCCAGCCTTTCCAGGCTCCCCAGCAACAGACAATGGTTCAGGCGGTTCCGGTCTCTCAGTTGCCGCAACCATCGACGTCAAAGGCACAGCCTCAGCAACAGTTTCTGCTGCTGACGCCGCCTCAAAACCAAGCCTCCACCTCCTACGCTGTCTCCCCGGCCTTCAACCCAGTATTTGAAGGCCAGTCATTTCAACCTTTCAACAGGTTCGGCTGGGGTAGCAGGGCTAGGGGTGCCTTTCGTCAGAGAGGCGGCGGAAGAGCATCCAGCCGAGGTAAGCACTTACGAGGAGAGCGTGGGACACGCCCTTCCCCGAGCCAGTGAGAACCCTCAGGTAGCAGGGAGACTGTTCCTCTTTTGTCACAGA
The DNA here is from genome assembly GCF_015104395.2 of Macrobrachium nipponense. Taxonomy (NCBI): domain Eukaryota; kingdom Metazoa; phylum Arthropoda; class Malacostraca; order Decapoda; family Palaemonidae; genus Macrobrachium; species Macrobrachium nipponense. The sequence goes on from NC_061089.1 coordinate 16,778,418, forward strand.
TGGAGGTTCAGCAGCTGGGCACAGAGCATTGTGTCCAAAGGCCTAGGATGGAGCTGGACCAAAGGCCCTCCTCCATTCAAAATCTTCTATCAACAACCAACAGCGGAATTGATATAGTACGCCCAAGAACTCCTTCAGAAAGGAGTAGTGTAAAGAGTCAAGCACTTAAAGTTTCAAGGTCGCTTGTTCAGCATGCCAAAGAAAGGCTCAAACAAGTGAAGAATAATTCTAGACTTGTCCCGTCTAAACTTATTCATTAGTTGCGACAAGTTCAGGATGCTGACTATCTCGTAGGTGCGGACCTTACTACCCCGTGGGGCCGTCACCACCTCTATCGATCTTACAGACGCATACTATCATGTTCCAGTAGCAAGACACTTCTGCCTGTTCCTAGGTTTCAGACTAGGGAACCAGGCATTCTCCTTCAAGGTAATGCCTTTCGGGCTCAATGTAGCCCCCAGAATTTTCACAAAATTGGCGGAGACAGTGGTTCAAGAACTCAGGTCTCAGGGAATAATGTTGGTTGCGTATCTGGACGATTGGCTCGTTTGTACCACAAGCATCGAAGAATGCCACAAAGCGAGGTCAAAGTAATCCAGTTTCTGGAACACTTAGGATTCCAGATAAACAAGACCAAGTCCCGGTTGACACCGGACTCTCGCTTTCAGTGGCTGGGCATTCAGTGGGACTTGAACTCACACACACTATCAATACCGTCGTTGAAGAGGAGAGAAATAGCCAAAGCGACCAGACAATTTCTCAAGTGCAAGCAAACGTCTCGAAGGAGCCAGGAAAGGATCCTGGCCTCTCTACAATTTGCCTCAGTAACGGACGTTCTGCTAAAAGCAAAGCTCAAAGACATAAACTGAGTCTGGCGCTCAAGGGCAAACAACAGGTCCCGGGACAAGCTGTCCGCTATCCCGGCGATCTTACGCAAGCACCTCTACCCCTGGGCGGAGGTCAAGAATTTGTTGAAGTCAATTCCCCTTCAGTTCCCTCCGCCGGCATTAGTTATCCACACAGATGCATCACTAAGCAGCTGGGGAGGGTACTCTAAGTACAAGAAAGTACAAGGAACTTGGTCCCTTCCATTCCGCCAGCTCCATATCAATGTATTGGAAGTTATGGCAGTGTTCCTCACCCTGAAAAGACTTCAACCAGCCAAGAAATCTCACATCAAGCTGGTGTTAGACAGTGCAGTGGTAGTACACTGCATCAACAGGGGAGGCTCCAAGTTATGCCATGTGAACCATGTCATGATAGCCATATTCTCACTGGTAGCCAAGAACAAAGGGCACCTGTCCGCCACACACTTAGCGGGAGTAAGGAACGTGATAGCAGATGTGCTATCTCGCTCACTCCCACTAGAGTCGGAGTGGTCCCTGGACAAGCAGTCATTCAATTGGATCTGTCAGCAAGTCCCGGGGCTTCAGGGGGATCTTTTCGCCACGGAGTCAAATCACAAACTCCCTTGCTACGTGGCTCCCAACCTGGACCCTCTGGCTTATGCCACGGACACCATGGCTATAGACTGGAATCAATGGAAGAAGATTTACATCTTTCCTCCAGTGAATCTTCTTTTGAAGGTTCTGAACAAACTCAGGACTTTCAAGGGACGCGTTGCTCTAGTAGCCCCCAATTGGCCCAAGAGCAATTGGTTCCCACTTCTATTGGAGTTGGGACTCCAACCTCCACAGATTCCCAATCCCAAATTATCCCAACTAGTACAAACGAAGACTGTGTACGCCTCCTCAGGAATTCAGAAAACCCTAACTTTATGGACTTCATGAAGTTTGCGGCAAAAAGGGATGCCAACATTGACCCTCAAAACATGCTATTCTTAGAATCGGATAAACAAGAGTCAACCCTTCGTCAATATGACTCAGCAGTTAAAAAACTAGCTATTTTTCTGAGGAAGTCCAAATCTCAAACCATGACAACCAACCTGGCCATCTCCTTTTTTAGATCATTATTTGAAAAAGGTTTAGCAGCTAGTACTATCACTACTACTAAATCGGCACTAAAGAAAATCTTCCAGTTTGGTTTCAAAATAGATCTAACAGACTCTTATTTTTCATCTATCCCTAGAGCCTGTGCTAGGCTCAGGCCATCAGAGAGGCCTAAGTCTGTGTCATGGTTCTTAAATGATGTTCTCAAGCTGGCCTCAGATACTGATAACGATTCATGTGACTTTTTACCCCTCCTGAGGAAAACATTTTAAGTCTAGCTTCATGAGCCAGGGTATCTGAACTGTCGGCTCTATCTAGAGACTCAGGTCATATAGAGTTTCTCCCTTCAGGAGAAGTATTACTTTCTCCAGATCGTCAATTTTTAGCTAAAAATGAGGACCCACAGGCGAGGTGGGCCCCTTGGAAAATTCTCTCACTTCCTCAGGACCCTTCCTTATGTCCAGTTACTGCCCTAAGAGCATACCTTGCTCGAACGGCCATAAGATCTTCAGGCCCTTTATTCATGAGGGAAAAAGGTGGCACCATTTCTTTAAAAGGAATTAGACAGCAAATATTATATTTCATTAAAAAAGCCAGCCCAGAATCTTTCCCCCAGGTACATGACATTAGGGCAGTAGCTACCTCAGTCAACTACTTTCAGCATATGAATTTTGATGATCTGAAAAAGTATACAGGCTGGAAATCTCCGACAGTGTTCAAACGTCACTACCTCAAGTTCTTAGAAGCTCTTAAATTTCCAGCAGTGGCAGCGGGAAACACAGTTTCTCCTGACACTGCTTAAGTAGTGATAAGTAGCTTAGATCTAGATCTCCTTTCTACCTGCCTCACTGACATTCTTCCTGTGGCTCTGCCACCATGTGGCCTTACTTATGCCTTGGATGCCACATGTTGTACATAGTTGTGATGTTTCCTTATTTTTATTTTAGGATTACTCACACAGAATTTATATTGTATGATATTGTATCTAACTTTAAGGTTAATATTAAGTTACTATGTTTACTCCTAAGCCTTTATTATAATTATTTCTAGTTCATAAGTTTATTTTAGATTATACTAATTAACCTTAATTGTTTTTCATTTGTTCCTTACAATATCTATTTTTGCTCATTTATTTCAAGCTTGTGGCCAATTCTCTGGTACTATTTCATGTAGCGACACGGGCCGAGCCCAGAAAAGGGATTTTGACGAAGGAAAAATCTATTTCTGGGCAAGGGCCCGTGTCGCCCAGTGAAATCCCACCCTTCTATTATAACTCCAAGGATGACCGGTAGAGGCGCTGGTGGTAGCGTTGGAGGCGCTAGTAGTAGTCGTAGCTGGGAGTGGCCCTTGCATCGGCCGCCCCTCTCTGGTAGAGGGATTTCGAAGAGGGATGAATCTAAATGGTAAGAGACCCGTGGTAGTGGTTTCACTCGCCCCAGAAACCATACCAACACCTTTTATATAAGGTGAGCAAGCCAGAATATTCTGGCATTTCCATTTTAGCTTTTTTCTCTGGTATGTTAGCATTAATTTACCTTAGAAATGTGTGCTAAAAGGACATTTCACTGGGCGACACGGGCCCTTGCCCAGAAATAGATTTTTCCTTCGTCAAAATCCCTTTACTGTACACTTAAAAATGCACTGAATATGAGCCAGTTCTTAGTGAAAAGACAGACAACCAGTAAGAAATGCAGGTTGATTAAGAGTGTAATATAATTCTATGGTTGTTCTTTAGTGTCACTTAAATCAATAAATCGCCACACTGTTCTTCTTGAGCGTCGTTTTGCTAAAGAGAATGGCCACTGATTTTTTAAGTGTGGTGGCATTACCATATCAGAAAGAAAGGCGTGTAAGCCCATCACAAGGAGAACTACAATGCTGATGAACTGAAGTTTGGAAAAGCAAAATTAGCTGTTAAATGTTTGAATCTTTGCAGTAAAATCAAATGTGTGAAATATGAAAAAGGGAAAAACAATTCATGATCGTAAATGATTTAATGGAACATAGCTACTGCCAATCTTTATGCACATGATGCTCATGAATGCTTCAATCAAATAGTAATCCTGTGGACCACAAACTACCAAAAATTCTGAGCTTCTCTGGATGATCTATGATAAAGATATAGAGGCCAAGAAGCAATTAAGATTTAAAGACCTGGATGCTTGCATTAGATTAAACTGGCCATATACCACCACAAGCACCTCCCCCGTAAGGTGTGAAAGGTATTGATAAAAGTCTTTGTCTGGATATCTGGAATCAGACCTGTTATCAGAGATCAGACCTGACTAACAGTAGTTTGTAAGGAGATGGATGGTGTGGACTGATGTATGAAAATGTCATATTATAAAATACATTTGGGAATATTGACAAAAGAACTGATCAATCAGTACGAAAAAAATTGTTTTTGCTTTCAAGTCAACCAAAATTTGTATAATTATTTTTATTTAAAGTAATCAATCTTTTGAAAACAATAAGAGATGACCATGAAAATTACAAAATTGATCAATTAAATGATAAAAATTTTTGATAGCCACTGAAAAGTAGAGGTTTGGATAGTGTTCTTAATTTTTAAGAATTCATAACTTAATTTTTTCCCAAATTTTAATCTCAAATCTGCTAAGTCCCTATCGTTTTCTTTGCTGTAGCAAAGTTCCAAATGTCAGATTCTGGATATCACGGGAGAAGTATTCAAAATATTATATCAGTAGACAACGGTATTCTAACGACGTGCACAGCCAAATTTACTTAACATTTAGTGCTGATTTTAGAAGCATTAAACAAGCGAAAATCTCGAGAAAAATCTGTTCATATACCAAAGGAGCCAGTTAGTTTGAACATTGTAAGTCTTAACAGCTTTTAAAAAAATCATCACGCTATCGATCTTAACATCAACATTCAAAACCCTCTTCTATGGAACGTCATAATATGTCGCCTTCTCTCTTCTCACTCATGAGAGTTTACAATCCCTACCCTCGGTCTGCTTGTCTGTCTAAAAATCCTGAATACTCTGATATGACAATGACCACGAGTCAATTGAAGGGAGAAGTGACCGATATTTAAGGTTCTCAAAAGCAGCCCTATTTACTTGTATACTGTTGTACAATGTAAGACTGGATAGGCCACTCCACACTGTATAGGTGAACTGAGGGATAATCAATATCATCTAATTTCGATATACATTTGGTTTCCATAACCAGTCCTTTATTTCTGATATCAACATAGGCCAGCAATCATCAAAACTATGTAACAGATCGGAAACCATCAGCCATCCCTAGATTTCTGAATAGCTGGATAAAAGATTGAAAGGTCTGTTGGTTTCAAGGGTGCTATGGAATTGGAATGAATCGTGAAATTTCACCATATGTTTTGTCCACAATTCCTCCAGATTTTAGTTTGATAATTCAGCAGCAAAAATCTCATCACGAAATAAGAACTGGGATTTTATTGCTTCTTCTTGGAAGCTTTTGAAAAAATTATGAGTTCATTAATTGTCTCTGGATCTCATTCACACCCTTACTATAGGATCTCTCACAGACTACCTGACCTTAACTACTAAGTTCAATGTAACTGACACAAAAAGTCCAACTGACTGTTCCTACTGAAATGATAATCTTGTATATTACAATAGGCAAGCTTACATGCAGTATTAAGTCATGCCTTATCTTTAAGATAAAACTGAGGATTTTACATATAATTCGTCACTCGATAATAGTGATGACGTAATCACTTAAACACTCAACAATATTCCGGCGTATAAATATTGGTCCAGCTGAGCTTAATAAGATCATGGTGAATATCATCCCAATTGGCCCGGGATTCCAAGTACAGTACTACGTAACTCGTAAAATTTACATCAAGTGATCCATTTCTATATTATCCTTGATCAAACTTTGATACAATTAACTTAAAAACGAAGCTTCTCCACAAGATTCAATCCCACTAACATCTGTAGTACATATCAAGTCACGCAGCTGCAGCTGCCAGATTGGTATGTGAGCTCCTTTAATAACTGCAAACACCCAAAAATAGTGGAAAAATCAATAGCATCAACACCATCATTATCTGTGGCAGCTGAGCTCAGCTCATCAGTATGGTGAGCATTGTAATAAAAAACAAAAATGAATCAAGCCTTAGAATCAGCTTCCTAAAATGCAGCCATTTTAGTAAGCAAGCAGCCATACATAATGTCATCCATATAGGGATTCCTATTGCCAGAAAAGTCATATAGAGTTATTAGTCTTCCATAGACTTTGACTACCTGTATTCAAGACATCAGCACTAATACCATGGCCTGTGAAATTCAGAGGAACCCTCTCTATCTTATAAAGCCATTTCACAAGTCCTTGGAATGGCATTACACTTGAGTGCCACTTTAACCCTGTAATCAACCGTTCGGACGGAAATATGTCGCAAATTAGATACAGTACAAGTTTCAGAACAAAAGAGGATATGAAAATTGATAGCAGCAACATCAAAGTCCTTTTTCTTCTTATATATAATCCAAGGGCATTGCTAAGTAAAATAAAAACAAATTTTGTGGCCAACTCTGTGGACCAGCACTAAGTTCAAATTTGCCAGAAAGAAGCAATAACGTACAACACAAACATAAAAGAATATTGACAAACTTAACAAAACAAGATCATGGACAATGCATACAAGTAAAATCAATAATGATAGGTGCATGCCCATAAGAAGACAATATTATCGCCAACTGGTCAACAGGGAGGAGGCGCCACACCTGACTAGGGCAAATACTTCCCCCGATTTGCCAGACACTGAAGGAGGGGCAGTAGTGATGGTTTTAAAAATGAAGTCGCATGTAAAGATAAGGAGAAAGAAAATGAGAGTAAACCAAACTTGCGAAACCACCAGGTATCCTTAACCCTTCTACTAAGTCTGCCCTACACACCGTCTGAAACAAGAGGAAGCGGGAACTGACAGAAAAGTGAGCTTGAGGGTAACCCCAAGCAAGGGAACCTCCATCCAAGACCATGGAAAACACCAGTACAAAGACTGTGGTACCATACTGAAGAAGAATGGTTTATTTTGGAGTGCCCTTCTTTTATAAGAGAGACCAACCATGCTACTGAGTCTTCCACACAAGAAAATGGGAAGTGCTGGGTGTTCACTGTTGTTAAGTATGTGTTAACAGTAAAAGATTCCTTAATGAATATGCCAGGCTATTCCGAGTTGTTGGCATAAGAAAAAGTCCATGGCCAGCAAGGGACCCTAAAACACTGTACTGGCCAGCCATAATAGGGACCCTAATCTCTCTCTAGCAGTATTATCTCAATGTGAGGTTGTTGCCTTGGCTAACCTATACTATCTGTGCTCTAAGATATAGTAGACCCCTATTATGAATGACATCTACTATAGCTTTCAATCTTGTTTTACAAGCACTGAAGTATGTCTGGTAATTATATTTTGACTTTGAACTAAACAGAGCATGTTACCAATACAAAAAGGTATTTCATCTGTTCCCTAAGTGAAACTGGATAAAATAACTTTATATGTGGAGATGAAGTGGCTTCAGTCAATAATATTCCAAGAAACGTCATTTGATCACTATAGGGGAGATTACTGTTATTCTTCAAAGTTGTTGGAACCTCCTTGGTTATTCTTTGGCATAAACTCCTACATTCTCCGATGATGTCAATGGTTCTTTGAATTGTCTACTTGCTACTTGTGGCTCAGGTGGAGTGTAATTGATGGAAAAATCATCAACAAAGAAAGAACTGACAGAAGGGAGAACTGCTTCCCCAACTTATTTACGATATCATGTGTATCTTCAATTAGTTAGTTGTTCATTTTCAAGGATAGTAAAGGTTAGGAAATTTATTTACCATCCAGTTTCCGGATCTTTTTCCACACTAAGCTTGCGGAAATCTGAATTTATTCAATTTATACAGTGCATCCAGATATTTAAACTTTTTTTTTTTTTTCACATCGTAGCATTGTTTTGCTGAGGCACTTACAGTTAATTCTACGTTAAAGACCCGTTATCTAATTTATATTCTACATGTTATAAAGTACCTGCCATTACTGGAAATGTCAATTTGGGTCCTCAGTCTTATTTTCTTTATTATTCGTTTTAGTCAGCTTCTATTTTCCGTATTTTGAGTCTCTGAAACACCTGCATTCCAGCGAGTGGACATGGAATGGAAAGCAATGTTCACGTACTACACACAACTCAGGCAAAAATCAAACCTGAAAATTTTTCATACGTTCACGGCAGATTAAGCTGGCCTTATGCCAACATGGGCTTATGCTCCTGGAGCCACCAATAAATTGGTCAGTATAGAAAACCGGGAGTGTCCTCGACTTCCTCCTCTCAGCGCATTGGAGAAGAGCTCAAACACAAGAGCTCTTGAAAGTTTAGTGGCACCAATATTCCCTAATCTATACTAGTTGAGTTACACCATAAATTGAATATTACTTTTCAATAGTTGATTATCTTTGAGTAATTACAACTTGACTGTAGCTGAACTGCACCAGTAATTACTTTATAAGCCATGAATTTACTAATAATTAATATTTAGTAGTAGTTAAGTTGCACCACTAATTACTACTTGATAGCAGTTAGTTATCAGTAATTACTACTTGATAGCAGATGAGTTGAACCAGCCATTACTATATAATAGCAGATAGTTGCACCAGATATTCTGTTCCCTAGCAGATGAATTGTACTATACATTACTATTTAATATCAGATGAAGTGCACCAGAAATTACTGTTTCATAGCAAATGAATTGCACGATATTACTGTTCCATAGCAGCTGAGCTACACCAGACATTACTGTTTCAGAGTCATTAATGTGATAGCAGTTGAGTTACAACCATACTCCCCTCTTGATAGCAATCTACTTCCACCATTTATTATTAATACTTGACAATTGACAGCAAAGCTGCGTGGACTGATGACACTTCGGAGACTGTCGATCAGATGGCCTCCTTTATGCTAAAGCTTCGTCTGCATCATTATGCGATCAATAAAATATCTCCCGGCGACGGTTGCCGAGGGTCTGCCGAGGCTGTGGGAAGTCCTTTTGGAAACGATAGGGACAGTGATGTTGAATCAAATGCATAGATCTCTCTCTCTCTTCTCTCTCTCTCTCTCTTTCTCTCTCTTTATATATATATCTATATATATATATAATATATATATATTATATATATATATATGTGTGTGTGTGTGTGTGTGTGTTTGTGTGCATTCAAAAGCAGTTAGTTGGGTTTTGGGGGGATGAGGATGGAACTACAAACATCTCGCCAATGATGACTTGTCTTAGGCATGCACTGGTAATAGGTATAAAAAGTCTCTTGCTTCCTAATTGGTAACGGAGTTTTCAAGTTTTTATTATTATTATTATCAAATAAAAGAACTAACTCCTATCTTTTAAGCCATCTCATTACGCTTTCGAAATGATAAGCCTATGTCCTCCAGGTGACACTGTATTTGAGAGTAAATGACAGCTAATTTTCAACAAATTCTTCTTCTGTGTAAGTCAAGCCCAAATTTCCATCATATTTTATTTCAAAAATAGCATCTACGAAAAAAATTAATCTTACGTTATGCAGACCACTCCATTGGGAGATTCAGAATCAAGACAATTAGTCAAATAGGTAGGCTACATAGAAATGTCATCTCTCTCTCTCTTCCTTATCCCGGCGTATTAGTAACACATCAAGTGCATTTCCATCCGGCACAGTACGCTTCGGAAGTACCTGAACCCCGATGGAGGCCTATGCAAATGATATGGTAATGAAGCGTTTGCGGGGAGAGCTGGGAGGGGCAAACGACATGCAAGTGAGAGAGAGAGAGAGAGAGAGAGAGAGAGAGAGAGAGAGAGAGAGAGAGAGAGAGAGAGAGAGAGAGAGAAACGCAACCATTTCATGAACACGTTCGACTTGGGCAAGGAGAACGTGTAGAAGCTAACAGCGGCGAGACCGGTTATCCCACGGACGATTGATCTGTTTCTAGAGCATCATTCGGTTCTGTGACACAGTCCGAGAACTTTCAGGACGGCTGTTGTGTTGAGAAAAGGGGATGAATAAAACATATGCATTTCCCGCGGAGTTGGCATCAAAGACCGAATCCCCTCTCCACATCACTGAAACCCCCTAACCCCAAACGATACACGTCCCCCCCACCTCACCAATGGGCCAATCTCACGTCACCGGGGCGAGGTGTGTGTGCGTGTGTGTATGCGTTTGTGGTAGACAAGGGGGTTTTGTTCACTATCCTTCCTCGTTTTTGGCTAACTCTGTGTTGCCTAACGTAGGATCTCTATTTCTGCCTTTTTTTTCTCTCTCACGTTGTCCCTACCACTCTTGTCTCGATTTATAGCAAGTTTTCGAGATGTCCTGACGTCGGTCCCGCCCATCAATCCGAAAAACGAAATTTTCTGGCAATGAAAGCTCTAAAATGAAAATAAAATGTTGCTTACTGTTGCAATAGTGGAAGTCGTCAATTGAGAGAGGGCATAGGCTGTATTGCTCATCACGTTAAAGGATATTTGGCAAGGAGAGCGAATGTTACTCAAGACTCCCGAGTCTATCGAATCATAGCCTAACGAATTTCCTTTCCAAACAATTCCTACTAATCTTTAGGATTTGTTTCTTTCAGAGTTTGAAGCTCTGATTCATTTCAAGATCACCTAACCCACGGTCTATTTCTCATCTTACTCAGTATACAGGGTAAAGATCGCATGTCAAGCCAAACAAACAAACAAATTCATCAATGCGGTCCTTGAGATTCGATAACAACAAAGCACTGGTGTCCAAGTACTTCTGTTATATAATGTTAGCTGTGGAAATTCTATTAGTAAAACTAAATAAGTACAAAACATCGCCAAATGCAGTCTGGCAGAAGAAGCGTAATATTCAGAGTTGCCATGTTTGAGTAGTCTTAACCTCGGTATTATCGCGTCATTCACTAAAAATGCAGTTCGATAAGACCGAAATACCTGTTGTGTTCTGAATCCTTTTCGTTCACATTCACCTTCAAAGTGAATGAAACGGAAAACTCATGTTTGAAAACTGTAAATGTCACTGCCTACTTTAATACAAACTTACAAAAAAAAGAAATATTCGTTGTTTTATATTCACTGCTGTTTTAGGATCCATTGATACAAAATGGATACAGTGAACATATTGCAAAATGAAATTAAATTTAATAAGATTGTAATGTTTAAACATATAAATCTAAGATATTTAAACGAAAAAGTACTCTTTTAAAATTATGAAAAATTGCAAATAAAAAATAACTGTGACATGCTAAAAAATACATTGCAAAATTATCTAAAGTACAGCACACAAGGTCACTCGACAAGGTCAGTAACATTGATTCAGTAAGTTGTTAAAGGTTTTCTTTTCCTTCGTTTGCAAGTGATGCTTGTATTGCTGCGGGGCGATAAATCTCAGCCTGCAAAGTTTAAGGCAAAGAATGGTGGGACAATAATAGAAATCTTGTGCCGATGCATTGATGAACGATTGTAGCAACTGAGAACAAGGGGCGGGGGTGATGTGGCGGGAACAGCAGCACCGGTGTCACGTGACCGTCTCCCACCCGCCACACTCTGCTAACCAGAGGCTCTGTAGCAACACTTCAAAATTCACCTCCGCGTCCGTTTGTAACAGTTAAGCGACAAAATCATCATTACCATGTCGGACGACGCCACCGTCACCGCTAACGAGAACGACGTCGGTACTCCGCCAGCGGTAAGTGTGAAAATAATTTTTCTTTCTCACCTCATGACGGTCTTGAGACCATCGAAAGAGCGGCATCACGGGCTAAATACGCCAAGAGACGTTCGATTTCTAAATTCATGCTTTCTTGTGTACCCAGGATTTAGTCCACCAGTCCCTCGTACATATCCTCTCCAAACCCCCAAGTAGCTTCCCTATCCATGTCACTCCTTAATTTTGAGAATAAATTGTCCGTTTGTAATTTAGAATACCGTTGTCCGCAGCCAAAATGGCGTGTTGGCTGGGGGTTGATCAATCCTGTGCAGAACCCGGTTTCAAAACTAAATTTCCCGCCAAAAGTCTTAGAAAATCCCGCCAAAAGTATCGTAGATATTCCCGCTAATTTTTTCTATTTTATTAGGTTCGTAGAACGTGTAACACCAAACAGAAATTTGAAAAATTATTTAATTAATTATGTGACGAGAAGAAGCAAGAATTTATTTTTACAATCAAGAACATTTGTCGTGAAATCTTGGTTTTAGTGTGTTTCAGTGCGCATATGAATTTCAAATCGGAAAAAAAATCGTATTGATTACGACAAAAAATGTTAAAACTTTATCATCCTTGCAACCACAACATCTCGAACTTACCAGTCACTTTAGAATATTCACTACGTTATCGACTTAGGTGTTAAGAACAGCATGTTGATATTTGGTGGTGGCAAGATTGGTAACCGCAAGAGGTGGGTTTGTGAAATGTCTGAAATGTCACCTTTAGGAAGCGAATAGAAGAAAAGCACAGTTAGCGGCAGGCTACCCATCGAACATTTCGTGCTTATCTCTCTCGCCGTTCGGACGCTCTGAATTATCTTTATTTTAGGTGAAATTATCCTGAGGGTAATTTAAAAATGAGTTTATTTTTCGGAGAATAATTAGTTTCATGTAACCAGAATTTTCGCTTGATATGGTAACACATACACAAGCCATTTATTCGTTTGTTGTCGTAAGATCATTAAGTAACCAAATGCAACTGACGCATATTGTTGGTTATCGACGCTAGAGAAGCATGACATTTTAAATCAAAAGAATAAATTATAGCTAACTACAGTCTGCTTTGTTCATCTTGAGGTAAAATTGGGTTTCCAATAATAACTGAAAAAGGGACTCCCTCTCTCTCTCTCTCTCTCTCTCTCTCTCTCTCTCTCTCTCTCTCTCTCTCTCTCTCAAAATTGGGAGCACGGTTACTCTCTTCTCTGACCGATGGTATTGTGTAAGAAAAACCTACGACCGCATGAACGATGTTAACAATGGAGTTTGGTACGAAATCACCTGGGTCGATACTCTTCGAGCTGTCTAGTAACAGCAGCTTGCCTTGACTCTTCGATGACTCGTTCGTACTACCCACCTCCAACACCCCCCCCCCCCCCCATCTATTCCTGACTTCGTGTAGGATTACAGGTAGGGCTGCTGGATTCCTTTTCGATCCTTCGTCATTCTCGCGCTCCCTAAACCGCGGGGGGTGTTGACTCACGCTCAATAATTTTTTACTCAAGTGGTGACCATCTGCGGTTGCTCACTTTCATATATCAAGTCAAGGTTTTGCTTTCTTTATACTACTACTTTGATTTCACGGATTCAAGTGTGCTCAGTTCGTCTCCTCTGTGTATGGCAGGGAGCTCCTTTCATACCAGGACCCACACACTACGAGTGAGTCGGTCCTGTTTCATATTTCATTAGACTCCAGTAAGGTTACTGAGTCCAAGTCGGTTCCGGAGGGTCTCTTCGACTTCTGTTTTCGGAAAAGCAATTTGCACTATGCACTCGCTGTTTCAGGTGAAAGCACTTCGATATTTATTTTGGGGTGCCCAGCAGTTCCATCTTCCTTGCTTTGAGAAAAATGAAAATTTCCTTTTCTGCCTCTTCTTGCTTATGTGCGGGATACTCTCTCTCTCATCTCTCTCTCTCTCTCTCTCTCTCCTCTCTCTCTCGTCTCTCTTTCTCTCTCTCTCTCTCTCTCTCTCTATGTATATAGTATATATATATATATATATATATATATATATATATATATATATATATATCGTGTGCGTGAATTAGGACATTCCCAAACTGAAACTTCAGCTTAATTATATATTTTTATTTATTTGGTTTTGGTGGCTCTTGTTATAGATTTTTTTTTTTTTTTTTTTTTTTTTTTTTTTGAGGGGGGGATGTTGGTAACATTTCAAGTACGGTACGGACACAGTAGCTACATCATTCTGCTTAAGATGTCGAATGACGTATAACGAATTTCGAACAATTTTTGGGCCTCGCTGGTGAACCAGTTACAAACTAGAGGGGAAAAAAAATCCGAGTAACAGCTGTTGTATAAACATAAAGGAGTCGACCCATATTACATAATCTGCGGCACTTTCACGCTTTCACCATGCTCTTTCCAACGCAGTCATTACGTTAAGTCCCTTTATTCGAACGCTTTTGCCATTTTATCAATCACCCCTTTCTTTTCGAAGACTTTCGAACACCGTACCCCTTATCACCAATCTGTCTGACCGTATTCTTTGCAAACGACTGGATAATCTCAGCACCCATCCTTCACTGAACACAACAGATAATTAATCTCAGAAGCTTCAAGAAACTTTCGTAAATTTGCAACGACCACATTTTTTTTTTTTTTTTCAAAAAGAGCTAGCTCGAATTGGCTTTCATAAACTCCCGAGACATTATTCATACATTCCACAACTTTTGTTGTCTTTCATAACTCATTAACTTCATGATTTACTTCTCTCGTTCAACCATCACCTGTAACGATCACTCGCATATCACTTGTGTGTCTCGGCAACTTCCACTTCTGTCACTCACAATATAATCAATTTCACCCGCATAATCCGACTCAATTTGACACTTACCTTACCTTCTCGTTTGACAATCCTATCTCTTTCACCTGGTTAGCAAACGCTGTATGACTTCAGACATTTGCAATTCTACCTTCCACTTATTTCTACTGGGTGTTCTCAAATATCAAGTACTACAGCTGTCTCGCCTCTTTCGATCGATCCATACACCTTCCAAGACCCATCAAACACTTGCTTTGTTTTTGGAACTATTCCCGAATTCTTAACCATTCAAATTCAGAATAATCCTACACCACTATAATCTCTCCATTCGCTGTTTATTACTTATACATTATGTAAAGAGACTATATAAATCTAAATGAGTCACCAATCTGGTTACAACACCACATATGCGCACAGTATTTTCAGCTTTATATTAAAACATGCAGTTTTGACCCGACCATTTATATTCAACAACGCCTCAAGAGCATTGCACGCTAATGTCCAAAGGCTTTATTTCTTCTCCTCTTAAGCCCACCTTTTATTTCATATTTTGTTTCAGTCAAGTAGTGATAAGATATAACTCAAGCCACTTATGTACTTATCGAGATATTGTTAAGTAACATTCAAACCCATTTCAGGACGTTTCTAAAAGGTTCACACTGTATTCTCCTCTAGAAACTAAGCAAAATTACAATCTTCAAAAACATCCTGTGGATGAGATATGTAGATGATATTCTAACATTCTGGGATAATAGATTAATTCTTTTCAAAATTAAATGCATTAGTGCCCAGCATCAAATTTAAAGTTGAATGGGAAACGGACAACAAAATTAATTTTCTTGGTGTTTTAACAATTAAACACATGACAGAACACAAATTACCATATACAGAAAACCAACGTTCACACTTTCATACATTCGCTACTTTAGCTATCATGACATTTCTATCAAGATAGGTGTAGCCAGCAACCTATTCTAAGAGCCTTACCAATTTGTTCCACAGATTTCCTTTAGGTTATTCTGACCATATAATTGAGAAAACGATTCATAAAGCAAACGTAATTTTCTACCGACCGCCTCAAGACTAGACCAGAGAGACATCCAACAATAAAATAAAAATTCCACACCTGGACAGGATTAAGATGGTGACCCAGAATCTCAGAAAAGCTAACCCTTTTGCCTTTACCTACCCAAATCCCTGATTAATGTCCAACAAAAGACAATCCCCAAGGACTCAGGAGTATACAAAACCTATGCCTGGACTGTGACCAATCTTACGTCGGCTTTACAAGAAAATCACTTCCCCAGACATTTATACAACATAATGTTCAGCTAGGTATGGACAACAGTGCTTGGCTATTTTTAACAATATAAATAACCATAACCCCAGAATAAACTGGAATTTGTCTCGTATAATTCATAGCAGCAAATGTGATACAAAAGCCAAATGATAGAGTCGGCCTTGATTAAACAGACAGGTAATGAACACCTCAAAGGGCGCCTAGGATTCAGATGTCATAGATAAAATCTTCCTTCAACCAACGCTTAAAAGGATTAGAGCGGAATTGTATATCAGCGGGGGTGACCTAGAACAGCTTACCTGTGGTTGGATCTCTTGGTATAAATACTGCCTTTTCTGTAACTTTTCTCATTCATTACCTACCTGAAGATAGTAGTCTAAAATATAGTACTTTCTTTCTATATTTTGGCATTTATATGGGCTCCTTTTATTAGATCGACTTCTGTCGTAACAGAACATCTTTACCAAACCACACCCCACCCACAACATAACATATACATATCTGATAATATAATATATATATAATATAAATGTATATATCTATATATATATTATATATATATATATATAATATGAGGGTTAAAAATATCTATCTTGTCATAATATTAAATTTTCCATCAATGCCACTAGCCAGATAGGACTAATATGTCCACCACTTATCCTTCCCAAAAAGGACAGCAGTGCCACAATCAAAAAAGCGAAACTGTAAACCTAATCATCTTGGAGAAAGACCATCCATTACGTGAATACAATCATCACTGAGGTGCTTTCGTCTCAAGATGTCATCATAACACCAAAACATTATGACTGACTGCCACTCTAACCACAGCCCTCACTATTAGCCACGAGTATGAACTCCGGTTAGTCAAGACACGAATTTTGTTTTAGGAGGAAGGATCCGCATCCTTGAAGCCTCTACCTCCACCCAGTTCCTCGCTGGACGAGTCGGTTCGCTCCCAGCTACAGCCAGCGTGGAATCAGAGGAATGTATTTCAGGTGATTAGAATTTAATTTTTCGATATAATGTGGTTTGGGTCCCACAATAAGCTGTAGGTCCCGTTGCTTAGAAACTAATTGGTTCCTAGCCACGTAAAATGATCTAATCCTTCGAGCCAGCCCTAGGAGAGCTGTTAATCAGCTCAGAGGTCAGGTTAAACTAAGATGTACTTAACTTCTACTTCCCATCCCAACACAAAAAAGAAAAATAAATAAATAACATGACTTACTCGGATTCGAGCAGGTAAATACTCTGGCGGTTATAGCACCCTCTCTGTCACAAGTTCCTCGTTGGACGAGTGGCTTACGTGCTCGCCTACCGATTCGGTAGTACCGAGTTCGATTCCCTGCTCTGCCAACGTGGGATAAGAGGAATTTGTTTCTGGTGATTAGAAATTAATTTCTCTATGTAATGTGGTTCGGATCCCACAATAAGCTGTAGGTTCCGTTGCTAGGTCACCTATTGGTTCCTAGCCACGTAAAAATATCTAATCCTTCGGGCTAGTCCTAGGAGAGCTGTTAATCAGCTTAGTGATCTGGTTAAACTAAGATATATTTGCTTCTACCATCAAAAAGGCTTCCGTCCAAAATAAAGATATTTCTTGTTAAGGCCCTTTCTTAATTTTCTTTCAATTCGTTCATTTTGAACCAAATAACCGTCCTACAAAATACCTGTTTTTTTTTTCAGGCTAAAACTCAAATGAGAGAAATCTCCCTTCCTAGTTTATGGTCTTCTATTAATACATTTTTCATGATGGAACTTCTACATGGCTGAGGATAATTTCTGGTTACAACTGTGAGCACGAAAGTGTGACTGTAAAATCTCACAGTATAGAGTGTCTCACGCTTTTGTTTATTCGTGTCCATTCTGCAATGTTTGTTCATTCTGTTAAGTTCTTTATGTCAATGTAGAGAATTCTGTGTTTCGCTCTTGGGTTAAACTAGAATGTATTTACGTCATCAAGGACGGTGCATTATTCTTAAGTCTAATCTTCGCTTATTTCCTGTCCTCTGAAACTTAAACCTCTCATATTTGTTTTACGGAAACCTGATTTAAGTCACTGTGACTCTGCCGTCCTTCTAGGGTTACAAGACCTATCATCACGGCAGCAGCTGGATCCTCTTCTGCAAGGAAAACAGAAATTTACATTCAGCACTACCTGAGTGATACAATGGGTTTTCCGTTGAAGTTCCCGAGGAGTGCCGTGTGCCGTACCATTTACTATAATAATAATATCAATTATTATTATTACTATTGGGCTGACGATTATTTCATTAATATCACGGTAAGAACAGTTGGGACACTGATCATTAGTATTCACTTGACGAAGGATACGCGTTTTCTGGGGACCTGACTAATAACCACGTATGTATGTATGTGTGTGTATATATATATATATATAATATATATATATAGATATATATATATATATATATATATAAAGGTGTCTTTTTAAAAGTCAACTACTGAAACGAGAAGAGCCAATGAAACCACTTTTCCTTTTTCACTTTTCGTCGTCTACATAAGCTGGGACCTTCCTTTGACACTACAAAGGAATGGGAGGTTACTATTCTCACACTACAACCTAAGTCTTGTCTGCACACGGCAGAATTAAACATTCTGCATCTTGTCAATTTTTTCCCCGTTCAGGGTTAGGTTGGGTAAACAAGCACATGACGTTACCTTGGGTGTGTATGGCATTCAAACCTGCAGGCATGACTAGACGAAAGAAAAGTTCCAAAGTTATGAGTTACGTATGGTAGAACAAAAAGCCATGAAATGACAGCATTGTTAGGAAAGTGACTGGATTACTGTAAGCGAGAGTCTGAGACAGTAGTGCTTTATATCTCTAAAGCTGGTTATTATGAATTGCTCGATGATAAATTACGGATAGATCAGGTGTGCAGGTTCAAATTTGTGGGATAAGAAATGCGATTGCGAGAAGCTGCGGAGATTAGCAAATACTTACATAGCATGAGAGAGATCTCACAGAATATTTCATTACTTCGGGTATGAAGTCATATGCAATCAAGGATTTGACACATAGGACAACTATGCAAGAGGAAACGGACAGGCCCCACACGAGAGACATAAAATTCCAACAGGGATGACGAAAGAACAAGCCTCTTCCTTAAGCAAACAAAAGCCGGAATACGTGAATATCATCATTTACATAAAGAAGAGTGACTGAGGGGGGTAGCGTACAGATGTATTTTTTACGCAATTTATTTCGCGTAACTCACGAACCATCTTATCAATATTGTTTTAGACTTGAGCATTCACCTGGTTACTTAGGAGTGAGATGGGGCAGGGGGAAGATGTAATGGCCTGGGTTATATATAGGGTATGAGTACCCCAGAAGAAAAAGTAGCTACTAGCCTATTGATACCACAAGACATAAAATTTTGATGTTTTGTTCTTTACTATAGCGGTCATTTTTTCCCGCATTTTTCGTATTCAGATGCGTCGACACTAATTATTTCAAAGTACGTACGTGACAATTATGGCTAAACTTCTCATTTAGGAGGAATGGCTCCCGGAGAAAGAGAGAGAGATGCAAAGAGCGACAATCAATAATTTTTAACAGCGATATTCACTGACTGTATCACCATAAAAAACTTTTAAGTTTAAACTGGCAATGCAAGACGCAATGTGGGCATAAACAAAAGAAACAGCGAGTCACAACGGAGCTTGGATATGAATGAAAAGTTCGGCGTCATATATTTTTCTTAATAAGAAACGAGGTATTATCCCCCCCAAAAAAAAATGGCGAAAAGGTCAATTTTCGTAAAGACATTGAAACACTTTTGTGTTAATATTAATGACCCGTCTGTGAAGTGAAATGAATTTTTATGTGACTATCTATACACCAAGTCATGTTAAAATGTCAGGGCCTTTTCATGGTACAGGCTTTGGGTACGAAACTGTCGGCTGTGGCGGGATGACCGAAATTCAATCAAACAAATTTTAGCCTCAGGCTTTCCCCTCCAGCCTCACCCCTCTTCTCAACAGGCATTTTCAACGCCGACGAATGAATTGCAGATCCCACTCCATAAAGGGGGGAGGTCACCTTTTTTTTTTTTAAGGAGGCCAGGGGCGATAGGGGGAGGGTTGGGTGGTGTTGATGGCTGGTTACACAAAACTCCCGAAGTGTGCTGAATGGACCTGGCTTGGCAACGTTGCCTTCAAGTCTGACATCATCATCCCGCCACGGTTGGGGCTCTAAGGAAGGAGCTCTGACTGAAACTTTTGAATGAGAGAGAGAGTTCAAAAAGAAGCAAGAACGAAAATACAGACACACGGAGGTTTCGAAGAGACAAAACGAGTGAGAGGGGTTCTCGAAGTGTTCAGGGGATGACTTCACCCCCAAGCAAGTTTGTTTACCATTTATTCACAGCTAGGTATACTGCCCCACACAGACCACGATACTGTACTAATACTAAACAAAGTTTATATATATATATATATATATATATAT
>NC_061089.1:16801160-16873088 GCF_015104395.2 Macrobrachium nipponense
TTTTTTTTTTTTTTTTTTTTTTTTTTTTTTTTTTTTTTTTTTTTTTGTGTGGAATCTGAACAAACTTGTTTCGTAATGGCGCCTGGTTTTGTGAAAGTGTGAAACAAGCAGCAGCAAGAAAGAAAGAAATTGGTATACCAAAAAGGTAAAGTGTGTTATATTTTTATTAGTTTGCAACTAATAACTGATAGGAACAGTGGTTGGATAACAACTAATAACTGAAAGGAACATTGGTTTGGTAAAAACTAAATAACTGATGGTTACAATGGTTTGAGAGAAACTATTTACGTTTTTACACATTGCAAATTTTTGTGTTTTGAGTTTGTTTCATTTTTGTGGATTTGTTCATTTTCTTATTGAAGTGTACCTTTTTATTTTATATTCTGTGTGATTAATGCTTTTTGCAAATTTTGATATTGCCCACATTTTTCTGTATTTTCATTTACATTCACAATTTAATTGACTTAGTTATTTTCATTAATTAGTCGTTGCACATTTAATTAAATTTAACACTTGTGAATTAATTTGCATTTACTTAGAATTCTTTTCAAGTTTTATCGTTGTTTAGCACTTGTAAATTAATTCCTAATTTTCAATTATTGCCTAACACTTTTGAATTTCAATTGAATTAATTTTCTTGAATTTTGTGATAAATTAATTTTGATTTAATTTACTTAATTGATTCAAGAATTAATTAAACTTTACTTTGTTTTCAAGTAACAGTAATTTTCCCTGATATTGTGAATTTCACTTATAAATTTTGAGTTTAATAATAAATTTTTGTATTTAAAATTGTTATAAGTGTTTTCATTTGTATACCAGTATATAATTATATTGATGTTAGGTAGAAACATAGAGTGGTAATTGATCTGTTTTCCTTCATTAACTTGAAGTGACTTAGAACCAGGGAAGTACTTAGACTTCTGAAATCAGGGAAATACTTAGACTTTTAAAGTTGTTGATGGAGTGATGCCCTTTGATTAATTTAATTACTTACAAGATTACCTCACACCTGTTTTGATGAACTTAGTCCGATTTTCTGCAATACTGGTAAGTTGTTAAGGGATCACTGTTGCCTTTAGAGTATTCAGTCGTTTAGTACCTGTGATGAGGGTTCAGGTGTCTGGCTTTTGTGAGGTATCAATAAAGGAATGGTAAGTGTAGTAACCAGATACTTGGCACTTCGTCACAACATATATATTATATATATATATATATAGATATATATATATATATATATATCGTACATCTACATACATTCCAGTTATCACATATTTATATTTGAACACTATTACACTAATTAACAGTATTATAGACCTGTCTCTGGCCGACGAACACCTGTTTGATTCTTAAGGGTCCTTTGCTGGGTGTTCAAGGGCTCTTCATTTTGAATGGAAATCAAATCGGATTATGGTAGTGTCATCAGATCATTGATTTGTTTTCACACACAAGGTCTTCTTCTCATACGTCAGTTTTCTTGGGGGTCTGAAGTGTCCATGCTGAAGGCTAGCTGAATACCATCTCTCTCTCTCTCATCTCTCTCTCTCTCTCTCTCTCTCTCTCTCTCTCTCTCTCTCTATATATATATATATATATATATATATATATATATATATATGAATTTTTATCACATCACCGTGATTCATATACATACGTCGAGCTACAAATGTCCTTTAATATCCAATTCGCTCTACCTCGAAATTAATATATTTTCATAGATATTAACCGAAGGAGAATTTTCTAGTTGATAATAATTTCGTCCTCTCGTGGGTTCGAACCAGCGGACAGAGGAGAAATCAGGACTTCAGTGATGTTACCGACGGGCCAACAAGTTGACAACGTCACTGAAGACCTGATTTCTCTTCTATCAGCTGGCCGCTGGTTTGAACCCACGAAAGGACGAAATTATTATCAACTATATAATTCCTCTTCGGTTAACATATATGAAAATATATTAATTCCGAGGATAGAGCGAATTGGATATTAAAGGACATTTGTAGCTCGATGTATACACACACACACACACACACACACACACACACATATATATATATATATA
The DNA here is from genome assembly GCF_015104395.2 of Macrobrachium nipponense. Classification (NCBI taxonomy): domain Eukaryota; kingdom Metazoa; phylum Arthropoda; class Malacostraca; order Decapoda; family Palaemonidae; genus Macrobrachium; species Macrobrachium nipponense. The sequence goes on from NC_061089.1 coordinate 16,803,220, forward strand.
TATATATATATATATATATATATATGTGTGTGTGTGTATGTGTGTGTGTGTATTAATTACATTTTTATCCAAGGTTGTCATTCATTCTTGCGCAGGTCGCTGACTTGATGAAGTTCTCACGCAAGTGGCGAAGTTCAGTCTCCATAAATGTCATCAAAATCTCGACTATCTAAATGAGCCAGTAAAGTTTATTAATCGTGTTTATGAGGAAAGCTACTGCAGCGTTGCAACATCATGAAAATCTAAAATTAAAAATTAGCATTAACGAAAAGCCAATTAATATGCAAGGAGAGAGATAGAGAGAATTTAGTCTCCTAAAGCGAATGGTGCTTTAATTGCAGTAGTTAACGAGCCATTTGCAGTGGTATATATTGTGTAAGTTTTCCACACAAGGGTTCATCCCACGATTCAGCAGTCAGTTTATATTGGTAATGACAATTCTCTTTCTCACATATATATATATATATATATATATATATATATATATATATATATATATATATATAGAGGAGAGAGAGAGAGAGAGAGAGAGAGAGAGAGAGAGAGAATGATCACTCCCAATTTAAACTATGCTGAATTGTGGGTGAACCCCTGAGGAATAAACTTACATATTACTGCAAATGGCTCAGTAGCACGTCAACCCCCAGCAATTACAGCATCATTCGCTTTAGTGTTGCTTTTTTCACCGACCATCTCATGATAATCTGATCTACGCTTCCGCTTACACCAACTTTTACCCATTTTTCTGGATTTTCCCAATTCTCACCCATCTAATGCCTCCCACTCCACGTATGTTATGCAAACAATTCATCCCATCAGCCCCAACCTCTTCTTTCATTACTATACAAGATACAAGCTTAACTTTTATAAATACTCGAGATTTCTTCCCAGTCTTCCTCAACACCCTGCTACCTTTTTTGTTTGTCCCATTCCGTGACCCGATTCCTCTCTCATCCTATCACGACTTACATTTACAACTAAATACCTATACTAGCCAAGCAATTCCACTCTGCCACCATCCACACCATTATTCACTGCGCCATCTTTCTAAGAGTTCCTCGTTGGGTGAGCGGTTAACGTGCTCACCTACCGATTCGGTAGTCCTGAGTTCGATTTCTCGCTCTGCCAACGTGGAATCAGAGGGATTGGTTTCTGATAATTAGAAATTAATTTCTCGATATAATGTGGATCCCACAATAAGCCGTAGGTCCCGCTGTTAGGTAACCAGTTGGTTCCTAGCCACGTTAAAATATCGAATCCTTCGGGCCAGCCCTAGGAGAGACGTTAATCAGCTCAGTGGTCTGGTTAAACTAAGATTATTTTTTTTCCCATCTTTCTGATCTCCACTTACCATTTCTAATTTAAGTCTTACTCACATTTATTCTTCAATTCTCGCACAAATACTTTCAAAATGGGCCTCATCATCCCTAAAGAGTTTAAACATACAAGGAGGAATAACACATTCTTTTCTCATTCCCACTTTTACACCAAACTAGTCACTCTCTTATCTACATATTCAAACATTCTTTATTTCCTTGATAATCTCGTAATGATCATTCTAAACCACCTATTTTTTTTTCTATACAGTACCACACATCCTCAACACTCCATATTACGTCTCTATCTGTTCTATCATAATGTTTGTCTAGGTTCATGCACACCAAAATTTTCTACTGACTTTCATACTTACCACTTGCCAAATAACCCTTTCCTAACGACATTGATCGACCTACCCTCTTGTTCAAACCCACAATGATCATCTATCAATTCTCCTTTCATCTGTCATACTTTCTTAATCAAAACCTTGCTAGTTATAAAAAAAATAAACGATCACCTAACAGTTCTTTCGGTTCCCTCCGTCACTTTACTTTTAAACAATGGAACAATTATTCCACTCACCCACTCCTAAGGGAATGTTACCTCATCAAGATATCCCTTGCAAACTCTGGCCAGTCACTTGACTACATTATCACTCCCTTACTACAACATCGTTTTTGTAATCCCATCAATCTCATAACTACTTCTGTACATCCTCGACAACCACTTCCACAAGCACACTAACTAACACTAACCATTTCAACACTAGCACCATTCAGCTCTCTCTCTCTCTCTCTCTCCGGTATTTCACCTCCAACAAATCTTCAAATCTGAATTCCGTCGATTCATTGACTTACATTGCATTTTTAAAAATATAAATGATTGTTTTCCACTATATAAATTATTATTTTCATTCAAGTTCTTGCTCACTCACTCTCTATCTGTTTTTATTACTGGACTTTTTCCCATACTCTCACTACCTTCTATACCCTATCCATCATTTTTCCTGAAAACAGATAATCCTTCTTTTTTTGTGTCTCCTTCTCCAAACCTCTCCTTTCCCCCATCCCACCAATTACTGTTTTAATTCCCTCTTCCTGCCCTCCTATACCTACAAACTCCCCGCTGACTCTATCATGGAATTTTACAAACTACTCCCCTACTTTTCCACCTCCATGTCTGCAACACTGGCCCAATATCCTTCCATTTTATCCTTATATGATCTCATTTATCAAAGTCACATATTCTAATTACAATTACAGACAAATCATCATCCCTACCACTCTAACTGAGCCTTCGACTTTCGCTTTCAATAAAATGTAAGCCTCTTCATACCATCATTATATCCATCAACTTCTTCCATTCATGATCAACACACAAATAACCTACAAAATCTTTCTTCTTGCAGTTTCACTTTCCAATATATGTTTATGAATATTCTTGTTTAACTATCAAGCACTTTCAAACCATGGCCACCAGACATTCTTCCTTCTTATTTATAGCAGGAACCCCTTTCCTACCAACTATGCCATCTCGGTGGCACCTTCCTCCGTACTGGAATAACATATCACCATATACAATCCCCCTCCCATATTCTCTAAACGTACCAGGCACAGATTTGGAATGGTAAAAACACATTAAACTGACACATTTTTACTCTTTCAACCGTCCACAGAATCTTTATACCACACAACATGTTCCCTTCCTCACCTCTGCACATTCCAGTCCCCCCCCCCCCCCCAACCCCAGTCACTTGTCTTTCCCATTCCTACATAATCCCACTGGCCTTTCACATTTGTCCCAATAAAGCCCAAGACAACTTGCTTTTCCTCCCTGAACAAATCCCCTAAGACGTATTTATTTTCTGTACCACATCCAAACATTCAAAACCCCAGTGCCCCAAGCCATTTAGTATATTACATCTGCGCAGTGTGGCGAGAATGCCAAGTTGTTATTTTTTAATATAGCATCCCACACCAAGAAAGAAGGCTCTTCTGGTTTTCAGGAGCGTTTACTCCTAGAAGGGGTCCACAATTCCTTGCCAGATTCTCCTCTGCCTTGAGATACTTTGTATCTGTACCTCAAACTGTCAAAAATTCCTAGGGTAGCAATAGACCCCAGAGTACCATTACAGCAGCCAAGGTCTAAAGAATGTATTCTCTAGACATTGACAGCAGCAGTCTTGAGCAAATATAGACTGACTGGACATATAAGGCTGCAACGGCCCTAAAGGGAGTTATAGTAATAGACTTCTGGAATACTTTTGCAATTTATTAAGAGCTAGATGAAGGAGACTGGCATTTCAAAGACAGAATTGATCCACTGTCAAGATCCCCATAGAACTTCACAATAACAAACAAGTTATCGTAGTGATGACAGTATGTTTCCTAAAAAGAACCTCGGTAAGTTCCAATCTTGTGTACCTGGTGAGCCTTGCTTCCCCATCCGAGTCTTTCACCAAACATCTTGTATGTGGCAACACTGACAAGGTAATGCTCAATACTGGCAACAACAATAGTGTGGACAACATTTTTTGCTTCATTCCTGTGATCATTTATTAGATAACAGAAGGAATTCTGCTGAGTATAATGGTTCTTGGTAAATACATTTTTGTGGCAAGAAGTTAGAGTGCTCCTTTTGACATAAAATCTCTTGAGGAGCTTGTTTCCAGAAGGATGCTATTCTCAGAACCCTACTACGATAAAAATAAATAAATAAATAAACTACGCCTGACCCCAATTTCCAGTACCAAAAAAAAAAAAGCTTTGTGCGTTATTTATATATATAGTACGCACGTCTTTTTTACCCACTCGCCACTTTTTCGTTCCCTTTTTAGGGTCTAAAAATGATTTTAAAAAAAAAGGGAAAAATAAACCAACCGCGTGCTGGGTCCGTTTGGAGCGCCCCTCCAACCAAAGAGCACTGTCCCTTCCCCTTTGCTATAGCCTACAAACTGCATTTTATGCAGTTCGAACCCTACGCCCCTGCATGTAGGAAGGGCAATTAGTCTGCATTTCCTAAGGAATTTATTTGTACCCAAAGTACGAAAAACGGTCGTTTGTCGTCATTCGTTAAAGATAAGGACAAAAAAGTTAGGACTCTTCCTTGACACCTTTTCTTATTCGTAAGTTTCTTTCCTTAGCAGCGGAAAAATGTACTCTCCCTCTTGCTCTCTCTCTCTCTCTCTCTCTCTCTCTCCAGGGTTTGCTGCTCATAGTGTATTGATCTCGTCGCTGAAAATGGAGGTTGGGGGGGTTGAAAAGCTACTCTTCCTCGCTCCCTGTTGCCCAACCGCCCTCCCCCCGTATCCTTCCAAACGGCTACCGCAACCTTTGCCATGCAAAGACCGCCCACATCACACCCCATCCTTCATATTCTCTCTCTCTCTCTCGATGCTCTTATTTGGAAGTGGATCCTCCTGGTGGTTCCGAACGCTTGTCTGTGGGATAACGAACAGGAATTCTAACTGCGGTCTTTGAGAGGGTGATATACATATATATATATTATATATATAATATATTCATTAATATATATATATATATATATATATATATAATATATAATACTTATATAATATATATATATATATATATATATGATATATATATATATATTATATATATATATATATTATATATATATATAGATATATATATATATATATATATATATATATATATATATATATATATATATATATATATAATTTGGCGTCACCTTTAAAAGGAAAACTTTTGCTCACAAGGGTACGCAAACTCATAACAACTAAATTGCAGTCCGCAATGCTGAAAAAAAAAAAAAAAAAAAAAAAAAAAAAAAAAAAAACAAAAAAAAAAAAAAAAAAAAACGAACAAGTATAATGAGATGAAAGGAGGTCGTGAGTGAATTTTTTCCTTTGATGTAATCCTTATATCTTGTCCTTGGAAAGGCAAGAATATTTCACTTATCATAGAGCTAAAATTACGGATATAACAATAACAGCTTTAAAAAAAAATAATACTGAGTTCGAAGCAACACTTCGTCGGTAAGGTTGAACTATAGCAATTATTCAAATAAGGTTTGTGCTACAGTCAACAGAATTATATAAATATGCTTCTTCAGTACGGTTACAGCAGCTCAGTAAATGCCACCGAATGCAACACGAATATGATGTAACAACGGTATGGTGGCGGTGATGGAAATTTTATAGAGAAATCACGCCAGCAGCTGACAATTACGCAGTGCCCTGAAATGATGGGAAGTGGCTCTCATTCCACGGACAGCTGACGAAAAAGGGTGGTGGAAATGAAAGGAAAATGAACGGAGGTTAAAAATATGACACCAGCTAAAATGGAGGAGGTTAGACGAAACAAAACGTGAGGGATTTGACATAAAATTACTCATACAACAATCACGTGACTTACGTTGTTAAATCACACAGATTTGCCTAAAAAGACGTGAGGGACTTGACAGAAAATTACTCGCACAACAATCACGTGACTTACGTTAAATCACACAGATTCGTCTCAGAGATTTTTTTTAAAGGACATAAAGCTTAGCCAACCTAAGCTGTACAGCGACCACATTTTCAGAGACCAGTCTCATAAGCTGAAAGACTCTTGCTCATTTTAGTTTCTGGTTTACAAAAGTCAAAACAGTTCAGTCTACTAGGGGCCGCTATTACTTGCAAAAAATAAAAAGTTGACCTGCAAAGCCGAACATTTGCCGAATTTCAATGAGGCTAGAACAGGAAATCATTGTCAGGTGGAAAGTCAGCCAATTACGATCAAGGGGACTTTCCGGCCAAATGGAATTTGATCCCAATTTCCATTTCGCTGATGGGAATTCTTCCCGATCCATTTTGCGATCAAATTTCACTGCAGTGATATTCCCGATGCCTTTTCAAAATGGTATCTCTGTTATGAGATACAGAAGTTCAATCCATACATTTTCTTCCGAATTAATGATTCTATTAAACGGTCAAGAACTCGAAATTGCAGTCGCTTTGCAATTATCCCCTTGCAGCTAATATGTGCGTGTCAGTATGTCATAACATCGAGGGTCAAGCTGTTCATGTCTCCTCTTCTTAATCTTTCGTACATCAATGTTCTGTTTCATTTATTTAGTGATTACCCTCCCATCTCGAATACGCCATTTGCACAAATTTTGCTTGTGGAAAAACCCCTCCACGTCGGGTGCAGTTTCCGACATAATTCTTACTTTCGGGCGTTGCAATTTGTATGCGGAAATGTCACTCGTCTGGCACATGTGGGTTGCGTCTAACTTACACATCAACACAAGAATGCAACACCGACGAGTTGTAAGTTTGACACTTTCCTGATGGCCGGAAGTTTTGTATATAAGGATGGAATTCATAACGCAAGGAAAGTCTACGTGAGCAGAGTGGAAACTTTTCCCCGTATTGCTTTGTGCATTTTTTGGCAACTTCGAATTCAATACCATGAATAATAGGCGGAAAGATATTTGCGGCGATATTACTTGGAAAGAAACGTGTGATACGAAGCCCAAAAATATACGTGAGGTTGTGTTAAGCCTTTTATATATATATATAGTCTGTGTGACCTAAGACTATTTAATATTAATCTTTGTAGAGGGATACCAGAAGAGAAAATCGCCTGGAACAAAGTCCTCTGATTCCTCGTTTTCAGAGCGGGGAATCGAACTCGGGACTACCGAATCGGTAGGCAAGCACATAAACCATACGTCCAACGAGGAACTCGGTCATGTGGAAAGAATGGAGTATAACAGATGTGCAAAACTTTATCCTATTTGGAAGTGTTATAAGCTAGTAAGAGAGGAAGACCTAAAAGAACTTACTATATGGAGTGAAGGAGGTTTTGGGTAAGGGAGGGCTTGAACATCCGATGAGCGAGAGTTAAAATGGCAAAGTGTGTTTAGAGGAGTTCGACACACTGCTGATGAGCGTCCCTGACTCAGCACTCCCAACTGACTGTAGTAGTGATTTTGTCTCTTATTTCGCGAGGTACCTGTTAGGGAATGATATTTTACTGATACGTAAAAAGAGATTTCAAAAATACCCTTCCATCTGGCAGAACTAAAATTTATTTCTCCGGATAACAGTGATTATGATACTTTATTCAGTATAACCATGAGTTACAGTAGGACGTTCCCGGGGTTTTTATAAACTGAAGAATAATTTAAAAGGAGCACGTCCATTACGGGCTGCTCTATGAGCAAGAGCCCGTGCTGACATAAGGCCAGCTCAATCATAAACAACAAGATCATGTCTTTAATGATAACTTTCAACCTATTTTGGCGTATGAAGGATGTGTTGTAAAAAAAAAAAAAAAAAATCCAGTCATTCTCATCGTTATAAGTTTTGAATCTAAAGTGATGCATATAACCAACATTTGATCAATGATAACATTCGCATTTGCTTGCAACCTTTAAAGATGTTTACTTATAGGACGGAAACCTCCACTCCCAAATCTTCCTGTGACCAGCTGCTCCACCCGAAATTTTGGACAATGATTTGGGGCTAACAGCAAACCAACAGAGCAGTATGCTATAACAAGGAGCTAAATTATGCCAATAACATTCTTTTCCAAATTATTCGTGTGTTGGCTACTTTCCTAAGACAAGTGGGCTCTTGCTGCCAAAGGACTGTAACACCTAGGGAAAGTTAGTAGCTTGAAAGAATTTAGGTTTATCATTGAACAATAATTACTGTCCTGTCAGTCTCCTAATTGGCTAGCCAAGATGCTCGACCCCAATCATCAAGTGAACTGTATTAAAAAAACATATATAGGCACTGCTAAATGTCCAGTGGAAATCTCTACATTCTTGCACCGTATGATGATGTTCTACCTTTCTAAGTTCTTGTATAAGTTAAAAACTACAGTTTTTAGTGACATAAGCCCAAGAACTAAATTAGAATAATTACGAAAGCAAAGCTACAGGTATTATGTATACTAGCAATTTACCAATTGTTACTAAAAACACATTCATCTGCTGCTTCATATATAAGTGACTCACAAGTGTTTTTTTAACTATTATGTCATTGATGTTTACCATATAGTATTCTTTTCCAAATGATAAGTCATATGTATGCAGAAATTATGTACGATAAATTCGTAAAGTACCTAAGTCTACGGGGATAGCCAGCCCTGTTTCACTGGCAGAACCAGCTCCGTTTTGGGGAATCCCTTTCACCCCCACCCGCTTCGGAGGTTGGGGCGGGGGGAGGGAGGATGAAACCCCATTATAAACCATCTTAGGGTTCTCCACTATAACCCTGCCAAGTTTCATGCCCATCGGACCAGCGGTTTAGCCGTGATTGAATGACAGACGGATGGACAGACATAACGCCCATTATAGTATAGTAAGATGCAAAGTTTTGCGCTGGTTAGCAGATTAATTTCTCCTGTCACTCCTCTATCATTAAAAAGCTCTCCTAAGAAGGAAGCAAAATATGAGTTCAAAGGAAGCTCACAACCAACTCAGCCTCCTTAATTAAACTTAAGCAGTATTTCACACGATGCACTACAGATGCTGTGAACAGACCAGAGGTATGAGGTCACACTAGCACTCTGGCAACTTATGTAATCTCCAGTTGTGGACGCACCAGACAGCTCTTCTATAAAAAAAAACAAGTTCTATATAACCTAGACCAGGCAGAGAACCATTGTACGATCCTGTTGCCAGGATTCTCGTGAGACCATCACTGTTGCCATGGTCTCCACAGGGTGAATAGACAAGACCATCTTATTGTAATTCTCTCTTCATCCGGGCCTATTTCGGCTCCCTAGTTATCTATGAAAACTACAGCAGCGATCATGACGATTTAGCTGTTAATCAAAAAGCTCATCAGTTAGATCGACAAGATCTTATCTGTTACAATTGAAGTTAACCGAAAGAACCCCTGAATAGCATCACAGCATTTCCCAAGAGTAACTTTTTTTTTTTTTTTTTTATCTTTTATTAGAAAAAATATACAATACACAATTTTAATAGTATTACATGCAGAATTTCATCAAAGTTCTCTTGAATTTACAAGAATTTATCAACAATTTTATCTTGTACATTTTACAAATAATCTATGTATTTCAATGTTAATATTTTTCTGTAGTTCCCCATATAAGATTTTATCAATATATATCTATTTTTTATTATCCTTGATTCTATAAACCGTCTTAAACTATCGTTTTCATCCTTTATTCCTGCTTTGTGACTTGGAAATGAATGAACCCAATCATTTTCTTCGCGTTATTTCGTAGCCAGAGTAACAGTAATTTAACCAAAGAGGCTGGTAGATCTGTCGACTGACACTAACACCTCTTCACACTCGCATAGTAGGTGGTGTGGCTCCGGAAACCCCATCAAACATCCCCCTCATCCAAATTTTAGTGTCTCCAGCCTCTGTGTGTGTGTGTGTGTGTTGGGGGGGGGGAGGGGGGGGGGTCGGCCAGGCCAGAGGGGGAGGTGGAGGAGGAAGGAAGGAACAGGACGAACCCAGCAGACGCACTGGATGTGTTATGGTCGATGGTACTACGTTTTAAAACTACCTCGGAACGAACCCTATTCTTTATACATTTGAGCGAAAGTTTAAATCTCTATGCAAGCTGTTACTGACAGATATCGAGCGCCAATTTAACGTTACTTGCGCCTCTCTGCATTAAAGTTTTAGACACACCGCCACAGTAACAAGGTCCGTGAGTAGGATGTGAAATCTTCTAGTTTATTCGGCCTGATTGACGCCGTATTTGCAGACTTAAAATGTACGACATGGAGGTTTGCGACTTGCGTTGTTTACTCTGATGAACACTTCGCGTAAACAGAAGTGTTACCTTGAAAAAAAGGCTCAAGTTTATTGCTTAAGCCCTTAAAACCACTATACCGAGGTTTGGCTGGAGCAGGCAAGGCTATCTTCCTACTACCACTGGAGGTTTAAGAGAGAGAGAGACGTACACTATGTCTGTCCAGCGCTAATTCTCTCTCTCTGTCTCTCTCTTTCTGGGATTCAGTCTGGTGAGATGTGCACTGCGTCTGCTCTCTCTCTCTCTCTCTCGACTCATCTCTCTCTACATCTCTCTATCTCTCTCCTCTCTCTCTCTCTCTCTCTCTCTCTCTCTCTCTCTCTCTCCCCAAATGACGGTAACTACTAAAGGACAATACAAAGGACGGTTGCATACAAAGAATCGAACCCCCGACGTTCATTTTCGCATTATTGAAATGTCATTACTACCATAGACTCCCTGCACCCGACTCAATACTTTGTAATTATCCTGGACCGCACCGAACCGAGTACTTGTGCGTAATTATAGTTCGAATCGCGCTGACCATAAAGGCTAACGAGAAGGTACCGGAAAATATATATATATATATATATATATATATATATATATATATAATATATATATATATATATATAGTGTGTGTGTGTGTGCGTAAAATGAATGAAATCAATAGGATGATGAATGTTAATTCACCAAGCATTAAAGCGTAAATGTTACACATAGTGGGAAAATGAGAAAAGAGTTGAATCACTGCCCTTGGTGGGAAACCATGGAGGACCGCCAAGGGAGCAGGGGATAGGGGTGGCTTCAAAACACGCGAAGAGATTTCAGGCCAAGTTCTTATCATGAAAGTGAAGTGGGACTATCGAGAGAAAATGAAAGGGAAAAGGTGGAATCTTAGAATGCGAATTATCTACAGAGTGTATGTGAAATAAGGTTGAAAAGTATACCAATATGATAAAGATGCGATTAGATTTACATCATGTGCAATTTAGGGTTAAAGTACTCGGGGGTTTTTGGTCAGGCAGAAAGAATGGAAGAAGCTACTTGTGAGAATGTGTATACGTAATTGGGAAATATTTAGCTGAAAAGAAGGCATTGCTAATGTATAATTTCCTACATCCTAAGTGCAACCAAACTCACAATTTATTGCCACTGCGATACCTGTCAACCTACGACTGACCAAGTTTCTTCAATCATTACAAAAACATTGCGGAATGACTTCACTTTTATTACTGTCACAGAAGCAGTCAGTCATTAACTGGCCTGTGTTCAGAACATAACACTATGTAAACATACACTAAATGGGATAAACAATATTGACTCAATTCTCCCAAGAAAAAGAAAAATAAGGCTACATTCTTACCTTCTAAGTAGATGATGACATCTTCACTCACATTTATCAAAGGCCTCTGGGAATAGATATGCTGGTGATGAGAAACCTACATATAAAGGGAAATATAATAAAATTAGTAAGCTTGCATTACATAAAGTAATATAATTATGTCAAGGTGATCAAAACGGTAGCTAAAACTGCTTACATATCTCGGCAATATTTTTATGGATATAAACCTACCTCTTACTCTGAGACAATGTAAACATTCCAAAATCCCTTAATAAAGCATCTGTGGTAATTTTTTAGGCATATTACTTTTCAACTAATGAAGTGCCTACAATCCACAGTAAGTCATTTTATAGAAATTTTTGAGAGACGAGACTAGAAGATCATCTTGGACTGAGCTACTGATGGAAATCGGAGCAAAGGATCAAAGTAAACTGTGAAAAATGGCGCTTCAAAAAGTCGTACGTGTAACCAACGCAGAAAATACTGCGAATGAAAGAGAAAATGATTGAAGCTGTACAGAACTGTTCGTGTAATTATGTGGCTTAAGTACTGAAAGGGTGAGAAATGTGGATATACTCAGTAAAGGTAGAAAGTTAGCATGAATAAAAGGATGGATCTGTTTCATGAGATGGTTCAGTCAGGTGAAATTACTGCATAATTCATAAGCATTGAAAGGGAGGACCTAGAAGGGTTGGCTAGATGCCTGAAAATGTTCGTCCTCTAAAGAACAACAATGGAAAAATGAGTTTAGATGTGAAGTAAAACACCGTGTGCCATATACTCAAATTATCTTGGAAAACTGCTAGATGAAAGTAAAAGTAAAAAAAAAAACAAAGCTGATGAAGCCGACCTTGATATTAGTGAATCCTTCCGGAAGTGGGCGATCATACAGTCTGCTAATATATACTGTCTTTCTTTCTCGTTCTCGCTCAGTGGGTAAAAAAATTAAAATGTTTTTTTATTATTTAGAATAAAACATTACGTGTCTACTTGTTTATGCAGATTTAGTGGCGTTTTCAATTACCGGCGACTATAGTAACTTTAATCATTTTTTCAATTAAGAAGACATCACTGTGTAAGCATTATGATCAGTAACTAAAAGCAACGAAAAATTAATATATCTTTGTATATTAAATCAGAACAGTCATGAAACAATCAAGTGGAACTTTTCCTCTTAAAAATATATATTTTTATTATATTTTTAATAGGAATCATGGGATTCAAGTTTCCACGTCAGGCTTCTTAAGTCTTTTGAAATAATTAAACCAAAGAGAATTGATAGTGAAATAATACAAAAAGGCGAAAGAAGGAGAATGTGATGAAAGACAATACCAGTTTGTCAGATAACTTAGATAATAGAAGACATAAAATTTATAAGAAACTTTAGTATGCAAAATGTACTTGTATCTTACGAAACAAACTAAAATGCATTAAGCTTTTCTAGCTACCTTCCACACGCAAATGTTGGAGGGAAACTGAACATGTATGATTAATAACAACGATCAACTGGGGTAACTCATTAAGAGCTAAGTAACTCGAAAATCTTAAAAGGAGTGTACCCTTAGGCAAGGCAAAGTCACTCTCAAGGCTGTGGAAAGTAATGGTGCGGAGGCTATGACACAGGCCAAGATTGGAGCTTTTTTTGTTGAGCCGTCACATCAAATTAAATAGTGGCGCCCAAGATTACCCAACTACCACAAATAATGGCAAACATATTCTCACCTTATTTTGCAATTCACGTTTATATAAAGTATACTTTAGTTATGATGCAATTCTAACCATTTCAGAGAGAAGATGCTGCGGATACATACTCGTCATTAACGGTTCAAAAGAAAAATATTACAGGCACTACAGATACATAAACATTATTAACATTTCAAAAGAATAAAATACGTATATTACTGGCAATATCACTTTTACAGGCTCGCAGTAAATCATTCATAGTATATCCCTCTTACCAATTGATCAGAAACCATATTAAAAACGCTATCACTCTATCGATTCAAGCAGACCTATTGAATATCCATTGGTCTGAAAGAGTTTCGAGTGGTTTTCTTCGTGATTGATTGTGTCTTACAACATCTGGGTAATTGACACCGAAATAAATTAAACAGAAAAAATTAAATTTAAAATAAATTTCATATAAAAATATCTATAAATATATGTATATAAAAATTGTGTTCATATATATAAGTTCTTACATAGACGATCTATGTATAATTTAAATTTGGTTGAGGAGGCCTGCCTCCCCCATAAATTTATATAACTGCTCTATATTACAATCCTTTCCTAGAATTGTAGTTAGGGTAAAATTACCTACTCTGTCACGACCCCAAGACAGGAACCTATGTCACAAATTCCCGAATCTGGGACATTCAGTCAACAAATGTTTCACAGTCAAGGGCACAGTACAGTTCTCGCAAAACGGAGGATTTTCACGAGACATCAAGAACCCATGTTTAAGTCTTGTATGTTCAATCCTCAATCTGCACAACATCGTTTCTTGTCTCCTTGGCATATATGGATATGACCAAGGAGACACTGATGAAGTGATACTGCGCATTTTTTGATTAGTTAAAATATCCTCCCACTGGGACTGCCAACATTTTTTAATTCTCTGACCTACTAGAAGATACAGATCCTGATATGGTAGTAGGCATCTTGTGGGTTCTGGGGAGCTGACCCCAGACTTTGCAAGTTGGTCAGCTTTCTAATTCCCAGCCACCCCAACATGGGAAGGAACCCAACAGAACTTTATTCCTTTCCCTCTTCTTTTTAGTAAAAGCAGCCATTCCAATACATCTAAAATCAGAGGGTTAAAAGATTCCAGCGACTGAAGAATACTTCTTGAGTCACAATATATAATAAAATTATTTTCATTCCGAATTAAAACTTCCTTTAAAGCCTTTAAAATTCCATATAATTCTGCTGTAAAAATCGATGCAACAGATGATAACCTGCCACTTCTCTCTAAACCAGGGAAGGCTACTCCAAAGCCGACGCCAGCATCTGACTTTGAGCCATCCGTGAAAACTGCAGTGGAGTCATCATGTTGCAAAGAGTGTTCTAAAAATATTAACCGCATGGGCTCGCTGGACAATTCTGTCTTGGTAAAATTAAAATATCTACAAAATTTCACCTCTAGAAAGTTCCAGGGGGGACTAACTGAATATTTTGCTGGTAAAATCTCGATTCCTTGGCATATTTAATTCACGGACAATAAAATTTACTCTAAAAGCGAATGGATGAGGTTGCTTGGGGTGACTTTCATTTCTCATACTAATGCTGGATAAAGACTTAGGTAGCCTCTGGAATCTATACCAGCTCCGAACCAGCAGACGCTTGTAATGAAGATCCAGTGGCACCTCATAAGCATCTACAAGCATGCTCTCGGTGGGAGATGATTTAAATGCTCCAGTACACAACCGTATTCCTCCATGATGAATTGAGTTGAGCATTTTAAGGCTATTTGCCTTCGCAGAAGTGTACACCTCACACCCATAACTTAATTTTGAAAAGACCAAGGCTTTACATAATCTCAACATCTGAGTTCGGTCTGCACCCCACGAAGTGTGAGAAAGGACTTTCAGCAAATTCATTGCTTTCAAGCATTTTGCCTTAATATATTTCAGATGTGGAATCCAGGTCAGCTTGCTATAAAAACTAAAGCCAAGAAACCTTGTTTCACCAACACATGGAATTCTCTGCCTATGAATGAACAGATCTGGATCAGGGTGGATTCCCCTTATCCGACAAAAGTGCATAGTTACCGTTTTACTGGTAGAAAATCTAAAACCATTAACCTCAGCCCACTTTACTATACTATCAATGCAGAGCTGAAGGCGGCGTTCAGCCAATGCCATCCTTGATGCTGCAAAGGAAATCGATAGGTCATCAAAAAGGGTTTATGTTATATCTGGGGAAATTATTTTAGAAACCCCATTGATTACCAAGGCGAACAAGGTTACACTTAAAACACTTCCTTATGGTACTCCTTTTTCTTGATTGAACACATCTGACATTGTTACTCCAACCTGAACCTGAAATATCCTATTTTTTAAAAAAGCCTTAATAAACAGGGCAAATTGCCTCTCAGGTTACATTCATAAAGGACCCTCAAAATGCCATATCTCCATGTTGTATCATAAGCCTTCTCTAGATCAAAGAAAACAGTGATGTGATGCTGCTTGTTGGCAAAAGCTTCACATATTGAAGATTCCATTCGTACCAATACATCAGTTGTGGAGTGCATACTCCGAAAACCACACTGAGCAGGCGACAGATATTTACCTCTTTCCAAGTACCACATCAATCGTGTGTTCACCCTTTTTTCCATGATCTTACTCAAACAAGATGTCAATGCAATAGGATGATAATTTTCTGTCTTGAATGGATCTTTACCAGGTTTCAGAAATGGGAGTAATTTTAACTTCTCCCAAAGCTAGGGAAAGATATGTTCTAGGTAAATTCTGTTTATTAGGCTTAATATGAAAAGTCTGGTATTTTCAAGGGTATGCTTAATCATTGAATATGTTATATCATCCAGTCCAGGAGCTGATTCATTACATTTATTCAAGGCTGATTCAAATTCTCTAATAGTAAAAGGAGCATTGTATTGTTTATGTCTTAAGGTATTAAAATCAATTTCGACCTGTTCCATTATCTGTCTTTGAGCTGAATAGGGTCTATCATCATATTTCTTCGCAACATTAGCAAAATGATTACCAAACTCATTTGCCACTAACTGGGGGTCTGCTACCTCGCAACCATTGATCTTGATAACTGGAGGTTGACAAGGAGTGAACTTGCCTGCTATTTTTCTAACTCTCTTCCAAACTAGAGTCAAGAGGAGTTTTCGAATTTAGTGAAGATATGAATATCGTCCAAGATTCTTTTCGTGCTTTTTTTATTTCCATGCGAAAATGAGCTCTTGCTTTTCGAAATTCTACACGGTAATACTCACATTTTCGTCTGCAGTATCTGGTGAAAGCAGATCTCATAGTTCTGTGAGTTTCCTGGCATTTACGAGTCCACCAGGGAACTGGCCGGCGGATACATATGCCTGAAGTCCTAGGTATAGATTGAAGACCAGCCGAGAACATTATTGTATTCAAAAAGTCAAGAGCATCATCTACACAGGGATAGTCATCAGCAGAGTCATCTATTGAGCTGTACTCCTGGAATACTGCCCAGTCAGCTTTACCAATGTTCCATTTAGGTAGCTTTGGAGATGGAGGGCTTGATGCTACACTCACCACTATTGGGAAATGGTCACTGGTCAATCTATCATTTATAGTTCTCCAATTAAAGTCAATAAGGCAATCATCACTACATATAGATAAATCAATAGCTGATAACGTGCCTGTTGGAACATGAAAATGTGTAGACTCCCCAGAGTTGAGAATCCCCACATTTTCATCTTCTATGATGGAACCCAAGCATCTTCCTCTTTGATTGGTGACGATGTCACCCCAAAGAGGGTTTCTGCTATTCATATCTCCCAAAATAACAAAAGGACGTGGTAACTGTTGAATAAGAGATTTAAATTCATTGATGGGGAAGGCTTCATTAGGTGGTAGATTAAGAGAGCATATTGTATATTTTCTTTGCAAATGGATCTGCACACCTATCACTTGCAGTGCTGATTGGATACTAATAGGATTTTGTGAGGTGTCATTTCGAACATACAAAGCGACACCGCCATGGCTTCCAATATTCAAATTATAGGTGGAGTGATAGGATGTATACTCTCGTGGGCTGGGGCACATGTTATTACCAATCATTTTCTCCTGCAGAGCTATACAAACAAGAGACACTTCTGATATGTGCAGCCTTAATTCTTCACATTTAGCTCTTAATCCTTGACAGTTCCACTGTAGAAAATTAATGAATTTACTTTCCTTTAGAGGCTGTTAAATTAGAGCCTCTTTTAAGAGCTTTCAGCTTACTGACTTGCTCCTTATTTCTGGAAGGAGACCGATTATTTACGGCTGCCTTCCTTTTCAGAAGGTTATCGGTCTCAGGAACACCAGACAAAGTTGATGCTGCCTGAGGAGGGGTGTGAAGGTTAGACATTGGTGCATCCTCCAAAGGATCAGAAGCACCATTTAAAGCTGGTACAGCCTCCAGAGGTGGAAGTGCCAGGTACACCCGGCACAGCCTCCAGAGAGGCAGGAGTACCAGAAATCACTGGTTCTGCTTCCATAGAAGCAGAAATGTCAGAAACCACTGGCACTGCCTCCAAAGAGGCGGGAGTGCCAGAATCAACTGGCACTGCCTCCGAAGAGGCAGGGGCGCCAGGAATCACTGCCGTGGCCTCCAAAGAGGCATGAGCGCCAGGAATCACTGGCGCAACCTCCGAAGAGGTATGAGCGCCAGCAATCACTGGCGCCGCTTCCAAAAAGGCACAATTACAGGTCGTAACTGGTTTTTTCTTTACATTATCTTTGGTGACATTGATATTTCTTCTTCGGTTGGCAGCAACACTGGAAAAGGATATTCCTGGTCTAATGTACTGACTCAACAATCTCTCTTTTGCCTCTCTAAATGTGATACGTTCGGTTACCCTTAATGTTTGAATTTCTTTTTCCATGATGTATACATCACAATTAAGTGAAGATGATGGATGATTGTCTCCATAATGCATACATCTGGCCTGCTTATTACATATGCCATGCTCTGGTTCACTGCATTTAACAAAGTTGCAGGCTTGTCTTGTAGTTTCTGTTTACAGGACCCTAACATATGTCCAAATTCTTGACAATAAAAACATCTCCTCGGTCTTGGGATATATTGTTTAACCTTGAAACATAACCAGGCTGCTTTCACTATACTAGGCAATCGGGTGGAATTGAATGTAACAATTAAATTGGGAAGTGGGACTAGGACTCCATTTATCTTCTTCTTCATTCTTTCAATTCTTATTACACCTTGATCCCTTAATTCCTCTACGAGCCTTTCCTCAAAGTACGTCACAAGCTGGGGTGCATATATCATGCCCTTGGAGTAATTCCAAAAAGCATATACTGCACACTCTACTTTAACTCTTCCACGGTGAGATAATGTTTTTAGCCTGTCACTTTCCTTTGCTGAGGCAGATTCCACTGTCAGCTTTCCTCGCCCCTCAGAAGAAATCTTAGGCTCTCGGCCACAAAACTTGACAATATCTTTATATACATTAAAAATGTCACAATCAGAGTCTTCCAAATTAAAATTCAAATATTTATCATACAAGTTTTCAAACATTCCGGGTCCTATTTCAGATACTATATTTTTACTACATTTCCCTTTACTCAGTACTGGAGCATAGGGTTTCAGTGTAATTACACTGGAAGGTTTGATTGATTTTTCCAGAGGAAGGTTGCCAGTGGAGGTTCCTGCAGTCATCAACTGTGCCGATTCACTACCATCAAAGGGTCCAGGGGTTCTTGAATCTTTACTCGTATTTTTCATAAAGATTAAAGTAATTGACAAAAAAATAAATAAACCTGAAAACCTTAAAAAGATATCACCAGCCTTTCATGCAGTTTATTCTTCCACTAATGGCACAAGTGAGAACCGACTCCCAAATGTCCGCGTACCTACCCTACCCCACAGGGGATGGCACAACATGCTTAGAGTGGCCCAAGTGTAAGCCAAACCCACTTGATAGGACTGAGAGTATTACAAGAATACAATCATCCCCACCCTAATCACATTATGGGCAAACCGGACAGAATGCCGAGAGTCCTATCTGCAAAACTAGACCCCCCCCCTGGAATCCGTGGTCCACCCCTGCAAAATAGTTCCGCTTGATATCGCTCAGGTCCGAACATTATCGGGCAGTTGATGGTCCTGCCACGGTTCCCACCATTTAGCTTCAGATATAAAACCCAATCCCAACTGTGATATCTTTTCTGTTTAACAGGTCCAGTAAATTTCAGCAAAGGTGGAAAATTCCACATAATTAATCCGAAATGCTAGTAAAAAAAAAATATTACATGAAGGAGAAGGATGTAGTAAGAATGAAAAAATTGCAGAAAGAACTAAAGTTCTGACTAATTTAGTTGGATCAGCAGCTGGGCCCCAAGGACCAGTGAGAAAGCAACCCCACTAGGCATCACGGCCCAGCTGCTGGTCCCTAAGCCCCGTACCCACGCCAAGGGGTCAGCATCTAGGGGGTTTTCTTCGTGAAGTATGGCAGATGATGACAGGACAAAGGGATTATCGATCGTGTTTGTCTTACTCATGATACGATCAATAGGGCAACTTCACCTATTAGGTCATATATCTTAGAAGGTGGACCCCTCCTGGTTTGATATCTGTTCTGTCCTATAGTAGATCACATTAACCGTGCATTTGATGTCTAGGCCAGTCCCTTACGACGCTCCTGATTGGCTGTTGATAAGCCAGTCACAGGGGTAGAAACTCAGTTTCTCTTGAGAGTCCACATTGGCAAGATGTATGTTCCACCTCTCCTGGGGGATACTTTTGAAAGACGTATCCCTCAGGAGAGATGGAACATAGATCCTACCCATGTGAACTCTCTCAAGAGAGACAGAGTTTCTAGCCCTGATTGGCTTATCAATAGCCAATCAGAAGCGTCGTAAGGGACTGGCCTCGGCATCAAATGCACGGTTTAATGGTTCACCTGGTGATCTGGCAAATAGATAAATTTAGTGATAATCCTAGGGTTTCAGTCAAAGAAAATCCTGGGGTTCCACAGCCAAGGAAAATCCTAGGGTTGCACAGTAAAGGAAAATCCTGGGGTTGCACAGTCAAGGAAAATCCTGGGGTTGCACAGTCAAGGAAAATTCTGGGGTTGCACAGTCAAGGAAAATTCATGGGTTGTGCAGTCAAGGAAAACCCTGGGGTTGCACAGCCAAGGAAAATCCTAGGGTTGCACAGTCAAGGAAAATCCTAGGGTTGCGCAGTCAAGGAAAATTCAGGGGTTGCGCAGCCAAGGAAAATCCTGGGGTTGCACAGTCAAGGAAAATCCTGGGGTTGCACAGCCAAGGAAAATCCTGGGGTTGCACAGTCAAGGAAAATCCTGGGGTTGCACAGTCAAGGAAAATCCTGGGGTTGCACAGTCAAGGAAAATCCTGGGGTTGCACAGCCAAGGAAAATCCTGGGGTTGCACAGTCAAGGAAAATTCATGGGTTGCACAGCCAAGGAAAATCCTGGGGTTGCACAGTCAAGGAAAATCCTGGGGTTGCACAGTCAAGGAAATTCAGGGGTTGCGCAGTCGGTTGCACAGCCAAGGAAAATCCTAGGGTTGCACAGTCAAGGAAAATCCTAAGGTTGCACAGCCAAGGAAAATCCTAGGGTTGCACAGTCAAGGAAAATCCTGGGGTTGCACAGTCAAGGAAAATCCTGGGGTTATACAGTCAAGGAAAATCCTGGGGTTGCACAATCAAGGAAAATCCTAGGGTTGCACAGTCAATGGAAAATTCTGGGGTTCCACTGTCAATGAAAATTCTGGGGTTGCACAGTCAAGGAAATTTCTGGGGTTGCCCAGCCAAGGAAAATTCTGGGGTTGCACAACCAAGAAAAATTCTGGGGGTTTCACAATCAAGGAAAATTCTGGGGTTGCACAGTCAAGGAAAATTCTGGGGTTGCACAGTCAAGGAAATTCTGGAGTTGCACAGCCAAGGAAAATCCTAGGGTTGCACAGTCAAGGAAAATCCTGGGGTTGCACAGTCAAGGAAAATCCTGGGGTTACACAGTCAAGTAAAATCCAGGGGTTGCACAATCAAGGAAAATCCTAGGGTTGCACAGTCAAGGAAAATCCTGGGGTTGCACTGCCAATGAAAATTCTGGGGTTGCACAGTCAAGGAAATTTCTGGGGTTGCCCAGCCAAGGAAAATTCTGGGGTTGCACAACCAAGAAAAATTCTGGGGGTTTCACAATCAAGGAAAATTCTGGGGTTGCACAGTCAAGGAAAATTCTGGGGTTGCACAGTCAAGGAAAATTCTGGGGTTGCACAGTCAAGGAAAATCCTGGGATTGCACAGTCAAGGAAAATTCTGGGGTTGCACAGTCAAGGAAAATTCTGGGGTTGCACAGTCAAGGAAATTCTGGAGTTGCACAGCCAAGGAAAATTCTGGGGTTGCACAGTCAAGGAAAATCCTGGGGTTGCACAGTCAAGGAAAATCCTGGGGTTACACAGTCAAGGAAAATCCTGGGGTTGCACAATCAAGGAAAATCCTAGGTTGCACGTCAGGAAAAGATCCTGGGGTTGCACTGCCAATGAAAATTCTGGGGTTGCACAGTCAAGGAAATTTCTGGGGTTGCCCAGCCAAGGAAAATTCTGGGGTTGCACAACCAAGAAAAATTCTGGGGGTTTCACAATCAAGGAAAATTCTGGGGTTGCACAGTCAAGGAAAATTCTGGGGTTGCACAGTCAAGGAAAATTCTGGGGTTGCACAGTCAAGGAAAATTTTGGGGTTGCACAGTCAAGGAAAATCCTGGGGATGCACAATCAAGGAAAATTCTGGGGGTGGGGTGCACAGTCAAGGAAAACTCTACGGTTGCACAGTCAAGGAAACTTCTGGGGGTGCACAGTCAAGGAAAATTCTGGGGTTGCACAGTCAAGGAAAATTCTGGGGTTGCACAGTCAAGGAAAGTCCTGGGGTTGCACAATCAAGGAAAATTCTAGGGGTGGGGTGCACAGTCAAGGAAAACTCTATGGTTGCACAGTCAAGGAAAATTCTGGGGGTGCACAGTCAAGGAAAATTCTAGGGTTGCACAGTCAAGGAAAATTCTGGGGTTGCATAAAACAGTCAAGGAAATTCTAGTTGGCACAGTTAAGGAAAATTCTGGGGGTGCACAGTCAAGGAAAATTCTAGGGTTGCAGTCAAGGAAAATTCTGGGGGTGCACAGTCAGGAAAATTCTAGGGATGCACAGTCAAGGAAAATTCTGGGGGTGCCAGCAGTCAGGAAAATTCTAGGGATGCAGTCAGGAAAATTCTGGGGTTGCATTCGGGATTCTGGGTGCTAAAACCATCAAGGAAAATTCTGGGGGGTGCACCAGTCAAGGAAAATTCTAGCACATCCAAGGAAAATTCTGGGGTTGCACAGTCAAGGAAAATTCTGGGGGTGCACAGTCAAGGAAAATTCTGGGGGTGCACAGTCAAGGAAAATTCTAGGGATGCACAGTCAAGGAAAATTCTGGGGGTTTGACAATCAAGGAAAATTCTAGGGGTGCACAGTCAAGGAAAATTCAGGGGTTGCACAATCAAGGAAAATACTGATGTTATACAGTCAAGGTAAATTCTGGGGGTTTCACAATCAAGGAAAATTCTGGGGGTGCGCAGTCAAGGAAAATTCAGTGGTTGCACCGTCAAGGAAATTTCTGGGGTTACACAATCAAGGAAAATTCTGGGGTTGCACAGTCAAGAAAATTTCTAGGGTTGCACAGTCAAGGAAAATTCTGGGGGTGCACAGTCTAGGAAAATTCTGGGGTTGCACAGTCAAGAAAATTTCTAGGGTTGCACAGTCAAGGAAAATTCTGGGGTTGCACAGTCTTGGAAAATTCTAGGGTTGCACAATCAAGGAAAATTCTGGGGGTGCACAATCAAGGAAAATTCTGGGTTGCACAGTCAAGGAAAATTGTGGGGTTGCACAGTCAAGGAAAATTCTGGGGTTGCACAATCAAGGAAAATTTAGGGTTGCACAGTCAAGTAAAATTCTGGGTTGCACAGGCAAGAAAAATTCTGGGGGTGCACAGTCAAGGAAAATTCTAGGGTTGCACAGACAAGGAAAATTCTGGAAGTGCACAGCCAAGGATAATTCTAGGGTTGCACAGTCAAGGAAAATTCTGGGGGTGCTCAAGGAAAATTCTAGGGTTGCACAATCAAGGAAAATTCTAGGGTTGCACAGTCAAGGAAAATTCTGGGTTGCACAGTTAAGGAAAATTGTGGGGTTGCAGTAAAGGAAAATTCTGGGGTTGCAGAATCAAGGAAAATTTAGGGTTGCACAGTCAAGTAAAATTCTGGGTTGCACATGCAAGAAAAATTCTGGAGGTGCACAGTCAAGGAAAATTCTAGGGTTGCACAGACAAGGAAAATTCTGGGGGTGCTCAAGGAAAATTCTAGGGTTGCACAATCAAAGAAAATTCTGGGGGTGCACACTCAAGGATAATTCTAGGGTTGCACATTCAAGGAAAATTCAGGGGTTGCACAGTCAAGGAAAATTCTAGGGTTGCACAATCAAGGAAAATTCTGGGTTGCACAGACAAGAAAAATTCTGGGGGTGCACAGCAAAGGATAATTCTAGGGTTGCACAGTCAAGGAAAATTCTGGGGGTGCTCAAGGAAAATTCTAGGGTTGCACAATCAAGGAAAATTCTGGGGGTGCACACTCAAGGATAATTCTAGGGTTGCACAGTCAAGGAAAATTCAGGGGTTGCACAGTCAAGGAAAATTCTAGGGTTGCACAATCAAGGAAAATTCTAGGGTTGCACAATCAAGGAAAATTCTGGGGGTGCACAGCCAAGGAAAATTCTGGGGGTGCACAGTCAAGGAAATTTCTAGGGTTGCACATTCAAGGAAAATCCTGGGGTTGCACAGTCAAGGAAAATTCTAGGGTTGCACAGTCTAGGAAAATTCTGGAGTCAAGGAAAATTCTTGGGGTGCCCACAAAGTCAAAAGGAAAATCCAAATGGGGTTTACAAAACAGGGTCAAGGAAAAATTCTAGGGTTGCACAATCAAGGAAAACTTCTAAAAGGGGTTGACAAATAGGTTAAGGAAAATTAAAATGGGGTGCACAGTCAAGGCAAAATTCTAGGGGTTGCACAGTCAAGGAAAAGTCTAGGGTTGTTTGCAACATCAAGGAAAATTCTAGGGGGTTGCCAAAGTCCAATTGGCAAACATTCTAGGGGGTTGCACATTCCAAGGCAAAATTCCTAATGGTTGCAAACAAGTCCAAAGGAAAATTCCTAGGGTTTGGGCACATCATCAAGGAAAAATTCTATGGGTTTGCACAAAATTCAAGGAAAATTCATAGGGTTGTACAATCAAGGAAAATTCTGGGGGTGCACAGTCAAGGAAAATTCTAGGGTTGCAGAGTCAAGGAAAATTCTGGGGGTGCACAGTCAAGGCAAATTCTAGGGTTGCACAGTCAAGGAAAATTCTAGGGTTGCACAATCAAGGAAAATTCTGGGGGTGCACAGTCAAGGAAAATTCTAGGGTTGCACAGTCAAGGAAAATTCTAGGGTTGCACAATCAAGGAAAATTCTGGGGGTGCACAGTCAAGGAAAATTCTAGGGTTGCAGAGTCAAGGAAAATTCTGGGGGTGCACAGTCAAGGCAAATTCTAGGGTTGCACAGTCAAGGAAAATTCTAGGGTTGCACAATCAAGGAAAATTCTGGGGGTGCACAGTCAAGGAAAATTCTAGGGTTGCAGTCAAGGAAAATGCTGGGGGTGCACAGTCAAGGAAAATTCTGGGAGTGCACAGTCAAGGAAAATTCTAGGGTTGCAGTCAAGGAAAATTCTGGGGGTGCACAGTCAAGGAAAATCCTGGGGTTGCACAGCCAAGGAAAATTCTGGGGTTCCACAGCCAAGAAAAATCCTGGGGTTGCACAATCAAGGAAAGACCTACTATGACATTTGTATAATGCATTTCTCTCTCCTCAGAAAAAGAACCGAACCAGCAACGTCTCAAGGGCCACTGCCGAAGGGGAAGCCCTGCTAAAGGAGATGGGTTTCGAGGACAAGGAAACTCCCGGCAGAAGGCGAACCAGGGCAGCCATCAGGGGCGACGTTTACACACCTCCGCCCAAGAAGGAGAGGAAGGCCACCACGCCAGGAAGTGAGTTGTAATTCAAGCTTGTTTGGAATATTTTGCTCTCTAAATTCTCCTTTTTTTTCGGTATGAAATATCTGAAGCTGCTCCATTCATAAATGTTCAATGGTGACTTTTTCTATCTCTCAGTTGTTAGAATACCTTCCACAC
Source organism: Macrobrachium nipponense (assembly GCF_015104395.2). Lineage (NCBI taxonomy): Eukaryota > Metazoa > Arthropoda > Malacostraca > Decapoda > Palaemonidae > Macrobrachium > Macrobrachium nipponense. The sequence goes on from NC_061089.1 coordinate 16,828,569, forward strand.
ATACAGAAGCCTTCAAAGGCTTACCATTATGTTTCTTCTGTTATAGAGACATGAGCATCAAAGCTTGGCTGCTGCATTTAAGACTAAGTTTTCTCCAAACGATACTAAAACTCAGAAGGTTGGAAATGAGGAACTTTGCTCCTCTATCACGTTCCATACAAGTTATAAAACTTAGGCCTTAAATACTTTTCAACCACCAAATGAGAAATATGGCAACAGAAATGGGTGGTTATTCGTTTAAGTATCATCCAAAAATATACTGTAAATTATTCACAGTTACCAATCACACTTTTCCACTCCTTAAATCTTGGCAAATAATGAAAATCTCTCTTTAGACTCCAGTTTCCTCAGATACACCAGAGTGCCAAGTACAAGCCTAATTGATAAGTCTGAGGCTTTTGGCATCATCATCTTGTGCGGTAAAAGGTCTTTAGACGCATGACACTAATTAAAGAAGACTCTCCTCCTCCAATAAGACTTTGGTGATTGTTATCATCTACTGAAACGTCTGCGATGCTCACTAGTTTCCTTTTCCTTGTGCTCTATATACACTATATTTCTTTGGAAGCTAAAAAGGAATAAATTAACATTTACTGGTTTCCTGTATTTCGGTATCTTCCTGATCAGTTTGGCCTAGTGCTGGGATTCAGAGGAGAAGAGTTAACGTATTTTTATCACTCTTTTCTATCGTTATAATCATACATCCGAGATCTTTTACCTCCCTGTTATCTTTTATCAGCATAACGTAACCGTATTCACGACTAAGTACTATGGAGAAATTTACGACTTTCACTTTCATATCCTCGCCACTAAAAAAATAATAAAAAAAAATAAATTTTAAAAAACTTAAAAAAAATAAAACTGTGGATCCAGGAGGTCTGTTTGTTATAGGCTTCTTATGTAACAAGACCGTAAAAAACTTTATTGGTATGTTAAATATATTTACGTGTATATTATGCATATTTATTTATAAATCATATATATATATATATATATATATATATATATATATATATATATAAAAATTTAAGTAAACATCATTCGCCTTACAGCTGGACGAAGAGGTCGGCCTCCAAAGAAGGCCAAGGAGGCAGAAGCCGAGGAGGAGCCTGAAGCCAAGGAGGAGGAGAAGAAGAAGAAGAAAGAAGATAAAGCCGAGAAGGGCGAGAAGGCAGCCGACGAAGACAAGGACGAGGAGGCGGACGGAGAGAAGGCAGAGTGAGGGGAGGGAGATATCTCTTGAGTTCTCTTTGGTACAAAATGATTACCTGATGGTACGTAACAATTCTGGTCTTGGTTATATATACATAAAACATGGTGATGTATAATTGAAGCATTAAATACTATTATTGAAGCTTCAAATAAATACTTAGTAGTATTAGTCCTATTAAGATGAGCGCAAACAGAATCCAAGATTACCTGTCCCCTTCAGTGGGAAGTGACCTTACAATAGCCCATATAAGGCATTACCACAATGGCCTTCTTCACACTAACCCAGTGACAGCGACAAATGCAAACCTTTTCTCACTGTCAAAGAACCAGTTTGCCCAACCATTGGGGATTAACCGGGAGAGGTCCGTGATAACTACCCACTACTGCCCACCAAGCTATATAGAGTGCATAGAGCTTCACACATACCCACTTGGCAGCGATACCCTTCGTTGTCGTGCCAGTTATTTAAACCAGTTAATCAATCAGTTATTGTGTGAATAGCAAGATTCCAAAATTCTGCTGTTTTAACAGATATAGTATATAACCCTTGCTTTTGTGTAAGGGCAATTTTTAATAGCATTAGGCTCAATTTTTTTTTTTTTTTGCCTTAGTTCAGTTTTACAGTGTATTATCTTAAATGGACACTTGCATGAATCAAGTGTTTATGAGATATTACATCCACATGAAAGTAAAGCGCATCCTGCCTATCAAAGGCGAAGCAAAAATACAAAGCTGCAATCTTCATGAGATCGTCTGCACTTAGTGACTAAGCTATTAATAACATTTCTATAATAAAAGAGGTGATGTACAAAATAAAAAGAATGAGAAGTGATTTCACAAGTTATCTTGCATACAGATACTACCATATTTTTATAAAGTACTGCATTCTTATGATAATAAAATTCAACATGAATACTGAAGTCTAATAGCTCCTCAACATTGCAAAACTGCATGCAGCTAAACAATGAACAACCTCAAAGAATTCATGGAAAAAGAAACTGAATTCTCCTTGCTGGAATACAAAATTATCCATGGTTATACATGTAATAAATTTATACTGCTGTTTATAATTATGTACTACTGTATACTATAGTAATTCCATACATATATAACAGGAGACCAAGGTCTCGCTCGCGGCAAAGGAGGCAAGAGGTGATTGAGGACGGTTACCTGAAAAATCCATCATAACTCGGCAGACCAAAATACATAGTGAAAATTATACCTGGTAATAATTCAATGTAGAGAGAGAGAGAGAGAGAGAGAGAGAGAGAGAGAGAGAGAGAGAGAGAGAGAGAGAGAGAGAGAGAGAGGCAACCAGGCTGAAAGACTTGCGGCTGATAGCCTCATCCACAAAAACTTTCTAAGAACTGGGAGGTTAACACCATCTGTAGCCAATGTATTCCCCTCTAAAGAGAAAACAAATATAATTTCCAAAACTGCTTTGCATCAATAACATGACTATTGCAGTTCATATGCGAGTTTGAATTTTGTACCAGGTTCAGTGGATCACTTTCAAGTCTAAGTACGTACTTCTGAATCTCAGTAATTAATGAATCATTCGCTTTCATTGTCTTTGTGCATTGTCATTTACTTAAACTATATTCACCCTTGAAAGCTATAATCTGCATAAATCGTATTCTTAGCTTGAATAAACTACTTCGATTCCTTTACCAACAAACCTGGAATGGGCATTAAAACTAATCTGCAGTACTAGTTTACTTCCAGATTGCAAGGTATTTCAACAAAACCACAAAACCAGTTAACCATTAGTTTGGAGCACTGTCTAATTCGAAGAGAATACATTTTAGGCAGTGTAAATACTGTAATTAGTATATGAATAAAATTGTCCTTTACAGGATGTCAAACCCCTTTGTGTTTTTTGTTTAATGCTAGGGGACCTTAGGTATAATTACTGGTTTATTAAGAAACACATTAACGTTGCTTTACTCAGCTAGTTGTATTCTTAACCATTATAATTGTACATACTATAATTCTTTTAGTACAACACTGCTACTACTAATACTGCTATGTATTACTGTTTTTTCAGATTCTTCATAGACACAGTTAAGGTTGTTTGTTGCTGCAGGTGTGTTCAAGCACTGTAGAGATTTGAGAAGGGATTGTATAAAGCGTAGCGTTAATGTGAAATTAATTCAGTACAGGGATTTTTCTTTTAAGTTCTCATTATATTTTCTTTGAATGGCAGGTTCATTTATAAATTTGAATATAGTATGGCATTATTTTCCAACTAATCAGCATTTTGAATCTTACTTCTGTGCCAAGGAAATGCTTCCACAACACCCCGAAAAAAATTAAGTTCAACACCATTGTTTTGACTACAGTAAACTCTTTTTAATTCAAGTTCTTATCTGTTCTAAATCATCCTATACATATACTGTAGTGAGGTTAAAAGACCTTATAATTTTTTTTTTACCTTATTTTAAGTATAATTTTCGTAGGGAGCTAATTTAGTTGTTGTATACTATACTTAGGCACAGTGTGTACCATATTAAATAATCCTTTATTATACTGTTGGTGTATACATACTCTCAAGAATAATGTGGTTCCAAAATATCAGGAAAATTTTGTATGTTTTCAAATTGTGAGGAAACGACAGATTATTCAACCAGTCCCTTTAATGTGACAACAAAGAGGCTGAAATATAAGCTGTGAGCTTCCCCAAAATTTATCAGTGAATTAATGAGTTATTACTGTTACACGTAAGATTTATATTAGCTGATTACACTGCCATAGTTTTAGAGCAGAGTGTGAGAGAGAACTAAGTCTTGTTCTGTCTGTGCATGTTTTTGTCACTATATTCAATTTCTTTTTCAGTGTTTTGGAGTACACTCTTGGTCAAAAGTAACTGCCTACAGGACAGTAATAGTAATGTAATTTGAGATCATTTTTAGTCATGCAGATACAATTTTTTTCTATTTGAAGCAAAGTAAAGATTCAAAGAGTGGATACATAAACTGTGGGGCACAATGAAAATTACAATACTGAACTGTACTGCTAAAACATGCGTTAGATGCCTATCATAACATTACATTGGAGGTTAAATATTTAATAAATAATGTTTGTTTAAGATACTGAAATTTCATCAGCTTGCAAATTATTCAGATTTTTGACAATTCCTTCTTGCTTTGTTCTCAATTTAACTTCACCTTTCATGTGTTGTGTGGTAAATTACAAATTTGGTTTACATTTTTTCTTCAGCTAATTTTCTATACTCTCTGACATCTAGCAACGTTTAATCTTGCTTTATTCCAGTCATAAGTTCCAGTCTCCCGCATTTTTTTTACAGTGAACATAATTACTTGTTCTTCACTGTAAGCTTTTAGGCCCTCCAATAGTAGCTTTGAATGACAATTATTCCTATGTGTGACTCCAAACTTGAGTTTCAATGAGATAGAGAGAAAGAGATGTAGAATATTGTGTATCTTGTAAGCTGTGTGTACAAGTTAAAAATAAAACTAGCTTCTCTTGTCAAAGGTTCTGGTGACATACCAGTTCTAACATTTTTAGTATTGTAATCATTCATAAACTACTATACTGTAATGTTTCCCTGTAGTCCAACAGAAGCTCATGTACTTATTTTATATTCCCATAGAAGCTTATCTACTTATATAGTGAGATGTCAGTTCTTACAGTGTGAATTTGAGTAAATTGGGAACATGATGACTTACCAATAAGTTCAGGTCAAAGAATATTCATGCAATTTTGGAATATGGTTCAGTAAAATATAAGCTTAAAATTTTCTTCTATTGAAAATTAACTGGGCAATGAAGGGAGCCCTCAACTAATGAACTACTTATTGGTGGAAAGTTATCACTTGAGTGCATGAGTCATTTGATCTGTGGGCTAATCATGCATTTCATAAACCTCTTTCAGTGAAATGTCATAGGTTTTCACCTACTACAAACAATTGAGATTATTTCTATTGTTCCACTTTGTTAGATTAACTAGATTTCCAGTCAGGAAAAAGGTTTTTGTATCATAATTTATACAAACATGTAAAATACGAAAAAAAAACTTTATAGCAAGATAATGCTTCAAGTCTGAACAGCCCAGTAAGATTTAAAGTTGTCACAGTGTTGAGAAATCATGAAGCTGTCTTACCTTCAGTACTGCGTGCTGTAAGCTTGTGAATCTCTTCTCTCCAATTTTTTCCATCTGCCATTTTTAACATCTTTTCACTATCCAGCGTTCTCCTTCACTGAGGAAGTTTTCGGTTCTAATAAGCCTTTTCTTTTGTTGAATAGTCATGGGTTATTGACATGGTGTACATAAAGCAACCAATAATAAATAAGATTTGCAACAACTTGCAACACTGTCTCTATGCACAATACCCATTTATGGGTTAAGATTTATTTCTGTTGTAGAACTTGGTCTAGTTTTTACATTTACCTAATTCTAAAACAGGTTTTCTTATTACAGTAATTTGCTTAAGTCATGAAGAGTCGACAACCAATAGGTTTTGAGGTGTGCTTCAGTTAACTGATTTTACAAGTCTTGTCCCAGATTGCTTTGAGTGTTTTTTAACTGAATTTTTCATTAATGCTCATTCAATTTCTAAGAGATAGTCCTCTGCAATGGTAACTCACTGCTTCGCACTAACATTTTTCGGATTAGAAAACTTCATTTTATACATGTAGCTGAAAATGTTTCTGTAATAATTTTATTTGTTCAGTTATTTTAAAATTCATGGTTTGGCATGAAAATCTCGAAATGGAAGATGCAGAAATATGCATCCAGGATAAATGAAAGCATATCAGTTTATGGACATATCTTCTTTTTTTATACGCTTTAGTTGTACGTATTGGTTTCATCCAACTTTTCTGGTCCATTATTTTTCATGACTTATTTTTGTATTCTAATCTGATTCAACTTGTAATTGTGCCAAATTCTGTAGCACTGTAGTGTTCTGTGATTTAAGTTCCTATCATATAGTTAGTATGATTAAATTTCTAGGTAGAAACATTTTGATCATCTTGGAGAAATAATGTACAAACTTCAGTTCTTATGTTTACATAAAGCTGTATTACTGTTCTAGATTAATATTAAAGAATTTATACTTGTATCATTCCTAATTTACAGTCAATTGAAAAGTTTATGAAAGTTGATCTTGTCCACTGGAAGTTTAAAAGTTTCATATAATACCTTTGGCTGCTTAAAGAAAAATAAAATTCCTAGAGCTGCATTATTTAAGAGTGAAAACTGGCAAATGTATCTGGATGCTGGCTTTACTATTCTGTGAACATTGTGACTGGGTTTAATCACTCACATCTTATCTCATAAAGATTAAAATTTTTATTGTGCTATATTGTAATTCTTGCAATAATCATTAGGGAACATCTGAGTTGTAGAACTACACCTTTGTACTGTGCTAATGTACTGTACTTTTATTTCCTTTAGCCATCTGCTTTTCCAACACAGCATGTACTAATTGTACCTTGAGAAATTCAAGCAAAATTCTAAACTATATGATTACATTTGAATTTTTAAAAGACTGCCTCCAAACTATCAATAGTCAACTTTTGTTAAATTTATTACATGTCAAGTTGGTGAAGTAGACTGCTATTTCATTACTTCATCAGCAGTTCAAACAGCAGGATAAAATGAAACTCATTTACTCCCATCATAGTCACGTGTGTGTTCATTGGAATTTACTATAAGCAAGATGAATGTTTTGTATTATTGAAGTACTTTTACAGGCATATAGTTTTCAATCCTTCGTATGTGTTTGATTTTTACAGCCCTTTCAATCACAATCTGGAGTTGATTATTTACATAAAACTGTTACTAGACTATAAAGTTAAAAATATGACTGTACTATTTAATCTTTGGGTGTGGCAATAAAGCACAGTTACATGGCAGAATAAGTATTTACTAAACAGTAAAAGGTAAACTATTTATGAACTGATACTCAAACATAAGATACTCCATTAAATAACTTCACCTTCTTTAAAAGCCACTGATTTGACAAGCGTGCTTCCCCAAAATGGAATTTGTACTTAAGAAAAAAAAAACGGCCAGGGAAATTAAAACTGGTGTGAAATTGCTTTTAAAAATAATTAATTGCAATAATAATGATTTCCAAATGAAAGCAATTAGAAATTTAAACCAGGCCTGATGATCATATTAATGTTCCCATCTTCTGCCCAGAGCTATATTCCCAGAGATAAATTACACAGCGGCTGTGAGAATGCACCTTCCAATTTCCCGAAGTAAGCCACTGAGGGTGAATGATTTTGCATTATTGTTACTGTTTTATTGCGTTGTCTACCACATTGTCCTCTAGACTGTATAAACTCTTCTCGACCACCAAGCTGTTGATCTTGCATGGGTTTCTCTTAGGTGGACCAATATCCTGATTCTGTATCCTCATACTAATTATGCATGCTCACCAATCTTTTGTAAGCACATCCATAAAAGGTACACTGAAGAAGGCAGTAAAAAATAAAAGTGTGCGGGTTAGTACCTAGTTTTTTTTTCTTTTTTTTTTGGTCCACCATCACTTTGGATCCCATTATACTGCCAAACTGAGGCAAATAAGCTGTTGGGGATCCCCATGTGCTGTTGACCAGTCTGTTACAGATGAAGTGACCCCTGATGTTAGGTGGTGGAATTCCTTCTGAAATGAGTGGGTTTCCCTAACATTTGTATGAATTGGTAGGAGGCATAACAATACCTCTTCTTCTAGTGTTCTGTTAGTGATACATTTTCCTGAAACATTTCTATCTAAATCCTTAGTTACAGGTGGATACATGAGGCAGAAAGGATTTCCTCTTGTTGGTCTTTATGACAGTTAGTTGCAAACTGGAGGCACAAGTCAGCACTTTGAATTCCCTCCTGAAAGCAGCAAATACAGTATTAGCTAGTCTTCTAGGCGTTATATTACTCATGGGAATATTTGGCGAATCTTGCATTTCCCCTTTGATGATATGGAAAGTTTAAGGTATCAAGAACATAAATAGATGATCGTTCCCTTCCACATGAACCTTGTGTATTCTGAATAAGTACACCAGAATCTTGACCATCTCAGTACTGAAGGGAGTTGACTGGATGAACTTGTTTAGTGCATTCGAGTGTCTGCAAGTCACATGATGAGGTATGGTGGTCCTGTCTAATAAGTGTAGTCCTTCTGTTGTAGAATAAACGCCACATTTTCACGGCCTGATAACTATCAGTCTCACTTTTTTTCTGAACATCTGTGCAGTGTCTGTTAAGTAGAGGAAATGTCAATGGTTTCCAGTCTCCATTGGCAAATGAGCTTTCATCTGACTACTCCTGGATGGCGACTGTCCAATTGGACTAAGCTGTGATGACTTTACAGAGGACTACAGTATTCTTGTGCCATTAAGTGATCTGACAGTTTACAGTTTACAGTACTCCATCAACTGATGGTCAACTGACAGGCCACAGTCACCTGATGATGAATGGTTGGTCAATGGGCCAATGAATTATAGTACCTAACCTATACCGTTCTTGTTTTCTGTTTTGATGTTCCTGAAGATGAGCTGCTGAAATAGACATGTAGATTGCTGTAAAATGTGTATGTTTTGGCCAGACCTGTAAATTAAGAATTTCAACTCTGAAGTCTGGTCATAATGATTAATACACTATTATGAATCACAGATGACCCAAGTTTCTTCAGTGCATTTGACATTATATCTGCATGCTGTTTTCTTGCTGGAATATGAATTATATGTACGAATAAAGATCAAATCATTGATATCTGTTGACAATGAGCTGTCATTTTTGTTTTCAGGATTTCTCCCTGAAGCTGCTGAACTGCTCATGAAAGCACAAACTTCTGTTGTTGCTACAACTATGTATTGTCCTTTGTTCATGCAACAAAGAAGTACGAAACCTAGCAATGCCTTTGTTGTCACTGTTCTCCAATACATTAGGATCACATTTTCCTTAATTCAATGTTAAGGCTGTGGGGCAATATAGGCTGTTTCTTTCCTCAGCTACCTGTAACAGACCTGAAGTAAAATCCCAACATAGGTGAGAGGCAAAGCTCAAGGTTTGACACTTGATCTGTCTGCCTCTCAGAATATAAACAGCAGGAGCTTAATCTGCCTGGTCCTCTTAATCAAACAGCTTTTGACCAAGGACATTCAATTCATACATTAACTCTACAGCCCTGTTAGAGAGAATGGGGTTCAATTCCTGTTGAAGCCCTTAATTTAACAAAGCAAAAACAAGAGGTGTAATTTACCGGCCGATGGGCAAAAACCAGCCTTTCATCAAAGGTTTCCAACTTAAGGTTTAGAACTTATGGTATGGGTGAGATGGTGAGCTAAGCGAGCCCTATCAACTGGAGGAAGGGTGGTCGCTGTAAGCACCCCAGTGAAATTTTATTGGACATTTTGAAGCCATGTAAGATTCACCTTAGAGTGAATTTTACAGTTGTTCTTGTTATTACTATTATTTCAAATTAGGGCGCCAAATCAAGTCTTGGGGGGGATCAGTGTCTTAAGGGGGGGAAAGTGTCCTCACCATGACACCCCTGGTTGACAGATACCTCTAGTCACAAGGATATACTAAAAACGTATCATATCTTAAAACTTGGATGACACAATTTCTTAGGGTACAAAGTTGTAACCCTAACCCGGTTATACCAATATATACTACTATCCAAACGTGTAAAATGTCAAAAACAATTGTGGTAGTCTCCCACACCATTCCTTGATTTAAGAGAAATGCTCATTTTGCAGGTGGCTAATGATTCACACATCAAAGACGAACCAAACAATTCAGTGGCATCAAACCTTGCAGCCAATTAATTTTACCAAGACAGAATTGTCCAGTGAGGCCATGCGGTCAATATTTTTAGAACACTCCTTGCAACATGATAACTCCACTGATGTTTTCACGGAAGGCTCAAAGTCAGATGCTGGCGTCGGCTTTGGAGTAGCCTTCCCTGATTTAGAGAGAAGTGGCAGGTTATCACCGATTGCATCGATTTTTACGGCAGAATTATATGGAGTTTTAAATGCTTTCAAGGAAATTTTTATTCAGAATGAAAATAATTTTATTATATATTGTGACTCAGAAAGTATTCTTCAGTCGCTGGAATCTTGTAACCTTTTAAACCCTCTGATTTTAGATGTATTGGAATGGCTGCTTTTACTGAAAAGAAGAGGGAAAGAAATAAAGTTCTGTTGGGTGCCTTCCCATGTTGGGGTGGCTGGGAATGAGAAAGCTGGCCAACTTGCAAAGTCGGCAGAGAACTCCCCAGAACCCACAAGATACCTACTACCATATCGGGATTTATATCCTCTAGTAGGTCAGAGAATTAAAAAATGTTGGCAGTCCCAGTGGGAGGATATTTTGACTAATCAAAAAATGCGCAGTATCACTTCATCAGTCTCTCCTTGGTCATATCCGTATATACCAAGGAGACAAGAAACATGTTGTGCAGATTGAGGATTGAACATACAAGACTTACACATGGGTTCTTGATGTCTCGTGAAAATCCTCCGTTTTGCGAGAACTGTACTGTGCCCTTGACTGTGAAACATTTGTTGATTGAATGTCCCAGATTTTGGAATTTGAGACATAAGTTCCTGTCTTGGGGTCGTGACAGAGTAGGTAATTTTATCCTAACTACAATTCTTGGAAAGGAATTATATAAATTTAGTGGGGAGGCGGGCCTCCTCAACCAAATTTTAATTTTACACATATTGTCTATGTAAGAACTTATATATATGAACACAATTTTTATATACATACTTATAGATATTTTTACATTGAATTTATTAAAAATTTAATTTTTTCTACTTAATTTATTTCGGTGTCAATTACCCAGATGTTGTGACGCCAGATTTAATAGACACAATCAATCAATCACTTAAATTAAAAGGCCGTACTTTGGTAGATACATATGTGAAAGTGAAGCGATACACAAGCATCAGAAAGTTGCCCCTAGTTTCCTTTCCAGATAACATTCCTCTCTCTACTTTAAGAGCATGCTATGATTGCATTAGATTTGAAATTCAAAACGCGTGGAAAAGCAACGGCTAAATATCCACTGTGGTCTACAGTTTATAAAAGCGTATCTCAACCTAGGTTTCTCGACAGTCAATTTCATTGATAGGTGGCGTTAAAAAAAAAAAAAAAAAAAAAAAAAAAAAAAAAAAAAAAACACACACAAAAGGCGGTTTAATATTTTTGTTATTCACGTATAGAATTATAGCTAAACTCTTCTTTCATCCTGAAATACTACTTTGATCTACCTTGAATATCGGCCACGGAGAATGTCAAAACCAAGTACTACTGTACATTGATTCAAAGATACCAAAATATGGCTATACCACATTTAATACTGCTGCTTCTATTCAGATCACCTCTATTTCTTTCTACGTGATCATTGTGACACAGATTGGAATATCACATATAAAATGATGTCGTACTCCTGATCATTTCCTAATTAACCTCTCTCTCTCTCTTCATCGTTACACCCAAAGTATTTTCACTCCCGCACTTATTATCCACCATAATCACGTACGCCAACGACTGTAAATCCTTCCTCGGGGTAGGGCCATCTCATGGCATGTGGAGAAAGGATGGATGGAGAAAATGAAACACAAAATTCTAGCAATTCATAAAAGCTCAAAAAAAAAAAAAGGTTGGAAATTTTTAAAAAACCGAACTATTTCAGTTTCAGGAGTCGCTTTTACTATTCTACCCTGAAAGTCCCTGGTTGCCGCTTGAAGTTCCCTGAGAGCCTACGTTAATATGCACAACTTATAATTAACTTAGCTGATCGCGATTAAAAAAAACTAAAGTTATACGGAATATCAACTACTGTGTTTCTTTAAGTATTAAATAGAACTGAAAGAATGGTAAAAGGTTTAAACACACAGGTGATGGATGGATGGATTATGGAATTTAGGGCACAGCCCAAGCGCTGGGACCTGTAAGATCATTCAGCGCTGAAATGAAAGTATGGCTAGATGGAAAAATGAGAAATGAAATGAAAATGACAAACTGATGACAATCCTGCACTTGAACAGGACTGTACATCGGCAAAGGCCATTTTACTCTCCCCCCAGCATTCCGATCATCCAAAGTTATGAAAGATCGTTTTAAAAGGCCAGGGGGCCAAACACACAGGTGAAAGGATGGCTAGTACTTATTTTTTTTTTTAAGATAAATCGGTCATATGGAAAGAATGGATGATAATAGCAGCAAGGGGCCAAAGGGACGCTGCAAAGAACCTTAAGCAATGCCTACATCGCACAGCGAGAGGCGCACTGACGGCACTGCCACCCTACGGGATCTCCTGTCTTTAGAACCACCCTCTGCGAGGAGAAACGGCTTGATTTTCAAAACACTGTGATCTCCTTTCTCAAGAAAAACAGCTCGATTATCAAAACAATGTATGAAAGTGCGTGTGCACACGAGAATGTATTATGTGCCGGACACTATCAAGGCGACCAACATGATTAAACTGAAAACTTCACCAATGAATGAGTCCCCAGTAACTAATGACACTCTTAGTTATCGTTCCCCACACCTGACAATCCAAATTCAGTTAGGCCTATACGTAAGCCAGCTCACTATGCCCGTACTTTTATGATTTGGGCAAACTAAAAAGAAAAATCTATGAACAATCTTCCCCATTTCATATGCGATTCAAACGTACAAGAATACGTTGTAAATCACTTTACCAATGAGAGAGAGAGAGAGAGAGAGAGAGAGAGAGAGAGAGAGAGAGAGAGGAGAGAGAGGTTTCATGCATAAATGTATAACTTTCTCCAACTCAAACACTGGACTGTGAAATGTATTCGCCTTATTACTGTATCTTCAAAAGTTGACTCATCTGTATTAGGGATAATCGGTTCTTGGCTTCCCTTGGTTTCAGCAACATACAATGTTTATATATATATATATATATATATATATATATATATATATATATATATATATATATATATATATATATATATATATATTTATATATATGTAGTGCTTTTTTTAGCAATCGCTTCCCGCCTTCAAACTGCGACGTTTGAAGTGGAGTTTTACGATACTCTACGCATAATCAGCTGCGCCCTTATGATAAACACCAAGACCGTTCGTTATCTGGTCAGCATACGTACGTGCTTCATAAGGCATAAATGAGAACAATGAGATAAAACTTCTGCGTTATCTCCCTTTCTCTCTCTCTCTCTCTTGTGTTTGACATGCCCGACCATAGCCACCGGCCCGACCCCCCAACAGCGCATCTTTCCCAGCTGATCTCGACGAGCTCAATTGTGTGCAAGATTAGATTTAGATTAGGATTACCATGGCGACGCTCGACTGATACAGGGATTATCTCTCATCGAAAGAGATGCTTAGGGCACCTCAAACAAATCATATATATTATATCGTTGGTTTTCCCGATGTCGATTTCCTTCACGCCGTTTACACAGGTGAAAAAGGGACTTCACCGAGAAACAGAAAGGATTATTTCTTTTGCAGATGAATTTCGAATACTCAAATAAGGATTAATGCGGGATGTTTATACAAGTCTAGTTAACTATTGGATTGAAAAGAGGAAGTAAAGCTTGAGAGAACAGAGATGAGAATGCTGTGGTGGATTATGGGAAACAGAGAATTAGATGGCGAGATAAAGGAAAGGAATATATGGAGAGAAGAGGTTTGTTGGAGGATGATGCCTTTGATAGAAAGAAGTGGAGGAGAAGGCCCACCAGGCAACCGACCCTTTAACGTAGGAATAACGGTGGGAAATAAGTGTTATCTTTTGGATTCACAAGCACTCGTTAAAGGAAAGACTTCCCAACCAAACAGTCCTCGACTTCAAAATCAATGCGAATTACCACATTCCTTAAGCGTATCCAATGCCCTTTGTTGGGAGACCATGAATCCTATTACCTACTGAGAAAAAAATATTTATAAGTTGTCAACAATAAAAATTTTGAGAGCTGGGGAAATACTGCGCAATAAAGACGCTTGCCAGTCTTGCATAAGAAGAGCAATAAAACTAAATACTTGAACTTACTGTGATGCCGGCCGTGAAACTCGAAAGTGAAAGGTCCTCAGATCATGCATTCATTTCTCCCAGTATATTATAGCACATTTAGTTCATAACATCTCATCATATCGTACAGACGCTCTACAATTCGCCGATTACAAAATATAACTTAAAATCTCAAGTTAATTATGACAATATCCTGTAATAAACTATAAACGGTAGAAAAAGGGTTTCAAAAAATATAATATAAAATACTCAAGACATTATTACCCAATGTGCAACCTCCCCAGCAAAGCCATGAGGAGACATAATAGGAAGAACAAAAACCAAGAATGCTCAGCAGTCGCGAATGGCCTTGGGGCGCTGAAGCGTGTCCAGAGGAACTCCTGCCTGAGTAAATGGCGAAGCTTCAAACACACTCATTACGAAACTGTAAGGTGGTTTTACCACGCGCCATTGCTTACCGTTAGGTCTATCGTGTATACTCTTTTAGGACGATAACTCCTGTCTTTCCTGACGAAATTACAAACCGTAGCCATGACCCCGAATCCTGCTTACAACATTTAACTCCTTGCTAAGATTTTGCGATGTTTTTTAATTCGACGACAAACCTCTTACCTTCTTCAACACCTTCCCACAGGTCCACAAGCACATGTTGGCGCAAAACTAAATTAATTTCAAGTAGCTAACGGGAAAATTTCAATCATCTTAATGTTAGCCACATATAACGTCTCAACGATCTCATTGCTTCAACACCCACAAATTCCTGAATGTTAATCAAGCACCTGTTGTTTTGAAATCAGCGAAATGACAATAATGTTAATTGTATGTAATACTGTCAAATATATGAAATGTATGGATGTGCATGTACAGTATTCACTAACAGGAGGTGAATAAAAAAAATTTAAAAAAGTCACTGCGACATTCACCATTCATCCGCTGTGTAGAAAACTTCCAGGACATATCCAGTCTATCCAGCAATGTCTATGTCTACCTTCACTGTTTTCGCCATCATTTCCAGATAATAAACTCACTTCGCCAAACTGTTATCCTCCATTCCGAGTACACGTCCAATCCACAAGGATATACTAACCAATTCATTTACCTAGACGAACTTTTTTTTACTACTTTCAAGTTGACACTACTCACAGTGTTAGTCATTCTTACTTAACATAAACTACACAATTACTTTCACAATATTTAATCTTTATCTCGCATTTGCATTCGTATCCAGATTTTACTTCATACATGCCAACTCTGCCTTTCATATACAGTAATGATCTTCTCCATGTAACCTTATTTGCTTCACCTATTCTGTGACACTACTACGATTGATGACAACCTAGATCATTCGTCACATTTACCTTACACTCCGGAACGAATTAACCACTTCTATATTTCACCATCCATGTCATCATCGTTTGATGTTCCATATTCCTTGTTTTCATTTATGATCAATGCGTTCTTTCGTATCCAGAACAACCCCCTTCCAAATCCACATTTTGGGGAAATCGGTCTCGTGTTCATTATGTATGTGTATGGTTGTAACCACATGTCGTGTTTGCGAGATGTAATGGCAAGCCTCTACAGTATCGAACACAGGTTTCGTAATCACCTAGACAATCCTGGCTTATCAAATTTGCATCCACGACATGCCCATATCAGTAAACTTAGTTACGATAATGAAATAAATTAATTTTTAAAATTAGAAATTCACATTACATTATTTTATTTATAATATTAGATATATATATATAGATATATATATATATATATATATATATATATATGTGTGTGTGTGTGTGTGTGTGTGTGTGTGAAAGAACAATATTAATAATTTAAAAGCCGACCGCATCCCTGGCCTACAGCTAAATTATTATTTATACACCAAACTTTGAAACTGAAGGCGATGTTCCTCCTGCTTACTCAGATAATAACTACATAATTTGCTAAACACCTCACCACAAACCCGGCCCTGAATTCTCAAATTCTTTACGCTCTAACCTCCTTAATTAAGCACTTTTCCTATTTAGAAAATAATCTGTAGAAGTTACTAGCGTATTTTTCGTCTTACAAACTAAAAGCTATTCGGTATATGGGACAAGCCTAAGTTATTTATCCCCATCTATTTCGAAGGTCAACCTCCCGGTACTGTCATTCAAACAGATGGACCACTCCTTGTATATTATGGTTTCGCCATTGACGTCAACTACAATGTTGCCATTGAAGTGAACTACAATGTTTTCAAATTATATTTAAATATTCCGGAGATAGCATTACAAATCAGTAGTCAACAATAACAGATATATAAGTAAATAGTTTTCAATAGCGGATATAAATGAGCAAAAAAATGCATGAAATTTACGTCTGGCAAGGACTAAATCCATAATTGGAATTTTTTATTTCCTTTACAGACAATTTCCACAATACTTGCCATCCTTTCGTTACTTTTAATAAAATTATTTTCGCAGCAGAACATTTGAGTGTCAAAGAATAATGAATGAGGAAGTCCTTAGTATCGTGAGCTGTAACCACGACTACGTTGTCGTACGTTTGGATGACGAGAGAGACTTCTCTACTGTAGTAGAAGCTCTGATAGGCAACGTCACACGAAAACCGAGAACAATCTTCATCCGTGGGTCAGCCCCACCGATTGGGTTGCCACTTGCCAAGCTGTCAGTTCACCTGCGGAACTCCGGGTAGTAAGGAGGAAGAGTGGTCTTGCCTGTGAATTAACTTTGTTTCCAGGGGAACCGTCTAAAACTCCATCAAAATGACATCCACCGGCCAAGCAATCGATACTGATTCCATGACACTGACTAGATACACCTTGGCGGAACAGAAGCGAATTCCCCATGCTACAGGAGACCTCACACAATTGTTGGTTAGCATACAAACAGCAGTCAAAGCCATTTCTTCAGCGGTCAGGAAAGCCGGCATTGCCAAGTTGTAAGTATAACAAATAGTATGTTATAATGAACGTACGATTCACCATGCATGCTTACAGAAGCAAAACTCGGTCACTTAGTTCTTCGATTCTCGCTTGTAGGATTTTCCGTCCACAAGTTGCTAGGGCGGTTTTAGTTTGTACTCTCGACCAATAAGCCTAAACTTCAGTAAGCCTAAACAATCAAGCTTATTTCTCATTAAGCCTAAAAGGTCAGGCTCATCCACCAATTCGCCTTACACCTTAAAAGGTAGCTACACTTCGCCTTAAGTTTTCCACGCAGTTACAGAATTGCAGTTTGAAGCACAAAGCCAATAAGATGATTTTGCAGAAGTATGCTATTTTTTTTCTTTCCTAGTGTACCCTTTAACCTTCGTAGTTATACACTATTGCTACTATTAGTAATAGTTTCATGATAAGATTATTTCATTATTAAATTATTCTTTTTATTCTCATTAAAACCTTCGTGACGTGTCAGTGTATCTCGATAAGAGTACTGCCATTAAAATTCAGCGTTTCCTGTTGAGCCAGTGTAAGTTAAACGGGAAAATGCCGATAAAGGTCATTTGTGCTGTAAAACACGAGCGGTGTCGCGTATGAGGTCTTCCAAATGATTTCCGTCGCTTCCGAAATCGAAATGAAAATAAACCGCGGGCTGGGGGTGGTTAATATAGCGCACATAGAGGAAAAACATCTTCCAACATTAAAGATAGTCACTGACTAAAGTTCTTGTGCTTTGTATTTTACGTTGTAAAGGAAAAAGACTTTTGTGGCAATGGTTATTGCTACGGTACTGATATCATAATATTACCAATAACACGCGTTAAGGTCGAAGGGCTTACGCTACGCAATTCTTATTCGTTATTATCATAATACGGTTGATATAGCAACAGGCTGTTTGTTACGTGCCTCTCTCTAGTTGTTGTGTGGGCAGACCAGACCAGACTACTGAGCAGCTCTCAAGGACGATGCCGTCTTCCAGTCACCATGACAACATCCTCCCTACTCTCAGTACTGTGTTTTGGGTTTGAACTTTGTATAGACAACTGGAAAATGCTTTCCCTTTCAGACTTAGCAAAATTTCAACACCCCTCTTCCTTTTTAACATGTTAGTGTAGTTGGTTATTGCAGCTCTGAGGATCTGCTCATCACCTTAGGTTTTACTTTTTTTTTCTTAGTTGTCTGGCCAGACTTGTAACTGAATGCGTTATGTAAGTTCAAAGGGTGACACGGGTGTTACGTTTTTCTTTACAATCAGTACAGTACTGTATTCTCATAGTAGTCTGCAATGATATAGTAATCATCAATTTCAAGTTTTGGTCACAGTGTTAGTTTATTGGTCACATAGTTTGTAAGGTCCGCAATCCCTGAAAAATATGGGAGGCCACAGCCACGCCTCCCAAGTAACCAACCAGCGGTCGACTTTTGTTCGAGAAAACCAATCACAGAGCGCCAAAATAGGGTGGGGCTTGTCGCAGTCTCTTGCACTACCAAGGCAAACATGACTTGGTGCTTGAAAGCGAGGCGTTCCTGCCTGGTCGCACTTACTGTTTCTGCACGTTTGCTTTAACTTTTGTCTCCCTATTTAACACACGAAGTTTCCAGTAACTTATCAGAAACACCTTTTGCTTTGGTATTAGATGGATAACCTTTTCGAGGCATTTAAACACCTAAGCACAATGTGCAGTGCATATTTCTCGGAATGCACATGTAAAGTTTTTAAATCTCGGTGCTCTCGTCTCACTGAGTCCTCTGATTTACGATATCCATAAAAAAAAAAAGCTTATTTTTACATTGCGTTATAACGTTACTTCACGTTAGCGATTTAAAAATGTCGACTGTAAGTGTCTCGTAGATCCGGTAGGGTACACTTTCGTGTGAACAAGGGGATAAGGACAGGTGTTCCAACACCTGTGCTCTGATAGAACATGCAAAACATCCCTCACTCTAGTTCTCTCTTAAATAATAAGCCCATTTGTCTATTAAAAGACAACGCTACCATTTGTCCATGTAACAAGTACTACTTCTATCAATTAAACTATGGCCCCCTATATATATATATATATATATATATATATAATATATATATATATATATATATATATATATATATATATATATATTAGTATTTATTGGCGATCCATGGCTTAGTTGCAGCTGTCTTCAGTGGATAATTTCTCTTTGAAGAGCACATCAGATAAACTTGTTTTTTCTTATCTAGATATAACCATGCATTACTGATAAAGCCGCTGGGAACGCATCTACATGTCGAAATTTATATCGAAGTACAAAGTTTACATAACCACTTATCCGATTCTCCCGCTACGCGGTTTCTTACGTAATTTGTCTGACCAACGAACTCTTAATTATGCGTCATATCAGTGGCCTTGCAGCCACGAGTTCCCGTATAAAAACAACTTAGAAACTTGCGGTTAACTTAAGAGAGATCTTGTTTTCATCTTGATAATGTGAAATGTTTAATGTTTTACAAGCTAATATTACGTTCTATACTGTATGTAATATATTTCAGTTGCCTTGTCTACCTAATCTGTTGCCTTACCAGTTTAATCTCCCCTTGTAATAAATATTTGCCTGTCTAATCCCCTCTGTTTATAATTCCCTAACTGCCTAATCCCATGTTATGTGTAATAAGGTTTCAACGTCACTATCAACCTGGTATAGTAAAGGATCCTAACTTCCGTCTAACTACATCTCTGGCTCGTCCAGTTTTGCAAATCCATAACATCCTAAATCTTTCAATTTTGTAATAAATCCTAAATTGCCAATTAGGATTTATTGCAAATTGAAGGATTTAGGATGGCATGGATTTATAAAGCTGATTTAGGATTTACTACAAAATTGAAGGGTTTAGGATGGTATGGATTTATAAAACCGATTTAGGATTTACTACAATATTGAAGGATTTAGGATGGTATGGATTTATAAAACCGATTTAGGATTTACTACAAAATTGAAGGGTTTAGGATGGTATGGATTTATAAAACCGATTTAGGATTTATTACAAAATTGAAGGATTTAGGATGGTATTGATTTATAAAACCGATTTAGGATTTACTACAAAATTGAAGGATTTAGGATGGTATGGATTTATAAAACCGATTTAGGATTTATTACAAAATTGAAGGATTTAGGATGGTATGGATTTATAAAACCGATTTAGGATTTCTTACAAAATTGAAGGATTTAGGATGGTATGGATATATAAATCTGGACGAGCTATGTAGTTAAAACTGGAAATTAGGATGCATTTTATATCAGGCTGTTAGGAGTGTTGAAACCCTGTTACACACAACATGGGATTAGGCAGTTAGGGATTTATAAACAGAGGAGATTAGACGGGTAAATGTTTATTCAAAGGTTGGACAACAGATTAGGAAGACAGACAACTGAAAATGCCATTTATTTCCCTTTGGGGCTATGATGCATTCTTACCTTATACATGTGGAGCAATAAATACTTTTAAGTACAGTAATACACCCTAAACAGTCTATATTAGAATCACTACTGTGCTAAACCCTGGATATTATATATTTCCCAAATATGTGCAGAAATTCTAGATAGCCCAAAGAAGATCCTATATATTTATGTAAATCTGTATGTACTGCCTAACATTCCCTTATTTATATAGTAAACCATTAACTACTTGATAATAAAATATAATGTACAATTTAGGCGGAAGGCGAAGTGCTGGGACCTATGAGGTCATTCAGTGCTTGAAATGAAAATTAAAAGTTTACAAAGTGAAACAGGAGGAAAACCTCACAATTGCACTATTTAACCATTGTTAGAAAAGGGTGGACAGTGAGATTGAAGAAAGTAACTATACTTAATAAATAATCCCCTTTATATATAGTACTGACTCTTGAACTCACAACTAATCCACCACCCCGCAGATATGGCATGGCTGGTGACGTGAACGTGCAGGGAGAAGAAGTGAAGAAGCTGGACGTCTTGGCCAACGACCTCTTCATCAACATGCTCTCATCGTCCTACACTACCTGTCTCCTTGTCTCGGAGGAGAACCAGACCGTTATTGAGGTTAGTGATTACTGGTTGGTGTCACCAACTTTCACCAACCGCAGGCCTCAAACTGATTAGTGGTTTTAATACAACTTTTAGAACGATACTGCAGTTTTATCTGTAAAAACTTGACTTTCTAGTGAGGCAAGCCTCGAACGGCTCTGTGGTTTTAAATGACTGTTATACGGGTATGACAAACTTCTTAATAAATGTGCATGCATCTGCCTGTCGCATGTAATTGTGCCACCTGTCATTACCCACAGAATTATATGCCTTTGAACCAATTACATTGAGGGAGTACGTACTAGGTTTATTTACTTATCCACAAAGTACTGTACTATTATTTGGTTTTCGAAACCTTAACACCTTTTAGGAGTAAATAATTAAAGTTCTACCCCGCAGTGTCCTGGTTATTCTTAAATACATAATAATTTAAAGTTCTACCCCGCAGTGTCCTGGTGATTCTTAAATACATAATAATTTTGCAGGTTGAAAAAGACCGCCAGGGAAAATATGTCGTTTGCTTCGACCCTCTTGATGGTTCTTCAAACATTGACTGCTTAGTGTCAATCGGTTCAATATTTTCCATCTACAGGTGAGTATCAACATATTTAATAGGGACTGAAATTTGTAATGATACCCCATTCCTACGTACTATCATATATAACCTCTCTTTATATACTTTCTTAAAACATTGATATAAATTACATAATCTGATCAATCTAGCTCCATTTCTTTTTATGCTAAGTATATGTAGTAGATCATTATGAAATAGTAGTTCATCTATTAACTGTTTTATTCAGAAAAGCCTCCTCTGGTGACCCAAGCGTGAATGATGCCTTACAGCCAGGCAACAAATTAGTAGCAGCAGGTTATGCCTTATATGGTTCAGCTACTATGATGGTTATTTCCACTGGCAATGGTGTCAATGGCTTCATGTTAGATCCTGTAAGTACTGTATCGTGCTCAGTTGTCTCAAGCCCCGGGTCCATTTATTTCTAATTTGAGGTATATAGCGAAAGTCCTTTGCCAGCTTGTAAATCATATTATAATATAATTTTCTGAAGACTATAACTCAGAATTCTGTTATTATGGAGGGCAAAAGAACAGTACAATACAGTATAGTAATTTTTATATTACAATGCAATTTTTGGAAGAATCTACCAGCAAACCTATCATGAGTAACCACTTAACTGCCATGTTTGTACTGTCGTGTGAATTTGAAAAAAATTAATCACTCCTATTTAAAAATTGCTAAATTACTCAAGAATTTTGAAAATATCAAGTATTGTTATTAATACCTTGAAATATTGCTATCAAAAATACTTCATTACTCATTTCACTTTTGAGTGCATTTTAATTGATAGAAAAAAATCCTGTCTAGATATGAGGTACTGAGGATGCATAAACTTACACAATTTTGGAAGTAATGGTTACTCGAAATGGTAGTAGTGGCATAGAAAAAAGCTATACTAATCAGATAAATCAGTTTAATTGCTGTAGTAAAAAACAAATCATTGTACCATCATACAATGAATTTCCTTGTTTTTCCAGAGCATCGGAGAATTTGTCTTGACAGACCCTAACATGAGAGTCAAAGAAAAAGGCAAAATTTACAGCTTGAATGAAGGATATGCTAATCTGTGGGACCCAGCCGTTAAAGAATATGTTATGGGGAAAAAGGTGAGGATATAGACAGTATTTGAAAAAACCTCTAAAGCCCTCAAGTTATTAGCTGATTCCTAGGTACTGATAGAATATAGTTTAACACTTTAAACAGACAGTATCTAGTGTAAAAATATATGCAAAAACATATCAGGTGAGACAAATATACAGAGAAATCTGTTGAAAAACATTGCAGCTGTACAAATTTTCAGCTTTATAAAGCTGGTAATCAAATGGTTTAAATTAATGGAATACATGCGTTGCCTAAAATATTTTTTGAAAATAAAATGACAAAAGACCTCATTAAATTTTATAACTTATTCGGCAATATTTCACAAGAATTCTTGAATGAAGCAATCTCGGCTTTTCTTTTAGCTAAAACCCCTGTAATCCAAGACTGATATTTTGATAATACTTGGACCTTTTCAGGCTAAGAAAGCAGGTGCTCGTTACATTGGCTCAATGGTTGCTGATGTTCATCGTACCCTGAAATATGGTGGAATCTTTATGTACCCTGCTACTTCTGATGCACCAAAGGGAAAGGTTGGTCTTCACCTCCACACTTGTTTGTATTATTATCACGACATATGTTTAGTTATGAGGTATAAAAAGGAGCTTGGATTAGCATAAACGTTTAGTTGTAAGGTAAACAAAGGATCTGATTAATGTAAAATATGATTTAAGTAGTACTACGTATTTGCAAAATAACTCTGCATTCAAATGTTTAAATATCATTTTAGAGTGAAAATGAATGCTCACTCACTTAGTTCATAATATGTACTTGACTGGTATTGTAAAGGAAGGAGGAATGTGAATATGTTTTAGTTACATGAAGGTGTTTTGGACCACAGTGGAGATGAGTTGACTGGAAGTTCAAAAGCCTTAATATATAAACCCTGTTACCTCAAAACTAATGCTAAATAGTATATTACAAAATATCAATTAAGATTTCCATAAGCTGGCTATTCCTCTTTTGCCAAAACTGTGGTATTCCATGTATAATTTCAATAATAATTTGCTGCTAGGTGTAACTACCCTCAAGGGGTAAACTTCATTCACAGTTAATCAATTATTTACTGTAGGTAACTAAACTAATTAAACAAAAACTTGGATGATTTTGTGCAACTGATTAATAAAACCTGTAAAGTTAGTCTTAATTATGGAGCCTACAAGCAGAATGTACACTAGCTGGTTAGATAACCCAAAAAAGCACTCCACCCCCCTCAAATAGGTTATCAATTTGGGAATAAAGTCAAGAGACTATGGCAAATATCTTCATTAAAAATTATATATAGTCTTCTTTAGTGGTAAGAAACCTCAGCCTGTTTTTGTTTCTTGTAGTTTGTGTTCTCATCTGCTGTTAGTTATACAGTATTGTACTTTCCAGTTTATGTAAAAACTAACAAATCTTAAATTTTCCAGTTGAGACTTTTGTATGAATGCAACCCCATGGCTTACTTAATGGAACAAGCTGGAGGCAAAGCAACCACTGGTAAAATGAACATCCTGGGTAAGTTGGTTTTAATACTACGTAATGCAGTACTCAGCCCATTACAGAATTTTCTCAGAACAATTGATCTAATAATCTTATATTCCAGTCATTTACAAATGTTATACATCCAGTATATATACACAAATTTAATCAAAGCAAATGCATAACCTAAGTTTATATATCCAGTAACATTATTTTTTAAAACCTTTCAGATATTGTTCCAACAGACATTCATCAGCGTTCCCCTATCTTCCTTGGTTCTTCTGGCGATGTGCAGGAAATCATTGATTTGTATAAGAAGCACAATCTTTAAAAAGCTGTTACACAGCTTATCTTGGTGATATTTTACTGGTATACATGATACTATGGGAAATGGTTATTTTTGTACTAATTACTAAATTTTTACATACAAGTTTGAAAAATCTTGTACTATAAAGTAATATTCCTGTCAACCATATTTTTTGTATACTGGTAAATGTATATTTTTACAGTATTAAGCTGTAAGAAGGTTGTTAAATGCACACTATTATAACAGTATCTGTTAATTTTGTCTTCCAAAATGTAAGTAATGAAATGGCAAGAAATTTATTTTTTGAGGTAGCTGTACTTAACTTTTAAGGTTTGGTCTTTTCCTGCCAAAACTGGAAATGCTCAATGGAATTTACTGATTCTAGTTCAGTTTGTTGTTCATTTCATGGGAAATTTGTAAAGTACTGCACACCCGCTGTATGAAATCCATGGAAACAATAAAAAAAAAAATTAACATATTTTAACCTCGATCCCAATATACACTAGAACTACAGTTTAAACTCTCTACCAGTGTACTATATTAGAACTATAATAAGGAGGATCATCATGATCTCTACAACAGATATGATCTTCAGATGATACCCTGTCTAATTAAAAATTTTGTAATTTTTCTCCATTTCATGGACAGGTTTTATTTGCTGAAATACTTTTGATATGGAAGATAAAAATTCCTCAGTGTTGTGCTTGGGTTCATCATGGGACTGTCTACCATCACCTTTCTCTCGTATAAAATAAAGTTGTCCAAGTACTATACATGCTTAAATTGTTCCAGCAGCAATTGTTTGGTCAAGTTGTTAAATGCGACTGTAATCATTTGCCTGTATCTATGACCTCCAATATAACAGAATACTCCTGACTTCAAATAAAATATCAGTCTACTAAATGCATATGCAATAAACAAAATCTTCTAGACTCAATCATGCGAGTCAGTTTTTAATGAGCCTTCCCCCTGGTCTTCCTAACACTATGAACAGCTCATTTAATTTTTTTTTTTTTTATCAGATTTTTATGAACTGGATGCTTTTCTTCGAGTCCAACCCGCCCTGTTTATGTGAGCTTTACAAAGACAAGAAGCATAACAACTGCCAAGAATAGCAATGCAAAACTACAATTGCAAGGGTGAGCCCACAATCCGGGGCAAATTTCTGGAAATCAACAGCAACTACCAAAAATAGGTTTTTCCTATGTCAAATCCTGTTTTTTATATCAAGCATAATTACCCGAGACCTCATAGACCAGATTTTTCAACCTTATCAGTTTTCCTTGCTCCGCCAACCCTCTCCACTACATTTTTTTTTTTTTTTTTCAGAAGCATTCTTATTTATTCTTCTCATTCCTCCTCTTTCCCTGTCTCACTCCTCCCTCTGTTCTGCCTCTCTCTCGCTCTGCAGACCAATATGTGTTCATTCCTTACTACGCTTTTCACTAAATTCCAACTGAGATTGCTCTTGGTTCATTACTTGCCCTATGCTGCCAACGTGTATAAATAATTTAGACCAGTAATAACCACAAAACAATTTGTCACCCGCCATGCCCTCTTCAGAGTAGCAAGAAGTCACCACCCATATTTCCATGGGATCCTCACGATGCCTTCAGATCCTCCCAGGACTGGCTGCTCAATATAAATCACAATAATTCCACTATCCTTGACTGACATAATTAAAATGACACTACATTCTGAAGCTGTACTTAGGTGCCTATCCAGCAAGCCACAACTAAACAATGGCTATGTATGTTTACAACAAAAATTGAGAAAATTAGACATGCCCAGATAATGAAAATAACTTAATAGAAATAAAATACTTAAACTGAACGTAGTTATTTTTGAGGCGTTCAGAGGCTGGTGTTGAGATGTTCATATGATGAGAAGGGATGATGAACAGTTAATCAAAATAGCAGTAGATATTGAAGCAGAATAATAAAGACTGACAGGATTGCCCATCAAATCACTTGAAAAGAAAACAGAAGAAGACCTAGACCTGACTGGAATTGAGGCAGAAAGCAATGAGTGATAAAATATGAACTTCAAATCTCCATAAAAGAAAAAAAACCAGTTGCGGTTTTTCTATGCAGTTTTACCTACTGAACAAGAATTTTAACTAACATTTATTCGGACGACTGTAATTAACCCCCAGGGGCCAGTACTAAACACGGCAAACTACATTGGACGCCCCAATCCCTAGTGGATGTCGTATCCCCGGTTACGTTTCTTGCAGGGTAAGGCTAAGGCCCCACTGAATCCGTCACGGCACGTCGCGTGCGTCCAACATGGCTATCGGTCTACAAGCGTGTCTGTCTGCGCGAGTGGCCCAACCAGACAAACGAGTGACGACGGTTATAAGACAGACAATTCAAACTTCAGCAGTACTTGCCTTTATGGAGGGAGAGCGCGAGGTTTTCCTCTGACTCGGTGCTGTCAACCAAATTTGAGGCGTTGAACAGTAGGAAAATCTGGACTTATGACATAACTTTAGATGAGGAAAGAGTGGAGAATATGCAATACGCTTTCATAATTTACGATAGCGTCCGGACAAGTTTTTTTAAATATTGTCAGATGCCGCCGAAAACCTTTGACTTAATTCACGAACATCAAAATTTTATACCAATTACAGAAGATCCGTATCAACATAAGAAACTTGTAACTCTGAGGGAGGGATTACTGATTTTGAAATTAATGTTGCACTTTATTTTATTTAATACAAAAATTAAGATACGTAGAATTGTGTGTGAACTGAACACTTTGATACAGGAACTTCTGAAACAAAGATATTTACATAAATGTATCCATTAGAATATAAGAAAAATAATTTAATCCTTTATCATAACCACATATCATCACATTTGATTATAAAGTTGGGCAGGTGGTTCAAATGCAGGTTGTTGTAGGTCTACCACAATTTCTTCCTTCATGCGGACCCCAGCTCCAAGGAACGTAACCGCGGATACGACATCCACTAGTGATTGGGGCGTCCAATGTGTTTCGCTGTGTTTAGTACTGGCCCCTTGTGGTTAATTACAATCGTCTGAATAAATATTACTTTAAATTCTTGTTCAGTAAGTAAAATAACATAGGGAGAACGTCAACTGCCATAGTCTAGGCCACCGCGTATTGCTTCTGTAGAAATACCAAACTGAGTTCTAGGTTAGGTTAATCCCTCTCCACAAGTCATACACACACACACACACAAGAATTCACTCATTCTAGCTATAGCCTATGTGTGAACAGCGTTAGTATCTTGTACACAGCTTGTCTTGGAGTGTCTAATGAACAAATATAGGTATTAGATCAGAAGAAATAACTGCAATGACTGCATTAAGTAAACTACTGCTATACTTGAGCTAGTAGTACATGTAAAACCTCTTAAAACTTGATCAGGAAAAGTAAACCCTCCAGTATTGAACGGTCTAGAAAAAAATTTACTCTCAGATTAAAGCTGGAATAGATTAGGCCTACAAGCCACTCAGGTGTAATATGACAACTAGGCTATAGCTAGTAGTAGATAAATATTGTAACTAAATCTTCGACTTTTACACAGTTGTTTCAAACAGCACTTGTAGTCTATGCACCCAAAGCAATTATTGGAAATATATACTAGTTGCTGTTGGCTGGGAACATTTAGAATGGCCTAGAATTTTCGTGCAAACACTAATGATATTTTAGACTACATAGTAATGACAAAAGTGGACTACAACTGTTATGCCTACTGATAAAATAACCGTGAATGACTCGATATGATAAAAAAATATGGCAGCGGCTTATTAAGTTAAAAGAACATAAGAAATACTGTTAAATATAACATCTACGTACCTGATACTTCTATAAACTTAAGCCTAACATTTAACTACAGGTTAGGTTAACTGGTCTATGGGAAATTTGTTACCTACGTCCAGGCCTTATCCAAAATTAAGTTTTGCCGATTCCAACAATTTAATAACAGGTCGTACCCCAAAATATAAACCTTGTCTAGCTCATATTTATAATCACAAAGTGTGAATTGGCGCCTCAAAAACTACACATGGGTTCTAGGTCTACGTAGCCTAAAACTCCCTAAAATAGGTATTCAACGACTTTCAAAATTATCACTAACAATGGCAGACGACACAATAACATGATCAGTCTTTTACTGGCTTACATGAAATTGCGGAAATTAACTGAATTACAATTATAAACTAGGTAATAAATAATGTGAGTTCTGGAATTTTTACTTAGGCCTACCTGTAGAAGACGAACTGGCCATGTCTCACTTAACCCGAGGGCTGTGGGTTTAGGACGAAATTTAGACCAATAATGGTTATCACTGAATAAAAAGATGGAAAACACAACCCCACCACTTTTTTTTTGCAAATAATATCACGAGAAAAGTGGCTTGGTACACGGAACCATTGCAAAGATTGATGACACCGTCCAACGACTGCGGAAACGACAGTTCAATTCACCCGCTAAACGTCACTCATAAATATTCGATGCCATATCCTAATATTTCACAGTACCAATATTAATTCTGGAGGATTTTCTTTATCTTCTAGTAATTTTCATGTGTTTTCTTATGTTAGATTGAGCAAACTTTTAAAGAATTATAGTCTTCATCAGTATTTTTTTTCTTTGATCTAAACCGGTGATTCACGAACACGTCTTGGCACATTTTATAGTGTTATCGCCAAAGTTTCAGCATAAGTTATTAATTTACTATTTAATTAATATTTCCGTGTGCTAGTGTCAAAAATCCTCGCTTGGCAATTCTTTGTAGCTTGCTTACGCAGCTTTAGTTATACAAAAATATGAGTACCTAATGGCAATTTGCTACTTATTACTAGGAACTTGGGCAAGCGTTCAAGATGCCACAAAAGTGCTTAAATCAATGTAGTCAGCTAACCACGAGTAAGTC
The DNA here is from genome assembly GCF_015104395.2 of Macrobrachium nipponense. Taxonomy (NCBI): domain Eukaryota; kingdom Metazoa; phylum Arthropoda; class Malacostraca; order Decapoda; family Palaemonidae; genus Macrobrachium; species Macrobrachium nipponense. The sequence goes on from NC_061089.1 coordinate 16,858,118, forward strand.
ACATTATAAAGGTCAATTCCTTTGAAGACTTTTTTTTATGTTTGGGCTGTAGGTGTAATGACGTTTAACAATATTCGAAGTTTTTCACACAAGTCCAAAAAAGTTCACATAGGGTATACCAAACAATAAATCGCTGCTTCCTCTAGCTACAACCCCTTTCGTTTCCTACTGTACCTCCTCCAACGTCTCTTTCTTCCATCTTCCTTTCCACCCTCTCCTAGCAATTGATTCATTCTGCAATGACGAGGTTTTCCTCTTGTTGCACATTTCAAATATTTGAGCTTCATTGATCACAAGTTGATTCTTCATTGGAATTGAAAAAAAAACTCAACAAGAACTTTACGGAAGTTGTGTGAGGGTCACCTAAGCCTAATACTACATAACTAAGGTCTCTCCCAAATTCTGAAAAATCCTACAAAGCCTCTGTACAGTGATGCTCAAATCTCATGCGACATGACTCCATAGGATTTCGTTCAAAATTCACTAACTGGCAACCTAGCATGCTCCATATTTATCCTTTATTTCAATGCGAAAACGCGAGTATTGCATACGCTAAGGCCATAATATGTTTCATAATAGTGAAATCTGTCATATATTTGAAAATTGTAAGAAAATGTCACGTGTAGCCAAATTTCAGAAAAACCCTTACGAAACATTTTCAAAACTTTCGTTCACTCATTGCTGAAGCATTTGACCAAAACGAAGTCGCCATCAAACCTCAGTTCAAATGTTAAATAAATAAATAAAAAAAATTGAAACATTAATAATGCTTCCAAAGCAAACATAAAATTTGAAATAGTCCTATTTGATTGTTTTTGCCCTCAACGCTGAGAAAATGTAAATATGTATATACAAAAGTAGAATGCGCCCACCGATATCAATGTGTGAGGGGAGCATGTTGACATATCAGTGTCGGTGCAACAACAACCACCTGGTATATAAGTAGGTCTACAATGAGTAGCGACCATTAAATTATCTTGAAAACATTTACTTTATGTGTTTAAGGAATATTTGGATTTTCATACATAATTATTTGTTATCTTTCTTAATATTTCAAAACTGATAGCATACTAGCAAATATTCGCTTATTTGTCAAAGCCAAGATATTATTCCTAGGCCTAGGTGTTAGATCTCTTTACTTTACGCTTAACATTCACATCTCTATATTAACAATTTCTGGCCAGAATGCAAATGAAGTTATCTACACATTCTTGCACTTCAAGTTACCTTATGAAAGAATAAATTATACATCAAAAGCGAGCAGAAGGACTTTTAAGAAAATAATATTGTAAACCAGTTGAAAAACCAGTGTTCCATATGCCTTGATATTAATACTTATGATATTTCGATTATAGCCATATAACCAAAATCATCATCATGTTTTATTCTTCAAAGAACAGGTAATCTCTACAAATAAAAACATTAGTAAAGATTACATCTCAGAAAGCTTAGATTATTTTTCTAGGCCTATAAATCATTTTGCAACATACAGGCAGCTTAAACACAGCCTGAAACTTCAACATTCAAAGAAAACTGGTTGTAATTCATATTCCTCAAAGAACAGGTGATCTCTACAAATAAATTCATGAGTAACATTACATCTCAGATGGCTTAGATTATTTTGTAGGCCTATAAAACATTTTCCAACATACAGGCAGCTTAAACGCAGCCGAAATCTTCAACATTCAAATAAAACTTGTTTTAATTCATATTCCTACATTGAAATTGTTGTTATGACTGTTGAGCTTATTAGGTCTACTGTCATAATGCTGCAGACATGGTTATGTTGACCAGTCCGAGGAGCACGGTAAGTGTGCTTTCATTGCTGGCACCGCTAACCTTATCACACTACACTTGAAGTGAGCAACGTAAAGATAAAAAAAATATATAAATTCAAATCACACAAAGTAAGAATTATACCAATGCATAAAAGGGATCATATCTATTTAACCATAAGGAAAATAAGGCTAGCTGTGAATTCACAAACTTTTCGACATGAATGACATTACAAATGAAAAAATGAAAAAAAATAGCACTACTTGGCAACATCACGTTGCGTCTGAGAATATGGACGATACAAAAAGAATCATGTCGCATGAGATTTGAGCCCCACTGTACAAACCACCAGTCCACAGATGGGCTCACTACAGGACAGCAAAGAAGCAAGTCACGAAACATGATTTCCATCTAATTTCAGTGTGTCATTCTGAGAACCTATGGTAATGTGACGAGGGCAAAGTGCAGCAGGTATGCATGCTAATTGAAAAACTCACTTATCATTACTTAAGTTATTTTTAAACATGGAAATTTCACCATTTTAAGAGCAGGTAGCTAGTAGGGCAATGTACAGTGATGCTCAAATCTCATGCGACATGACTCCATAGGATTTCGTTCAAAATTCACTAACTGGCAACCTAGCATGCTCCATATTTATCTTTTATTTCAATGCGAAAACGCGAGTACCACATACAATAAGGCCATAATATGTTTCACAAGAGTAAAATCTGTCATATATTTAAAAATTGTAAGAAAATGTCACGTGTAGCCAAATTTCAGAAAAACCCCAACGAAACATTATCAAAACTTTCGTTCACTCATTGCTGAAGCATTTGACCAAAACGAAGTCGCCATCAAACCTCAGTTCAAATGTTAAATAAATAAAGAACTAAAAAAATTGTCGTAACAATAATAAGGCTTCCAAAGCAAACATAAAATTTGAAATAGTCCTATTTGATTGCCTTTACCCTCAACGCTGAAAAAACGTAAATATGTATATACAAAAGTAGAATGCGCCCACCGATATCAAAGTGTGAGGGGAGCATGTGTGACGTATCAGTGTCGGTGCAACAACAACCACCTGGTATATAAGTAGGTCTACAATGAGTAGCGACCATTAAATTATCTTGAAAACATTTACTTTATGTGTTAAAGGAATATTTGGATTTTCATACATAATTATTTGTTATCTTTCTTAAATATTTGAAAACTGATAGCATACTAGCAAATATTCGCCTATTTGTCAAAGCCAAGATATTATTCCTAGGCCTAGGTGTTAGATTTCTTTACTTTACACTTAACATTCACATCTCTATATTAACAATTGCTAGACAGAAAGCAAATGAGGTTATCTACACATTCTTGCACTTCAAGTTATAAAAGAATAAATTATACACCAAAAGCGAGCAGAAGGACTTTTAAGAAAATAATATTGTAAACCAGTTGAAAAACAAGTGTTCCATATGCCTTGATGTTAATACTTATGATATTTCGATTAATAACCATCTTCTCCATATAACCAAAATCATCATCATCTTTTATTCCTAAAAGAACAGGTAATCTCTACAAATAAAAACATTAGTAAAGATTACATCTCAGAAAGCTTAGATTATTTTTCTAGGCCTATAAATCATTTTGCAACATACAGGCAGCTTAAATACAGCCTGAAACCTCAACATTCAAAGAAAACTGGTTCTAATTCGTATTCCTCAAAGAACAGGTGGTCTCTACACATAAATTCATTAGTAACAGATCACACCTCAGATGGCTTAGATCATTATTTTAGGCCTATAAAACATTTTCCAACATACAGGCAGCTTAAACGCAGCCGAAATCTTCAACATTCAAATAAAACTTGTTTTAATTCGTATTCCTACATTGAAATTGTTGTTATGACTGTTGAGCATATTAGGTCTACTGTCACAATGCTGCAAGACATTGGATGGATGTTGACCAGTCCGAGGAGCATGTTAAGTGTGCTTTCATTGCTGGCACCGCTAACCTTATCACACCACACTTGAACTGAGCAACATAAAGATAAAAAAATAAAAGAATCAATTCAAATCACACAAATTAAGAGTTATACCAATGCATAAAAGGGATCATATCTATTTAACCATAAGGAAAATAAGGCTAGCTGTGAATTCGCAAACTTTTCGACATGAATGGCATTACAAATAAAAAATGAAAAAAAAAAAACTACTACTTGGCAACGTCACGTCGAGTCTGAGAATATGGACGATACAAAAAGAATCATGTCGCATGAGATTTGAGCCCCACTGTACAACAGCTAATTTTACTTGGGGATTGACTTGCAGGTTAAATTTGTATTCACTGTAACCCCTAGTTATGGCAGGCCGGGTTCTTCTTTATGGAAAGATTTTGGAAATTATCTTTTTCATACAAACCCATCAATCGTATGAAAGGTTCCCTCTTCCCAATCCTTTATCTCATAGCTTCATTTCTAGACTACTGTCTACAAACAATGGAGATGATTAATGGGGACATGAAGGTCCAGCGGCGAGTGTCATGAGACAAACATTTTTCTGTACATATATGAATGATAGGGTTGTCTGACTTTGTTACAAAATCTCAAGTGAATGAAAATAAAAAAATTTGTATAATGTACATTATTAAATATGTACTATTCTAAATTCAACCAATTACTAAATTTTTTAGTTGTCATTTATTAAACACAGTTTTCATGGAAGAAACTCTTTGGGCCAGCTCTGTGATAGTTACGAATTTCAGTTCAATGGTCAAGTTGAACTATTTCTCAATGCTCTGTAATTTTTCAATTATTTCTCAATACTCTGTAATTTTTCTTTTTAACTATAACTGTAAGGTGGTGACAACTGGCATTTAGTGTTTACTGTCTGATTGCATGGTGAAATGTATTAAACAATGGAATAAGTTTCATAGGCATTCTCATTCTTATTTGCAGAACAGAAATCTATGAAAGTTGCAATTTGTTAAATATTTCTGTTTAGTTTGTATGTACCAGCATTTGGCAACTGTTTGAATTTCCTGCACTCACAATTTTGTTCCCTTAGAAAAATATTGATGGTGAACTTTATTCTATTGGTTTCAAAATGCTGGATACCACTTGCACAGCTTAAAATTACAATGTTTATGCAATGCAGTAGTATATGCATGACATGTAAGCTGTGCTGTTCTCTAAATAAAAGTTAACGAGTTCTGTAGTGCAGTATAACTGAGTAATACAGGTAAATAATGGGAAGGGGCAAGAAAAAAATCCATAAAATATTCATTTATTATTTCTAATAAATTTTGTTTATGTACAACTAAATGAAAAAAAATGCTTTAAAAATTCAACTAAAGTCTGAATCACATTCACCAACTCATGATAAAGCAAGCTAACTTAGAAGAGCTCATGTTATTTCAAATATCCTTACTATATCAAACTTGTCAAATTTGAGAAGCATCCATATCAGAATTCAATAAATTCACCATCAGAAAGTTTTTGCATCCACAGACTATTATATCACTTTAAGGCTTAGTCTGTATTGTCTAATATGGGGATAAATTTATTCATTCTTTCAGAATTACCCTACCTTTGAAGTTCAGGCTTACAACCCGAATTATATCATTTTTAATCTTTCCCATACATGCAAGTCCTAATTTTGTAAAAATATAAATGGTCCTTCAGGGGCAATGTCTAAAATAAAAAAATGTGTATTTCTTGGGAGTGTGCAAATGTACAGAAAAAGTACTGACAATTTCAAATTCAAACTTCTATTTGCACTTCATTGTGTGCAAATACCTTTTGCACTGAATATAAGATTAGACTATACTACTGCACTTTTAGTACTCACTCACAACAGATGAGTACTACAGTAAAGGAATGCGTGTTTTCCATGAGGAAAGTTAATAATTTTGCCATCTATAAAATTCAAAGTACCTACAGAAAAAAAAATTAACATTTAACAATAGTGCCTTGCTTGACTGTATATTCTCAGTAAATAATCTACCAGTCAGATCTACTGAGACCACATGGAAAACCTAGATAACTATTAAAATAAAAGGTATGGTAACATTTTCTATTCCAAAATGCTTAAGCAACATCAACTTATCTGATTCTTGGGAGTCCAATGTAAATACATGAACTTGGAAGATTATTGTTTAATTATACACATACTCACTATAGAAAAAACCCAAGTACAGCAATGTATCATGTACGTATACCTATAATGCTCGTTTGAATATCTCACAGCACATTTTACAGAATTTAGATCCATTTGTTACATAGCCACTTCCCCTGCTACATTCAATATTAGTATGCATGCTATATGGGTGAATGAAGTTCAAGGACACTCTTCTCACTGGCCCTGATGAAAAGCATAAATTAGGTAATAAAGTCCATTTAAGTCTCACATTAGATAAAAAAAAAGTTTATGTCAAACTTATGTTAGCATTGAATTTGTTTTGGTCGTAAAATTTTGTTTATATGAATTATCATCATCCACACAAGAGATCAACTACATATTTCTATTGTAAAATCTGTTTACTTATGTCAGGAATGTAGCTGCACTGAACCACTGACATATATTAAAAAAAAAAATCTTTTAATATTGAAAGCTGTGTATCTGGATAAAAGAATTTATCAATAAAATTTTATTAGCATCTCACAGCATTAATAAGCTAGCTTAATAAAGGAAAAATCATCTAAAAATACAGGTCTATTTCCATATAATGCATTTTCATATATATTTTATGTACCACATTTCTTGCATCAGGCTCCTTGCTACAGTCTTATTAAGATGGCATGCATAGTAATACATTGCATTTGTTAACTATTCTCTAATACGATAATTATGTATTTTATCCACCACCTGCCACCATTTAATAATCTAATTCTCATACCACAATTATTATAATTTTAATTAATAGGCACATTCATCTCAAGTTGAAAAACTCTTTCATAACCCTGTACTACTTCTTGAGTAATAAAGAGAATGGGAAAGGATATTATAAATAAAAATGGCGATAATGTGTTTTCCTTTCTACATGTAAACTTGATATACTGTATAGTATGCCTAGTTTTAATCACTTGACATGCAAGTATTCAAACCAAATTCTTAAGATCAGATCTTTCATTCCAGAGTAATAAATGATCAGTGTTACAGCTGCTACACAACTTAAGTTACCAAGCTTTCAAATTCAATAATAATCCTAAAAATAAGAGAATGTTCTCTTAATTGTAAAACTGACTATTAATCACTCTGTCACCTAAGTCTGAGTTACCTCTGTGAACTGAAAATACAGTATTTTCTTTCAGACTGGTTTCATGGATGGAGGACAAAAATTTCCTTTTTACCACTCTAAAAGTATCAATTGCACCTACAAATACATAGTCTTTTGAATTGTCTGAAAATGGCCTTCAAAAGGGCAAAAAGTTAATGTAAATGTGAGGCAGCAGGAAGGTGAAAATAAGAACACATTTTAAAATAAATATTCTGTTACATAAAACAACTGATATACAAAGCCAAAGGTATCAAAACAAAACATAAGACTATGAAAAGCAAGGGTTTGTCTGACAAAAGAATACATTTCCAATTTACTCAAGTCACTCCCAATCTTACAGAACTAATAATTCAAAATTATACAGTTTTAGTACTTAGGTCAAGATTTTAATGTATACCCCTCAACTAAGTGCTGATAAAAACTTTCATAAACTTGAAACAATTATATATGACGTCTAAATCTAAAAATTTCATTGGGTGACATATGAGTCAGCAATGATACAAGAAAGAGAGTTCAGGAACAGGAAAGTAAAGGAACGATCTCAACACTTCACATATATCCATTTCAATTAATCTTCATATTGAGCATTTGAGAGGTAATCAAAGAGAGTAAGACAAAACATCATTAACAAATCAAGACTCAGAGTTAGGATTACAAGTATTTCTTAAAAATAATGATGCAATAAAGAGTAAGAACAAAAGCTGCTGCATTTGCAAAGACTACGTTTGCCAAAACTTGGCTCAAAGATCACCGACTCTTAACTTTTCCTCAAGTCAGTGCAGGAGATTATTTCTTGTAATGACACATGAAACTCTTCAAAATTAACAAATAAAAATTACGTTAGTATCAAATGTTATAAACAGACTTCAAACACTAACTTCCTAAAACAAAGCCACCCTCAAAAAAGGGGAAGATATAAAGGGAAATACATTCAAAGTACGCTTGTGATTTTTTAAATTCAATTCAAGCAAAACAGTCAAACCCACATTCCCTCACTATCTGATTAATGTATCAGTGATACTTTAGTAACATGATACTTTAGTAACAAAACATGAAAGACTCCATAGCCTTCAATAAAGACTATAGAAACTTAAAATTTCTCAATAATGAGGATGTTCCTTGATTCTCAACTTTACCACGAAGCCCCTCTTCTTCATCCTTTTATAATTTTACAATAATTTCAGACACTAATCATTACCCAAAGAAAAGCCTATTTTGCACATATTTCACCTAACAATGTTTTCCAATGACAGATTTCAACATACACTATATACAACAAAACCTTTTCAACCCTATCTATATTCACTTATAAAAATCATGCATTATCAAAATGATTCATAGCTTTCTTGCACAGGAATGTTCTTACTTACCCTAAATGTAGAGAGATTTGTCTCAAAAATAAAATAAAATGTATGTATGTATATAAATAAATCTATAAAAGTTAAATTTAAGCATTATACACAAAATTATTCAGAGTAGAGGTGGTGAAAATAATCTTCCATAAATATTAAGTCAATTGTTATTTTGAGTTATAAATTAGTTTAAAGACTCCACTTTGTGACAGAAAGAACAAAACTCCAGTAATTAACTTTTGGGAGTCATGAAAGATATGGCCACTTGATAAGGTTATCTACTGCTTGTAATTTTAGTTGTAGCCTTCACTAGCTATAAATGAACTACACAGAGCTTTAAGCCCATCTGATACACTTTTCTGAAAGCCGGGAGGTTCATGCATCCTGCTCTTCATGCACTTATATTTACTACCTCTGTTTCCTTCTACTATAAAAATCAGTTGTGTATCTTGGATAGAAGGATAGTTAAAATATGAGAATGGCTTAGGGATAAGTGCAGCTATTTTACAAAAAAAAAAAAAACTCTCCTATAAAGCTGAAAGACAAATGCATATTGGGAAGAAACTAATAATGTACAAAAATGAATTCAGTTTTACCTGAGGTTATGAATTTATAAATATTCTCTTCCAATAAAAATTATATACAATATATCACATTTTTCAAACCTATGCCTGCTAGAATCGATCTCATTTTAGAAATGACATTCAAATTGTTTCTGATTCACTAATCTGTGAGCAAATTAAATGAAAGTCTCTGAAAATAACCCACTTAAAATATGCATTTAAAGATGAAAACCTGAATAATGTATATCAACAGTATGAACATTGCACATAAAAACAGTTAATTTACTACAAATGACTCCTTGGGAAAAAATTGAATGAAAATTTTAAAAAATTCAAACCAGAGAACCACACACAAGAAATTAAATAAAATTAGTTTTCAATAGAGCAGTTAGCATTGGTATTAAAGAGTGGTAATGCTGGGATGAACAGCCATTACATAATTTAGAAAGATGAAATTTCAAGGAATATAACAATGAGAGAGAGAGAGAGAGAGAGAGAGAGAGAGAGAGAGAGAGAGAGAGAGAGAGAGAGAGAGAGAGAGAGAGAGAGAGAGAGAGAGAGAGAGAGCACACAGTAGTCACCTGAACCCTTGAGGCTCAACACCCACAAACTTTAAGGCTAAAAGAAAAACTCCTAGAGCTTAAAAATCATCTCCATATGGTTAACGATTGTAGGTGTGCACCAAAGGCACAAATTTGTAATAGATATTTTTCAGTGCAGGCAACTCTTACAAAAAATACTAATATCTAGTCAATGAGTATATGTGAATGTTCCATTTGTACAAATAATTACAGTGTATAGTCAAACTAATTTGGTATTAATTATTCATACTGAATATGACAAGGAAAGATGCTATTTTTGGATCTCCATGATCAGAGGAGATAATTTTTTCTATACAAGTTTACCACCACTACACATAAAAGCATAATAAAAAATTATATACATAGTCTGCAAATTAAGAGGTACAATAAATGCGCAAAAGCTGAAAAAAGCCACACAGGCAACAACATATGTGTCACTGTTCAGGATACAAAAAGCACATGAACCTCCTTCACTCAAATGAGCTATTTTTGTGTTTTAGTACGTTATTCTCCTTGCTCCGTATATTTGTCGAGCATTTCCATTGGCAACTAATGCTTTTCTAAAGAAAATATTTAAGAGTAGTAAACAATAATGACATCAGAAACTGTGTGACCATGTCCACACCATTTGACTGCGAAAGCAATTTTAACCACTATTCACTGTAATGTAATGTGTTACGTAGTAACTACACTCCATTTATTCTAAACATCATATGTGGGTGCATTGTCATCTTTTCCATTGATTGTATGTCTTAGGGCACTAGGATTAGTTGGCTGTGAAGTATCCATGGTCACAGATCCATCAACTGTTACCACAGTAGGAGATGGTTGTTTAACTGTGACCACATCATCATCGTTGCCACTAACATTTGATGAAGGTTGTCCAGGAGATGCACGAGTGTACACAGTTTCTTCATCTTCTTCCTCACCATGGCCTTGGCTGTCAGCTGGTATATTTATTTCTGCGCTGATGGTTGTCATCTGTTTAAATTAATCATATTAGGTATTTGCTTGGTACTGCGGATAAAATAACCTATTCACTGAGCACATTACGTACTATGTAGAGTACTGAATAGGTAAATGAGATATTAAGTGTAATGTCATCACAGAAAATTTTTTTATAAAAATATTGAGTAAACATGATGAGTTTCCATTTAATATTTGACTCTCCTCTTAAAAAGAATCCCCTAAAAATGACTGAATCAGTTATGTATTTATCACAAAAACATTAAAACAGAGAAACAGAATACTAATAGAGTATGAAAAATGATGGAACTAGTAAACTATGAAATATACTCAAATACAAGTCAGTTAGGATCCTTACTAGAAGAGCAAAAATAAATGATGCATCAAGTCAAGTGACTGATAACACATCAAAAATTATATCAAATACTCTTGCTAGAGGCACAATAAAAATAAATGACAGTTTCTAGCTCCCATCCAAATCAGGAAAGGTACAGTCAGGGAAAAGATTCCTTTTACCCCTTGAGTTCACGAGACATTGTAAATGGCAACACCGCTTTAGTTTATGTAGTAGATGAGCCTCATTGTTGCAGACATTTCCTTACCAGTTAACATATATTTGTTAACTTTTTTCTTTATCAGGTACTTTTATTTCTTTTGAAATAATGAAGTGAATATATGTTAACTGGTAAGGAAACATCTCCACCAATATGGCTCGACTGTGAGAGCAGAGATTTCATTCATATATTCGACAGTTTCTACTAGATAAACAAAACCAGCGTTGCCATTTAGCGTCTCTAGTGAATGCAAGGGGTAAAAGGAAACTTATCCCCGACTGTACCTGTGTATCCCAAGTTGATCATAACCTGCTCACTGTCTACCATTCAACCCCGTTGCTTCTCGTGCCGCCATTCATTAGTACAAAACCACATGTATCAAAGCTGAAATTCTAATCTTTCCACTGATGGTACATGTAATGGCATATGTAACCTATCTTGGAGAACTACTGTCAAGAAAGGTGTAAAGTAAGATTGAAAAGAAAAATCCAATCTATACAGTGAAAACCTTCCTATCACCATTGAAACTGTACATAACTTATATGGAGGATGAAATTATCCTTACTAAATATTTTAAGTATACCAAAGACATAATTCTCACTTTCACAACGTTACCAGGTTACATAAAGCAAATATGGAAAATGGTATATAGTTAAAGCAAAGAATACAAAGGAATTGACTTTCCCATACAGTACAAAAGAAACTGAGGGCATCCTTATGAACATGGTATGTATTGGGAAATTCTTATGCAAATAAAGAATGCTGAAGATTTATTTCAGACAGGATGGAGTAGGAACACAATTAAGCAGAGGAATCTTAGGAAAAATGCAGCTTTACTATATATTGGAACAAACTTAGTGAATGAGGTCACTTTCCTTTTTAAAAATGAAGTCAATATGTTTGAAATTGAAGTAAGGGACTAAAACATTAAGGTAATTAAAAATCAAATAATAATTTGTTCAGCATCCAGGTAACTCCAGAAGATTCTCAATGCAGTCTTGAGACATACATACATAGTGTATAAAAGGCAAAAAAGACATGGAGATAGCAGTCATTTAGGAATCCAGAAAGATATGTGATAACTATAAAATCTGTGTATACATAACATGTGATTAATGATTAAAAAGAACTCTTCTAATATACACAACAATATGGAAAAAAAGGCTCTGTAAATACAGTCTATTTTTCACATTGTTATACTTATTACACGAGTCTAAAATTGGGTCTCAAACAGAGGTACAACAATAGCATCTTCAAGGATTTAAGACAAAGTCAAACAGCAATTTGGCTGGTGATATTTTCTTTATCTGGCTAACATGTGTCATTATGTCACCATTTGACCATCTTCCATTAGGCTTTAGCACATCCCAACAACAAAAAAACCACCATCCTCCAGATTTTCACAATATATGGTGCAGCAGGCAATACATGGGTCTCTCCTGATTGGCAGAAGTTTCTTCCAATGTTAACCTTTTATTTGCATGTTATAAGCAGGCAATAAGTACCTGATTAATTGAGCCTATTCAAGACCATAACTTAAGAAAAAAAAACATGGATAGGGTAGTTATCCTCCTTGTGAGTAAAATTTAAATCCCAGAATTTCCATAATTAACAAAAGACACTTTTTCAATACAGGTCAATCATCACTAATCTGGCAACTTTTAATCCGGTTCCATACCTAGTCTGGAACTAATTTCAGCTAGTTCAATTTCAAATTTCCCGGGTCACACCACCCTTTTTGTTGGTGCTACTTGTGTGCAAAAGTGCATTCCCTACACAAATGATTCTGATTATCTTTTGGGTTGTAAAAAAATGAGTAAATACAGTAAAAATGTAAATGAGACTACCATAAAATATATACGTATATGAAAATCATAAGAACAACACAGCACAAAAGCTGTAGGAAGTTCTCCAATGCCAGAAAATCAGCTTGCTCTTAAGTACGTATCCTACTTATGGGATTGCGTTTGTCTTTTGGGCTGTAAAAATAGAAAGAAACAAAATAGTACAGTAAAAATATGTACGAGAATAGCATAAACAATTCATAAATGTAATAAAACGAACAAAAGCTATGGGAAGTTCTCCCATGTCAGCAAATGAGCTTGCTTATAAGAAAGTACTGTACCCTACTTACAGGATTGCATTTGTCTTTTGGGTTGTAAAAATAAAGTGAGAAAATACAGTAAAAATATAAGAGAATAGAATAAAAAAACTCATAAATGTAACAACATGAATCAACAAAACAAGCTGTAAGCAAGTTCTCTGATGCCAGTGAATGAGTTTGTGCCTTTGTATGTATGCCAAGCACACAACATCATTTATATTTGGGTTTTAAAATATATATATAAAAAAAATTACAGTAAAAATATGATAATGTAAAATATATACTATGTAAAAAATTATAAGCATGGCAACATGAAACAAAACAAGTTGTAGCAAGCTCTCAGATGCCAATGGTTGGGTTTGTGCATTTGTATGTATGTACCATAAACACGATTGTGGTTATCTTTTGGGTTTTCAAGATAAAAAAAATGCAAAAATATGGTAAAAATGAAAATCAGATTAGCATAAAATATATGAAAAAATCCAAGATAAAGAAAATGGGAATTCTGACAGCCCTTCCCCGAACATTTAAGAATGCTTAGTTGCATACTCCAGCTCTTCACCTTAGAAACAGCAGTGATGAACTTTCTTGGGTAAGTCAACAGAATTACCTGTACCACTTATTTAGCATATGCTTCACTAAAATTTCACTTGAGTTTCATTTAATATTTCTTTCTTCCTTCTTAACCAATTTGTACTGATTTAAAGGGTATATTTTAAAGGTAGCATGAGGTGGTTAACTGTATTACAACATAATGGGTCTGTAATCCGGGAAAATCACTAATCCAGCGCCTTGCAGGTCCCCGTGATGCCGGATCAGTGATGGTCGACCTAATAAATGGTAAGCAAAAATAGTAGAAATATCCAGTTCCAACTTGGGCAGGTGTAACATCCAATCAAAAGCTACTATACATTTACCACTGAAAAGTTTCTCATATTGTCCTCCATGGACACTGCATGTATAAAAAATAAAATAGTCCTAGTAATTCTACACTAGCTCTGCACATATGCAGTAGTACTACTACTAAACTTCCTATTTCCACTGTCCTGAGCTAATCTGTAAATGTGGAAATTGTTTGTGTTTCTTGCTAGAATATGTAAAATCTTTGGTACTGACAAGTAAAGACAAATTTTTTGCTTAATGGTATATAGTACTAGTATTATATGGAGTCTACTTCCCAATTAGTACATACCTACGGTATATGGCTTAAACAGAAAAACTTAGGAAACAAAGTACAATTATACATAAATAACAGAATAATCATAACGAAACCAAATGTAGTAACCATGCAATATTTTTGTTTGTGAATTAAACATCTACTAGATTAGAAAAAAAATTTACAGTTTTATCACAACAGAGTATCTCAGTTACCTGCAATAATGAAAAATTTTCTACATGCTAAGGAAACACTAACAAGCATTAACTTACATGTTCTAGAAAGCATATCACAGCAAACAAAAACAGATAAAACTAAAGACCAGTCACCTTAATATGTACTCAGCACTTAAAAAACTAATGCATGGCTCAAGAAATGCAACCTTCTCAAACAAATCTGGATAGTGGAGTTTAAAAATGAAAGCAATACAAACAAAAGAGCAGATGATGAACTCTGCCATAAAAAGGCAGAACGCATTAACTTCAAATTTGTGATTTTTGCAAATTCGGTATCCATGGAAAGAGACATGTATAGGCATTATGGTGTAGACAGACATAAGAAGAAAAGTTAAGGAGCACTAAAATTTTTAACTTGAATTTTCTCAAATCAAGGATTTTGGATTTATTGCATCTTTAACTTTAATTTTCTCAAAAC
>NC_061089.1:16878588-16912892 GCF_015104395.2 Macrobrachium nipponense
ATTCCAGGTTAATCGCCCCTACTGTGAGATACTCTTCTTTCAGCAGCAGTCTTCTTCAAATGCTAGAAATTACAGGAATTCGAGCAATTATCGGGGATTCTCGCTCACTTTGGACCGTGGTCTCGCCTAAGTGTTGGAGATCGTAAAAAACTCGAACACTCTGAGTGCGCTAGAAATTCCGTAGAATTCTAAGCACTCTGCGAAACCCCCCACCGAATTCGTCAAACGATATCGGCTGGTGTATCCTCCCGATTCCCATAGAAATCGAGAAAGGGCAGGATCCCTCCTCAACGACCGGGGCTTACGTCAGGTAGGACCCGAAGGTCCCCCCGGTAGCGCAGCCTAACGTGGGATCTTACAGAGAAATCTCTGTAGGATCCCTAACCCCTTTCCCTCGTAGCCGTAAGGAGAGGGAGGGAATGGGGAGGAATTGGATACTGGCTCGCCTTCCCAGCGGAACTAGCAGTTGGAGGAAGAAAAGGAGCAGCCATCGCCTTACGGCGATGGCCTCTCAGAGCCTGGGAAAAACGTATCATCAGGAGAAAAACGTTTTTCCCGAGGAGGGTTACGAACTCATACTGTAGGTAATGGTCTGCCGCCACTGTGAACGTCGTCTGGGTGGGGGCTGATCGACACCTGACAGGAGAGAGCCGATACCGTCTCCGACTCATTCCAGTCCTCGTCGAGGTCGAAACCTCAGAGGACCGAAGGGGGTATTCAAATACGGTGTCCGAAAAGACACGTAGAAACGCCTCTTGTCGCAGTAGAGGAGGTGAAGTAGCTTGTTTCGACCGGCCAGAACTGAGAGAGCCTTCTTGTCCGGAGACGAGAGACTACCTGGTTCAACACAGTCGGCAAGCTCCGATCGCGGCAGACCCACCGTCGATTTGGGTTCCCTCTCGGGCCCCAAAACGACCTCGAGCCGAGACGTGGCTCGCTGGTGGGAGCGGCGATCCTTCCCCGAGGTCGTTGTGCTGACGAATCAGCGCCATAACCTCGGCAAAGTTCCTCTGGATCTCGGAAGTCACAGCATCTTGCAGAGTGGGACCGTTAAGCCCTCGAACAAGAGCATATTCCGAGAACCTTCCTCCTAAGAAGGGGGAACAGCGACAGCCCTCTCGGTCTTCTCCATCCACTTGCGCATACGTCCTGGCCGGTCCAAGAACCGTGCCTGGCACGTAGGGCGTCGTGGTGGGATCATGAGGGGCGCACCCCTCACGATCACTCCTCAATACCTCGCTCCTCCCGGTGTAACCCGAGGAGGTTGAAGGTACGGGAGCGGCAGAACCTGACGCTCCCTCTCGCTCGCATGGCAGAAGAACCAGCAGGCTTGGAGGGCTGCAGGCGATCGTCAACCCGCAGTGGCGATCTGAGCTGCAGGCTGGTCGAACCGTCTCGCTGTGGAGAACGGCTGGACTGAGCACAGCGGCCCCCGATCTCGAGTGTCAGAAGAGCTGGTGCTGGTTGCCGTACCCGATCGCTCTCTGTGAGAGCGACGGTCAGGCGACCTGCAGGCTCCACTGTCACAGTGAGACCGGTGCTTGTCCTCACGGCACGTCACGTCGCTGGTTCCAGCCGTGGCTGGCACCGGCGAACGGGAGGACCTCTTCCCAGCCTCAGCCCGTGGCCGGTCGTGGACCGTCACGTCCCCGGGTGAGCCAGCCTGGTCGCCGCGAGAGCGAGAGCTGGTCTGGTGAGAGTCGCGTGAGCGGCTGTCACCAGTCTTCCGCCCCGTGCCGTGAACCTGACGCTGAGTGGACTCAGAGGTCTGGTTCCTGGCTGCACGGTCGCTGGTAGGCGACCGTACACTCGGACCTCCCTCGAACGAGAGGCCGAGAACGGACCCTGATGCAGTGGCAGAACCACTGACACCAGGCGAGGAAGTACTGGTGTTAGCCGGTACCCCTCTGGTCCCCGTAGTCTTCTTCCTTGCGGAAGAAAGAGGGACGGGCCCCGCTCCCGAAGGAGCAGGAGGACCAGCGGAAGGAACCCTCCCGTCCCACCGAGGTGAGAGGGTCCCGAGAAGCTCCCGAGGGAGACTTCTTAGGAGGGAGGAGGCAACCTTCTTCTTCCTCGGCTGTGAAGCCTTAGAAGTCGAAGGGGAAGAGGCGGCAGCCGACGACGATGAAGAAGATGAAGACGACGACGACGACACCTTCCTCCTCTTCTTCGTCAGCTTCCTCAGGACAGACGTAAGATCTGCTATCCAGGGCGGAGCCGGGGCTGCTGTAGCCGAAGCCACAGGGCCCGGACGCACCTGTACAGACAGACAAAAGTCTGGGGTAGTACCACCACGAACAGGGTACGACGTCAGCAGGTATGGGCATCTCAGGAACAGCAGGCACAGCCAGCACAGCATCGGTAGGGACAGCCAGCGCAGCATCGGCAGGGACAGCCAGCACAGCAAACGGCAGGGACAGCCAGCGCAGCAACTGCATGGACAGTCAGCCCAGAATCGGCAGGTACGGCAGGCAGCACTGGAAACACAGGAAGTGGAGCAGCAGCCAGCAACATCCTGGTACCGACCGGCGGCAGGTCCAGGGGCGAGCTCTATGGGCAGCGGAAGTGTGGTCGCGGCAGCGCGGCAACCACGAGCGGCGGCGGCACGCCCCCCTCTCGGTACGGCGAAACGGCACTTCACAGCGGCTGTAGGCAAGACTGTTACCACGTGAGGCGAGAGTACACCAGGTGAGGAGGGACGTCGTCACCTGGAGCGTGGTCACCACTCCATGGGTGACCGCAGTAGGCCCAGACATAGAACCGCAGCCCCTGGACACTAGCACGCCCTGCAAATGGAAGGACGCCCATACCTCACCAAGGTCCACCCTCGTGGCAGTAGCACCTGCGGAAATAACAGTAGTAGCGATTAGTGGGGGGGAAGTCCCCTCGCGCGGGGGGGTGAGCCCTCTCCGAACGAGTGGAAGACCCCGAATACAATTGTACATCGGGCACCGAGCGCCCTCCCCGCGCTCGACGGATCGGTTGCGAGGAGAAGAACGCAGTAACCTCCCCCCAACTCCCCCCCCCAAGGGAAGGGCCATCTGTGGGAGCTGAGCGGGAGGGGTCTCGTTCCCCACCCCCGCACAGCACCCATGTACCCAACATAATAATAAGATCCCGTAGCAATCGTGCTCTCGTCCCGAATGCAAGGGCATAAGGATCAATTCCAAACTGGACTGAGCGGAACTTGAACCAAATAATATTGATGCAATCAATAATAAAAGGAATAAAATGAAAAGAATCTTGCATTACGTTCACTTCACAATGAATAGGGCTCGGATCGAGCGCATTTGCGCCCTCGGTACCGAGCGCAAGGGTAAAAAGGATCCATTCCCGATTATGAATGGAAACCTTGATCCATAATGAATTGATGCAATCAAATATATATGAAAATGAAAAAGAATACTGCGCTTGCGATTTCATCTTCATACAAATAAAAAATGGGTAAAGGAATCAATTCCCGGGAAATAGCGGAAACATTGATTCAAGTAAACATGCAATCTCAATAAAATATGAAAATGAAAAAGAACTGCACTTGCGATTTCACTTCATTCAAATGGGGAAAAAGAAAGGATCAATTTCCGGGTAAGCTCGGAAACTGATCCAAAATGAGTATTGGCTACAATCAAAAATAATATATGAAAATTAAAATGAAAAAGAATACTGTACTTGCGATTCCACTTCCATACAGAATAAGTTTTCGTGCCGAGCGCATTCGCTCGGCAACGAGCATACAGGTCCCCCCAACAAAAAAAAACCCAAAAAAAAATAAAATAAATGAAGAGCACTTACTTACGATTTTCATCTACACATTTCCAACCAAAATATACGCTCGGAGCGAGCGCTCTTCCACCCTCGGCACCGAGCATACACAATACGAGGATCATTTCTGGAAAATGAATTCCCGCACTTACGCCCTTCAGTCCCGGCACTCGGGTAATCGGAGGGCGTGGTGAAACCAGATCCTTTAATTCACAATTGAATTCAATGGAAATAAATATAAATGATTGTACTTACAATTCAGTTTCACTAGATAAAATAGAAAAGAAAAACACCAACCATGCGAAAGCAACGACGATGAAGCGGGCAGAGAGAGCGATGATACACGTCCACACGCCAGCAGCCGAAAGCAAAAGTGATTTGTTTACCTCCCAGTCGCGCGCGCGCGCCTGTCGGACAAGCAGTTAACTACCGAACCCCTTGTTCGAAAGCTTACGACCTATCCAGCTGCCGCTAGTACCTTCCTATTGTAAAAGGACCGAAGGTTTGTATGCTGTGTCGGAACAATGGTATCTTTGCAGTACATTTCTAAAATTCCATACACACAAGCAACAGACAATTACCAGGCTACATATTTATAATTCTGTGAATAAACACTCATAGTATGTACAGCAAAAAAAACATTAAAAGATATATGATGCAGCGAGAGCCTGACTGTAAAATATAATTGCATTTTATATTTAAGAAACATGTGATATTTTAGGATGCAAACAGAACATTTACAATACTCCAATACACCACAAAAAATATCAACTGTTCAATGTCTGCTTCCTAAATATAACTACACTTTCACCTGGTAAAGTCTGCTTTAGATCTGCCAAATCAGCAAGCAGCTATCATACAACCTCAGTCCTGTTGTAGAAGTTTACCTTTTCTAGTTATTCTGAAAGACTCATTTAAACAAGGCCATCAAGGTGCTGAAAAACAAAGAAGTGTCGGTCTGGCTTTCAGCTTGGTCAGGTTTTGTTGCCATTTGTAAAACTAAACATAAAATCCAAACTTCCTTAAGAAAAAATGAAGAAAACAATTTGATCAAACAAAAAACTTAAAAAGCTTGCATGTAAAGTAACAATGGACAAATCAAATCCATAGTATCACATCACAAAACTACATCTGCCAAAAATTTTATGCACATAACTATATCGTCATCATGCAATCATTATAACAGATTGTACAATAACATAAAAAAAAAAAAAGCAACAAAAACCAAACAGGGGCATTATCAAGGATTAATTCTGGTTATTCTATTAGAAAAAAAAAAACTAAACTTTCTGCCTGGTAAAGGTTAGTATTATTGCTAGGGATTCTAAACAATAAGTTGATCACCACTAATCATGTCTACCGTAAACTGAATGTCATTTGCATTACCACCATACAATTAATACTTTTACGTACATGATTATTGGCATCTCTACATGCATAATAAAATAACAAAAGCACAATTGCCAAGATTTTGTCAAATTCACATAATCACTGGGTTTGCTGAAATTGTTAAAATTCTAACATTATCAGTTAGGCCTTCATCTATACATAATGAGAATATCAGTATGGTACTACTTTGTATTGTCTGTAAAAATAATGTCTCAGAGCTTCCCTGTATAACCAGGGAAGCATTTGACATACCCATTTATAATGATGTATGGATGAATTTCACTCTAAGTGTAAGGAATTACAAATAAAGTAATTCTTGAGGTATCCTTTAATCCAAAATTATCACAACAGTTTTGAGCCCGACTAAGCTCCCTTCTGGTGAAAGTAAAGAGAGGAATGCAGCTAAGAAAATCAATAAAAGTACAAAGTATCAATAACATAAAAGATCACTGGATCACCAGTTTGGCCATTTCACCTTTAATATTTGTAAGGTTGGCTGCTCTCAAAACATGAGAAGTGATGAGATTGTCAGTTTGACTGAATATTGTTGGATATGAAATAGCCAGTTTGGTTTGACCTAAGTGATCTTGATGTCATTGATACTTTTTGCTTTTTATTTTTTCTTTGTGTACTCCTATTGATTTCCTTAGCTGGATTCTTGCATTTAATTGCACATGAAGACAACCCTATTGTGGCTCAAAACTGTCATGATTATCTTAGAATGCCTTACGAATGGGTTTTTCATTTGTTCTTTATTGGAATAATCACTATGGTCAAACACTCGTTACTCAGGGACAAACTAGACTGCAAAGCAGCCACTCCATGGGCAGTGAGAACAACAACTACTATAGCCAAAGTGAACTTTATATCAAATGTTTATCTAAAGGTGCATAAGAATAACCCATTATTAAAAAAAAAAAAATTCATGAGCCCTATATCAAACCTGTACTTTCCTATGTAGCAGAGAGACAGGCCCATACAAAGAAAATAAAGGACAGTGAATATGTGACAACAAAATATGAAATTCATGGGTGAGTGCAGTGGAAAAACCATACATATAACATACTTATGTGGAAGCCGAGATAGTAGAATACAGGTATATCAAGCATAATGTCTGTAACTGGTTCCAAACATGTACTTGACTCAAAATTGACCGCCTTAAAAAACAACCTTCACCCCCTTTAAAACACCCATGACATCATAATAGCAGTCTTTTATGAATGTAAATATTTTCATTCGTATTAATGTAAAGAATACTCTAAACTATTCATCAAAATATTTCATAACCACACTGTAAGCAACCAATAACAATGCTCATAACATCAGACTGACTGACATAAACTTTAGTAAATCAACACAAGTGACTTTTACTTTTTTACATTATTATTATGAGAAACCAACCCGAAGTTCAAAATAAATGTACTTGAAACAATGTAGGGCAAGGTATATAAGTGTAATCAGAAAGTAGCAAGATGAAGAACGTTAGAAAGTTCCAGGAAATCGGAGAGGATGGGGATGAATAAAGACCTAGACCTAATTGGTCAGGTCTTAAGTGTATGGGCCTCCTGTAATGCTGTTAAGAGGGTTTGCCAGAAAATCTTACTAAAGCAAGACTCATAATCAAACATTCTTAGAGTACTTTTACATATGGTACTAATAAGTGTATACGTATAGTCTTTGAAGGCTAAAATGTTTCTTCTTATTAGTAATATCTTTATTGTATGGATTTTAATCTCTGTTTTTGTTTTTTATTTTGTTCTATTTTGAATGTTAAGTTTGTGTTGTATTTTTACAAATGTAACCCTGCAAAAACATTTTACTCAGAATTTCTTATATGTATTTCTATTGTAGCGTTTAATTTTCCACTAAGACGAAACAAAAACGTGCTGCATAAGCCTATATCCAGATCCAGAACAAAATAAACCTTATATACAGTGCCAGCTGTAGCTCCTTCCATTTGCACACACTGAGACACTGTTCTCCAAGAAAATTTTGTTGAAAAAATGGCCGAGCAGTTTTTACCATATATTCACAGTTTTTCAATTCACTGGAAAGTCAACTCAGAAAGCTTATTTATATTAAAATTTTGGGAACTTGAAAAAACATTAAACAATGTAGTTTTAAAATAAATTAACTGAAAACTATAAGCAATATGATATACCAGCCACAGCCATGCTACTTCAGTGCACTGACAGCTGAATGTGCGTAACCACACCCAGCCACAACAGTGCCATCACCTCATGAAGTAGTGTAACCTTACTTTTATGGTTATTTTTCCAAATTTTACTAGTCAAAATTGAGTAAGTCTTGAAGGTCACAGCAGCTTAGATGCAAGGAAATATAGTATACTGTACTATATAAATGACCCATGACTGAAATCCAGCATACACAATTGCTTACTGAAATTTTCATACACAATATTCCCATGTAAAGCCTGTACCCCTAAGCTGTATAGCACACCCACTCACCCATTCTAGAGGCTTGCATGCCTCATTATGATCCACTGCCAAGTACACCATGCCTCCAAATTCTAGAGTTTCAGTAACAACTGTTTAATTTTTCACAAATTGACCCTATGAGCTTGGGATATCTAAATGATATAAAAAAAACCTAACCTACAGAAAAAGTGAATCTTATAATTTTTACTCAATTTTACATCTAACTGCAAATACCTAAAGATATTAAAAAATACTGTTAATAACACCTACAAGAAGCAAAATAATACTAAAAAGGAAAAGAATGCTATTTCATAACAATACATAGCTTCTTGATTATTTCTGTTGCCTCAATATTATGAAAGACATCACAAGTTAAAGAAAATGACTAAAAAAAATATGAAAGAAAATGTCAAAGTTTTAATTCTTACCTTAGGCGGAGAATAATCTTGATAAAGGTCTGGTTGCTCTCCTGTATGTTTCAGTCTTGGACTCCCTCCATTACTCCTTAAAGGGCTATTTGAGGCATGTCCATTTTCTTCTGGCGGTTGCGTTCCATACGTTCGCAAACCATTGTAATTATAACTGGATTCTACACCTGAAGGCGCGTCTCGTAATACCGACGGAACAAACTGACATGCAACCTCAGTCGTCGTAATGTCACTCTCATGGATTGAGTGTTGTCACCACTCCATTTCCATTAGAAAATTCCTGAAAAAATTTCATCATGAATTTCTTTTCTTGATATAAAACATAACATGATTAAAAATTCAATACATAATATTTTGGTTAAAAATATTTTGAAAATGTGATCACTATACTTCAACACTTAATGATTAATTTGCTACCAAACAAACTTTTAATACAGACTCCTAATAAGGGAAATTCTTCAGATGGCCAAAATAAATTTATGGTGGTACATTACATAAATGGTATCTCAAGTGAGGACACTTACAGTTAGCTTTGTACAACACAGTATACAGTTATCAAGATTCTTCCTTACATAGACCGTTGACCAAACAACCAAAGTTAAAGAAACTTAGGCTTTGCCACAGGTTTCAATACCAATTCCTTCCAGAGTCCCTTGCTTGAGGGTATACAAAGGACATTTTCCTATGCTTGTTTATTCTTTACCATTAACTTATTAATCTATTGTTATTTGTTGTTATTTTGTTGGGTAAAATATCACTTCATATATATTTGGTTCGACTCCTTTCTTCTTTGCTCTATACTTCTGTTTTCTAAGTGGTACCATTCTATTTTGTAATAGGCGAGAGCCAAGTTTGTGTCCTTTCAGCCTTTTCCATAAAATTGTAAACTCATTATCAGTCATAATAGTAATGCAGCAAAAACCGAAATAATCATCAAATAAAATTACACATCTTTACCAGCAGGCAATTTTCAGAAAATAAAATAAAACTTTAATGTCACTCACCATTATACTCTACTGGACTGAAGTCTTTAAACCAATGAAATGCATTGTGGTTATGAACACAAGGCAAGTTATACAAAACAGAATGATGCTATATATTGTTAATATCCTTATTAAGACCCTGTCGTACAACGGAGAAGAATAGTAAACTCAGCTGTAAACATACAATGGACACACCACAGAAAGTTAATGCTGTGGTATGAATGTTTTGTTTATTCTTGATGGTCCATATGCAAAGAAGATGTTGTACTTATCAACTAGATGTTTCAGGATGGGCATATACAAAGTACCTGAAACAAATAATAAAACAGTCATTTCCTAAATCACTTATTACATAATCATTAAAAAAAATACTAATAATGAAATATGGTAACAGGCAGTGACTGATAATTTCCAAATACGCACTGAATCCAAGGGTTCCAATATATATGTACTTTCTTCTGTTACTCTAGAAGGTTTCTTTTATAGGGACACTGCCTGTGGTGTGCACTGTGGTACACTGCGACAAATACTGAAAAATGATTACTGCACCCCTTTTCACAGCAGGTGCTCCTTAAAAGTGTACATGCACATTGTACATGATACTAGAGGGTCTTTGCTGTGACCTTTTGTCTCTTAGCTGCACTACTCTCTCTATTCTACCAATTATCTGTTCACTTTAATATCCTCCTACTGTGCCATCCAATGCCTTTAACTCCATCTTGCTCAATGACCAACCCTGCTTTTTATTTTATGAACAAGTCTTTTGGATGACCCTACTAGTCTGAAAGCATGACCGTTATTTTGCTAAATCATTTTATATAACAATTCAGAATTATTATCAACAAAGGTTACTTGTAATACCATGCAAAATTCAAAGTTATGTATTAAAATTATAGCTGGGAGCTTTTGAGAATATGCTTTTTCCCACTTCAGGCATTGCTGGTTACTAATGAAGTGACACAGGGCTCTTAAAGTACTCATCTGTATTTCAAATATTTAACTTTAACCTTGTTTCATATAAAAAAAAACCAGATGATATCGTTAACTATCAACATTACTGTAATTATTTTCCAATAACATAAATGGCTAAATTCTCATAATCACATAAGCTAGGCCAATTCAAAGAAGTCCCAAGTCCCCATGTGTGCTTCAGTACATAGGCTAAACAAACATTAAGTATTTCTGCAAATATATGTCAATATGACTGGAATTATTCTCCAATGCTTTTTTACCACAGTTGTCTTTTATTTTTCATCTAAATCGTTTAATCTTAGGATCTCACCATCAACAATTCTTCAACTTCATCTTGTTCACTTCTTTATCATAATTTTAAAAACAACCTTTCCTACTGTAAAACTTCTTTCCATAAAAATTTAATTACTGTACTACAGTACTTCCAAAACCCCTACAGTATGAAGTTTTCATAATAAATGATATTGTTATGATACAATAAAGTTTGTTCATACTTACCTGGCAGATATATATATATAGTAACTGTATTTTCTGAAGTCCCGACAGAATTTCAAAAACTTCCGGCACACGCAGTGGTCGGCCAGGTGGTTAGTACCCATTCCCGCCGCTGGGAGGCGGGTATCAGAAACCATTCCCGTTTTCTATTCATAATTTTTTTTATTCCACTGTCTCCTGAGGGGAAGTGGGTGGGTACTTGATTATTATATCTGCCAGGTAAGTATGAAACAAACTTTATTGTATCATAACAATATCATTTTGTTCATGAAACTTACCTGTCAGATATATATATAGCTGAATCCCACCATTGGAGGTGGAAGGGACAGAATAGAAGGATTTTGGGAAACAAACGCATGCAGATGATTTACATCTTGGTTCCACCTGTTAGCATAGCTGGCTTCGTGGTTACTGCCACGTAAGTCTGCTTGTGCTACTAGAGTTGCCAGCCAGGTAGAGACCTATATAGCTGGTACACTCCAGATGATCTGTCAACGGGTGAGACCACGACGTGACTAGACCATATTAACCATACCATGAGGGCTAAGAATTAAAATAAATAAATATATATATATATATATATATATATATATATATATATATATATATATATGTATATATATATATATCTATATACAGTAATACCTTGGGTTACGAATTTAATCCGTTCCAGAAGCTGCTTCGTAACCTAAAAAATTCGTAACCTAAATGGGATTTTCCCATAAGAATGTTATAAAAAGCAAATAATGCGTTCCACCCGACCATGAATGACCATTTCAATTCAATTCATTTTTCTATTTATTTTTGTTCACTAAGGTGGAAAATTCGTGTAGGAATTACATAAAATTATAAAATTGAAGAATGAAATTAAATATAAACACCTAGATTTAATATGCATGCACAGTAAAACCTGAACTTTACCTTTGGCGAGTGTGGCTACTGGCTTGAGACGGAGACGGGAGGAGGGGAAGGGTGAGGAGGAGAGGGTTTAGGGCTTGGGGGGGAAATCTCCCTCCGTGAACACTTCTGGAAGACTTTCTTGGTTCTTTCTCTAGAGAGCACCGTTCACTACGATCACTAATTTTACGCTTACGCGACACTGTGTCGTCTTTCACAATTTTGAAAAAATATTTCTATGGAGGCTTGCTTTTGCCTGTTCTTTAAAATTTATAGAAATGACCCAACCCCATTACGATAAACAAATCTTTGTTGCACTCTTACGAGCCTTTTCGCAAATAATGCTCTCACTTACGGATCTCCTGCCAGCTGCTTCTCGTTTATCCAAACCATGAGCAAATTTCTACATCGTCGAGAATATAAGGCCGTTGTTTCGTCATACTGTGACACCTTTTGATGCTTTACTGGCTTTAACTTTCTTCCCTTTTCTTCAAAATAGTGCAGATCGTTGATTGCGACCGCTTGAAGAATGCTGCAATGTCTTTCACAGCGCTCGCCCTTTATCATGCATTTGGATAATTTCCTTCTTCATTTCGACTGTAATCATCTTCTTCTTTCTTATGCTTTCCTTCTTGCTGCTTGCCTTCGTCATCTTGGGAGCCATTGTCTTTAGTATTTGGGTAATAGTAATGTATTAAGCACTATCACGGAAACACAACACGTGCGCAAATCACTAAGCAAATTTGAGAGCGTATCACGGACAGATGCGTTCAATCTTACCGCCAGCCGAGATAGTGAAAGAGTTATGGTTTAAAAAGGGTCAAGGGATGCGTGGGAGGAAGTCACGTGGACCCTCGTTAAGTTTTGGCCGAATGTAAACAAAGCAGGCGGCCTGCCATGATGGAAATTCGCGTATTCGTATTCCAAGTGAAATTCGTATTCCAGAATGAGGGCGTCACTTGTAAGTTAAAAAATTCGTATACTAATCGGTTCGTAACCCAAAGTATTACTGTATGTATATATATATATATATATATATATATATATATATATATATATATATAGTATATATATATATATATATATATATATATATATATATATATCAGGTGGTGATATATATATATATATATATATATATATATATATATATATATATATATATATATATATATATATATATATATATATATATATATAATATATATATATATATATATATATATATCACCACCTGACCCACCTAGCCAAAGTTAAGGTGTTTTAACTAAGGCTTAAGAGTTAAGAGGTCGCCCTTGGCGGCGACTCAACAACTAAATTAAGAGCTCTTCCTAATCATTTTCTACAGGATAGGATGAGTGGTACTTCTTGCCCCCAAGATTGTGTCCGCAGACACGTATGGCCCTAGCGAGCAGCAGATCTCATATGCCATCTTCACATCCCGCAGGGAGTGTGAAGTGAACACAGAGTTGCTTTGCTAAAACATGGTACTCAGGATGTTGCTGAGTGCCATGCTCTGTTGAAATGCTTCCAAGGCCGCGCCCTCACCTCGTGAGCATTCAGATCAAAAGATTTCAAATCTTTGTGCAAACACAATGAAGGAGCCTATTTGAAAGAACTCCTTAACACTAAAGCCAGGGTGTTCTTCTATATGGGCAAGTCTGGTCTTTTTCGGAACACTGCAGATTGCCCGAAGGACTTCGACTTTCTTGAGTTTTATGTAGATAAAACTTGAGAGACCCGAGAACAACGGAAGGCTTAGAGAACACACCGCCTTGTGTTCTCTAATGCCAAAACTTCTGACGATGGCCTAAAACCTCACTAACCCTCTTTGTCGTATCTAGGGTGGTTAGAAGAAGGCCTTCCTGATCACGTGCAAGAAGTTAACAGGTAGGAGAGGTTCGAATGCTTTGACATCAAGAACTTCAGACTACGTCTAAGTTCCATATTGAAAGCTTCGATCTCGACATGCACAGTCAGTCCGTCTGTATTAAAGTCATGTGACCGACCAGTTGACCAGTCAGACAAATCAAGGACAGCAAGGCTGTACCCTGAAGACCATAAAGCACTATTCTTCGCTGAAGGATGAGTGTCTGGACTGCCTGGGCGATTCAAGCTAAGCAAACCTTGGGGGGTGTATCAACGCAACCCAACGTCGTTAGCGAATCAACTCCTGACTCGAGCTTCTGGTGCCAGGAGAAAGGAGCGAGGAGCAAAAGGCGATTCAGTCGAAGGACGAATGCCTGACAGTCCAACCTGGTCTCATTTTGTTACACGATCATCGGGGGTGTATAACGCAACCGACTTCGTCAACAAGAAACTCAGGGCTACTATATGTCGCCTGATCTCGCACGAGTGTCTGACTCCGAGAAAACAGGTGAGACGAAAAGTAGATGGTGAGTGAGTTTCGAGATTCCACAGAACTCAAAGATCGTGAAGGGCTTTGTTGTTTGACAGAAGCAAATCTCTGAGCCCAAAGGCCGTCAACAACATATTTGCGTATTCTTTAATAGTTGTGACTGCCAGCTTATCCCATTCTTCAGACGGAAAGGGAAGACGGTAATCTTATTCCTGTCAACATCTTGATAGTCTGAACGTAGTCAGACTCAGAGCGGAGAGGTTATAGGTACCTTTCGTGTTAGAGTAGACCGACTCTCTCGGAAAAGGTCCTTGGAAAGTGAACTAGGAAGGACGTGACCTCTGTGAATCCAGGATCCTGAAGGCCAACATGGGGCGATCAGCGTCATTGTCGCTCCCTGTGACGTCATAAATCATCTTATTACATTTCCTAAGCGTTTGAAAAAGGGGAAAAGAGACTAAACATCCATCCCCGTTCAATATCATAGGATGGCGTTTATGGTACGCTCCCGGATCGAGAATAAGGGAGCAGAGAAGAAGAAGCCTCTTCGTCCTCAACATAGCGAAGAGATGAATGAAAGGACGTCCCTAAAGTCTCTACAACTCTCAACTACTTCTAAAGAAAGATTCCACTCGGAAGTCAGTAGTTGCTGCGTCGATCGAGACGATTCGTACGGACTTTTGCAATCCTGTAACGAACCTCTAGAGGATCGTTACATTCTACGCCTGTTGCTATAATAGGCGCTTTCTCATAAACTCGAACAGGGACCGAGAGAAGATACTTCTTAAGATATGAGAGAGCTGTTGGATATCAGAGTTGATCTGGACCACTGGTTCCAAAAAACTCGTTTCGAGGACTGGAGGGAACGACGAATTGCTTCTACTTCTTTCAGAATATGATCCAGGACATCTGAAACCCTATCCAGATGTCCGGCACCTTCTTTCTATCACCTCAGGTGATACTTGACGCACTGAGAGATGTTCAGAATCATTCCTAGATCTTGAATAAAATTTCAGTTTCCCGTGGAGGAAAAAACTGTAGAGGTCTGAATTGCAGTCTATTCAGGGAAACAAACTCTTCAGGAAGGAAATGGTCCCACCCCCCAGCAAGCTCATCCATTCCCTCACCGAGTATGCTTACTTCCCTAATAAGGCTGAGCTTTGCCTAAGCAGGAGAGCATATAATAGTGCAATGTTGCGGTAGACTCGTAGTCCTATACCGTGCGGTAACGAGCACCGAAAGGATTAAGAGATATCTCTGTTTGAACATAGTAAGGCAAAAACGAATGCAAATGTTTATTCATTCATGTAAGAAATCCCCTCAATCTTAGGCTAAAGTCCGTGATTGTAGGGCAGAGATACAGTTAGTCAGTCAATCCCGCAGGAGAGAGAGACGTAACCGCCAGCACAGAGATACGGTTAGTCAGTCAATCCCGCAGGAGAGAGAGACGTAACCTACCGCGCATGACAGCGAACGAGCTGGTATTGGCTCGGTTGGACTGGAGGACAGTGACAGCAGCAGCTTACGTTCGTCGTCTCTTACCGTTATGCCTGGTTGCCAGCTACCCTATTCTACGAAGAAATAGGTCCGTTATTTTGAGCAGAAAGAGACTCGCAAGCTGGTATTTATTTGCGAAACAGAAAACGCTAAATATATAGATGCGTTTGTGTTGTCATCATAACACTACCATACAACGGTAAAAGATAATCGGAAACTCCTGGAGAAGGCTTCAGGAGTAACGATTAAATGTCCTTAAAATAATAGACAATAGACCTCTCGGTTGCCATCCGAAGAGGTAACTACAGCAAGCGTATATGACTTGAACCAACCAGTAGTAAAATAACGCAGGGCAAAATATGATATTATTATGATACAATAAAGTTTGTTCATACTTACCTGGCAGACATATATATAGCTGAATTAAGAAATACAGCTACATACATATCTGACAGGCAAGTTTCATGAACAAAACTTAGAGAATCGAAGTGGACAGCTTAAGCTTCTTATGTTATTGGACATAAGCGTTCATTGACGTAGTCTACAAGTCTATTTCTTGTACGAGTCTGCGAATGATGAATGAGAGGCCCTTCCGAATCTTGTCATAAGAGGTTTATCCCCTTACGCAATATAAAGTTAATGAGATGTTTGTCAATGAAAACTAACCCATTTACGGGACAAAGATATATTTTGTCAATGAGGGGATACCCACTTACTTGACAAAACGGTAGTATATTGTCAATGGGGGAAAGTCACTGAATTGACAAAACGTAATCCAGGAAGTCGAGCATATTATTTTCCCCATTCCCGTATCAATCGAGGAAGGGGCAAGAATCCTGATAAGAGACTGGGCTTACGGCAGGTAGGACCCCGATGTTTAACTTCAGCAGCGTAGTCCCGAACTAGGAACTAACAAAAACTATCATCTGAAAAGCCCTTCAGATGGACTAAAAAGCTTGCAACCTAAATTTATTAGCAGTATGGCAAAGGAAGTCCTGTCTTTCGCTTTCCTGAAGAGCGTCCTCTTGATGAATGCCTTTGCAAGAATCCTACCGAACGTTGTCGAGCATCATGACGTGCAGGACGTCGAGCTTTACATAACCTATAACTGCCTTATCGCAAAGTCTTGACTGCGGTAGAGCAAACGAGATCTTCCCTTAACTCCATCCACCTTTGCGAAAAGCAATATTAATTGACAGAGACCTCTTGAATTCACGAAACCCGAGATCTGGTTTCGAAGACGAAGTTGTCTGTTCGCTTTAAGCTTCCTCCGAAGCACTACTTACGTACTTCACATTCCTTGCAGGTGAGGTAGAAGGTATCACCGAAGGTAGAGGTAAAAATTCTTTAGGCCCAAATCGTAAACAAGAGCTTGAAGAGTCAACAGAAACGTTCAGCCAGGCAACACACCTGGCGTGCGGTGGCGCGCGCTCAGCGTCCACTGGCACGCGCGCTCGGCGTCCACTGGCGCACGCGCTCAGCATCCACTGGAGCGCGCGCTCGACGTCCACTGGCACGCGCTCGGCATCCACTGGTGCGCGCTTGGCGTTGCACGCCGCGCGCCCTGGCGTCCATTCGAGCGTCCCGTCCAAGCCGAGCATCAAAAAAGAAGTGTGCAAAAAAGCGTCACGCTCCTGACAGGCGTCAAAACAAGCGAGAGAAACTGCCTTCAGGAAGAGCGAGATACATCTCGGAGAGAAATCCGACTACACAAGCAGTCTCAGGAGAAGGGTGATCGTGTGAGAATAGGGGGAGGGGCGACGGAACGCCTTCTTATTCTCACAGTAACAAAGCTTGGACGTCCGCTCTCAAAAGCGTCCTGCTACTATGACTTCTTTTTCGTATTTCTCGGTGGAAAGACGTACACGTGTTCAGGCGACGTTCGCCTTCTTACTTCTCACTGAAACGCATAACGAGAGAGAGAGAGAGAGAGAGAGAGAGAGAGAGAGAGAGAGAGAGAGAGAGAGAGAGAGAGAGAGAGAGAGGACGTGAAGCGTCCTCTTCTATAAAGCTTCTATTTAGAGGGCGCGAGTCCTTCCGAAAGCTCCAACCCCTGCGCGGGGAGGACGCTTCGGAGGACGAGAAGCAATCCTTCAGGATTCGTGCACGTGCACGCACTTTGGCAGCCTGGGAGTATCTTCAGGTCTGCCAAAGGCACGTCAAGATCGGTGGGGGTTCCTCGTAACTCTCCTTCAGCTTTCGACATGCTCTCTCCTTGTTCCTGGGAGTCAAGCAGAGGTACCGGCCTAGAGGCGAAATAAGGCCGATCTGACGCACCCTCCACTACACAAGGGGCAATGTCACTGCACTTAGCCACTTCACTTTTGCTCTCTAAAGCAAGCTCTTTTGATTCTAAGTTACGAATTGATAGAGTATTAGAGAAAGGGCAATACCCTCTACAGACACTGTTTTAGGGCCCGAAGGCAACACTACAGGGTTAGGAGTAACAATTACAGAAGTAGCACTACTTCCCGACAATGAAGGAGAGCGAGCACCTCTCTTAGACATATTCATTGCCCGTAGGCCATACTACAGGGTTAGGCAAAAGAAAGTCTACAGGAAAGTTAGCAGGTTCACTACCCTGACTTTTGTTTACTGATTAATTGCGTACATACGAATCATACGTCTTCCTTACGGAATTAGACAAAGTCTCACACTCCTTACATGACAAATCTCAACAAAGAAGCAAGACCCATACCCCTCGTGCATAGCAAGTGCGGATCTACCGAAGCTTTCGGTAGCCACACCCTATCTTTGCAGACAACACCCTCTGAAACTAGCCTAACTAGATTCAGATATCTTATGCAAAAATGAATCAAATTCAAATCAATTTAAGATAGCGTATGCCTAGCCACAAATCCAAGTAAATAAATCAAAAGACAATTAGGATACTTAGCGGCAATGAAGTTTCCAAAATCCTAAGACGGAGGTACTGAAAACAGGTGTTTCCAGCACCGGC
Source organism: Macrobrachium nipponense (assembly GCF_015104395.2). Taxonomy (NCBI): domain Eukaryota; kingdom Metazoa; phylum Arthropoda; class Malacostraca; order Decapoda; family Palaemonidae; genus Macrobrachium; species Macrobrachium nipponense. The sequence continues at coordinate 16,896,768 of NC_061089.1, forward strand.
AACAAAAAAATTATGAATAGAAAACGGGAATGGTTCCTGATACCCGCCTCCCAGCGGCGGGAATGGGTACTAACCACCTGGCCGACCACTGCGTGTGCCGGAAGTTTTTAAAATTCTGTCGGACTTCAGAAAATACAGCTATATATATATCTGACAGGTAAGTTTCATGAACAAAACTAATATTGTAATACTTACCTGAACACCTAAATTAGCCCTGGTCACTGACCAGCCTGAACTATATCCCCACATATTTACCCACTAATTGGGTAATTTTAACTGTCAGTGTTACCAATGCTGCAGGTAAAATCTAGTTAAATGAGTTACCTGTGTTACCATTGGCAACGCTGCTGCAAATACCGGCCACCAGAGGCCTGTCTCCTCAATTGAATCATTCACTATCAAATTGAAGTGGGGAGGAGGGTGGGAATCAATCAGGGGTTTCAGGTAAGTTTACAATTTATTAGTTTTATTATGAAAAACTTCATATGTAATACATCCCCAACCCCGAAAAAACACTGAATTAGCCCGATTAACATTTACTCGGAGGCGGGATCAATCTCATTCAGCCCAACCTGTCCACGGAACATACGCAGGTAACTCATAGGCAACCTACCATGTATAAAAGCATGTATCCTCACCTAGTTATCTAACTTGGAGGTGAGGATGTTTGCAAAGAAAGTACTTCAACATCAGTGTTGAGTCTAAGGTACTGTCTAAGTCAGAAGTACCTCCCATGTGATAAGCTATACTTCTTATTCATTGAGGTAAAAACAAATCTCCTCACCTGGTTGTCCAGCTAAGTAGGTGAGGATGTTTGCAAAGAAAGTACTTCAATGTCAGTGCTGAGTCAAGGTACTATCTGAGTCAGAAGTGCCTCCTATGTGGTATTCTATACCTATCCTCTCATGTATGGAGGGGAAATGCGAACATTCCATGTGGCTATGTAGCCTCTCATGTATGGAGGAGAGTAGTGTGTGCATGACCTTCAGTTCTCTACTGCTCACTGATGTAGATGACCTTTGCTGAAGAAGTAGTAGTTATTCCAACATGACCATCGGGATCTGCCTAACCTCAAGGGCCTAAGGGACAATACACTCAGTCTAAGCTTGACCAACAAACACTAGAGTTCATTAGACTATCACTGCCTCCCTAAACTTCTAACACCCTGAAGTTCATTTAGACTATCACTGCCTCCCTAAACTTCTAACACCCTAACTCTACCAAGCCAACTATAAAACTGAGTTACCGCAACGACAGGACCCCGAGAGTAACCTCTCTGAAGAAACTGAAATTCCCTAAGGTATGGTGTTGTGAAAAACCACGACTCTCATATAACCACCTACACAATCGCCGACAGCGAAACATTCCTCCGGAAGCCAAAGGGTAGCCCTCCGCGATACTTTGCGCCCTTAGATTGACTAAGAACCCCTTCTTATGAATGTCTGGATAGCGCTGAGGCAATGATTTAACAATAGTCCCTCCTCTCCTTGACAAGAACATAACATAACCCTCAGAAATGTTAGTCTGGTATGCAAACCCCCTTGAAACCAAAGTGAAGAGGTTATCAAACAGTCCAGGCTCAGAGAAACACCCATCAACTCTCACGACATCCACACAGAGTGGGACAAGGCCTCCCACTACCTGTGAAAGGTGTCTTCCAAATACGAGCCTCATGATCCGTAACCCCTACCACACGAATCAATGAAGGAACCCAATAGAGAAAAACCCTCAAACTGACTCATAAACCGGAAGTCAGACTCTGCAGAGAGTTACCTGCTACCGCATACAGAAAAGTGATGCTAACTTAAGTCCTTCCCCAAAAACTGCCCGACTTGCCAAAACCAGATCAGCCTACTTGATGTTTGAGAGACTGCTGGTTTGGTTGAATACAACATATCAAACATTACTTGAATTAACTGAGATTCCTCCGGAGTCTGGAATGCGGAAAGAGAGAATGAACAAAGTCCACAATCCGTTATACTCGCTTCCTTTGCCAGAGAAACAAAAACCCACAACTACAAAGGAGTCTCTCTTCAAAGGTATCTTATCCTCTGTCAGACCTGTCCGGCCACACCGGAACAGGAAAAAGGAGAAAAGCCGAACCCCCACAAGCGCAGCACCCAAGAACCCGGAACTTACTACGCCTGGCTGCTCGATACCAAACGACATATAAGATCCCATCATATCTGAGCCTACCGATCCGATTGCGCAATGATATACCAACAAGATGATAAACTCCTGTACAAGTCGTACTCGACTGCGCTACCCGCACTCCCCCCAGACATGATGATGTAACCCCTGCTGTCCGACCGCTGTCCACCCCCTCACAAGAGCGAACAGTCACCAGTTCCGCAAAACCTGTAAGAGTTAGTCACTCGACTGCGCATACCCTCACTACCCAGTGATGATAATTTTACGCCTGAGCCGAATATACCTTGGCGATGAACACCCACCCATGCTAGTCACTCCCATACTGTTGCGCCAACATGTACCAACCAAGGCGACAACCTAACCTTGAACCAGTCTCACTTGACTGCGAAACTCCGCACTCACCAGTGACTATGACATGAGAATGGGACGACTACAATAGGCAGGCAACACCCCTTAAGAGCGGAGAGGTCGCAAAACGTGATCCAACTAATGCCCGTTACCAATACTAAACCTAGACTGGAGTCCGGAGCAAGTGAGGGAAAGAAGTACTCCCAGTAGACACGGAATCAAGGTCAAACCCACCTTGAAAACCCCTTAAGGTAGAACAGAAAGCAGCAGGAAAAAGTTGAGAAAATAAGGAGAGAGAGAAGTCACTACGAGTAACCACCGGCCCCCAGCACCTAGCGCCGACATTGTGCAGGTGGAGAACCACTGTGTGGTACATAGTGCTTTAATAATGGGTTACGAACTGCAGAACCAATGGGAGCCGCAGAAGGAAATTATCAGCTACCCTAAGAAAGGTGCCGAGGGCACAAAAGGTGCTAACTACTATAAAGACGAACTGCCAACGGCCGTAGGCCCCAGTAATTACCGCGGCAATCACGTTACATCTCACACACCTAAGGTATATAAATGGGAATGAAGAAGGAAGATTACTAACAACCCTATGAAAGGAGTGGGTGGTGACAACTGGTATCGATACAGACAACGATGGCGCAGATGAATCTCCAACTGCCGTTGCCCCCTCAAGAACTACGGAGGACACATTACGTCTCAAAATAAATAAGGATGAAAATACGGAGTTTCGGATACCGCCTTGAAGCATCAACACCAGCAGCCTGAGAACTACAGGACCCGTGGAAGGTGCTACGAAGGAGAGAGAGAGGAGAGAGAGAGAGAGAGAGAGAGAGAGAGAGAGAGAGAGAGAGAGAGAGAGAGAAATCATCTCCAAATTTCAGGATGAAACAATGAAAACTGGCTCTGCTGTGATATTGGCAAATAAAAAACAGGATGAGCGAGAAGACTCCGAAGCGACATCCGAAGAATTAGCAGCTAAAGAAGATTGTGTAAAGACATTGTAAGTTTTAACAGAAAAACTGGGCGAGAGAGAAAACTAGACACTCTGTTCCCCACGATAATCTGAGAAACAATACAAAATCAGGAAAATTATTCAAGACGTGATCGTGAATATAGTCCGCATTGAAGCTACAGTAATTGACTTGCGTTAATTCGATTTACGATGGGGTTTAGTATTTAAAAATTCTGCACTACATTGCAAATAAGTCTTCCTAATCTCTCGCGCAGCTGGCATAGGCAGTATCGTGCATCAGACAGCGAGATTGTTGGGTTTAAAAAGGGATTTTGACGTACGAAAAATCTATTTCTGGGCGAGGAAGCCGTGTCGCCCAGAGAAATAAGTCCGTTTAGCGTTATTTCTAGTAAAATATTGCTATAATACAAGAGAGCTGCTAAATTGGACATGTCAGAACTCTCTGACTCGCTCACCTATAAAAAAAGGTGTCGGTATAATCCTGGGGGCGAGTGTTAAACACTACCACAGCACTTAGGCCAAAGGCCGAGTATTGGGACCTATGAGGCCATTCAGCGCTGAAGGGAATTGACAGAAAAGTGTTTGAAAAGGTGTAACAGAAGAAAAACCTCTCTGTTGCAAAATGAGTCAAGTGTTAGGAGAGGGTGGAAAATAGGATGAAGAGAGAGAATATGAAATCAAGAAAGTAAGAGAGAGAGAGAGAGAGAGAGAGAGAGAGAGAGAGAGAGAGAGAGAGAGAGAGAGAGAGAGAGAGACAGAGAGAGAGAGAGAGAGAGAGAGAGAGAGAGAAATTACAATCGTCTAACATCTACACCTCCATAAATTTGCACCCTCTTTAAGTTAAAAGGTATTATCTTAATGATAATATACACTGTACTCGTATAACTGCGTACAGCTATGAACAACCGAACGAGAACTTGTTGCTAATACGATCAAATCCTATAGCAACATCACTTTACTGTACTGATCCGTGTGCGGCAGTAATCGAATCCGATAGCAACATCCGTTTATTGTATTCATCCGTGTGCGACAGTAATTACTGTATTCATGTTATAAATGTAGCTGAAGCTGCTAAGGCAAAATTACGTGCATCAGCAACCTGGATAGAAGTCCCAAGCTTTTGTATGAATTCGAACGCAGCCGTGGTAAAAGAAAGTAATAGCATGAAAGAGCTCATTTAATGTTGTTTTCACACCGACAAAAGATTAATAAAGTGTATAAAGTATAAGGTTCGTAATACCTATGAAAACGAGTGAAAATGAACGGAATCGCTAAATTTTATGCCATCTAACCTGAGGGAAAAACTAGCTTCCAATGAGACGTATTGGTCAAATTTTGGCCTTAAATTACATCGTAAGATGAACAGTATGACTTCTTCCATAAGTTAAGTATCCAGATATATTCATTATACTACATGACTAGGAACAAAAACATTAGCCAAGACCAAGTGATATGGTTGAATCTGGAGCCAAGGAAATAGACTAGCCGGCATCATTGTCTGTCTAAACCACGCCTCCTTACAACAGTGCTGTTTTGACGAAAAGCTTGTGTAATTGTAATTTAATTGAAAAGTAATAAATTACATATTTTAAGGTAATTAAATTAACTTTATTAGGCCTAATATTAATTTCAGTTGTCACTGTAATATGACAATTTGTCGAAAATTGCATTTTTCCTAACTATACAAACCTGAGGTCCTTTAACAATAGGAAGTAGCTAGCGGCAGCTGGAACGGTCGTAAGCTTCGAACAAGGGGGCGCGCGACTGGGAGGTAAACAAATCACTTTTGCTTTTGGCCCATGCAAAATACGCAGAGTGAGGGGTGGCATGAGGAGGGACTATATGTAAAGGACCTCAGGTTTGTATAGTTAGGAAAAATGCAATTTTCGACAAATTGTCATTTGTTCCGATACGTAATACAAACCATCGGTCCTTTAACAATAGGAAGACTCACTTCTTTGGTGGGAGGAATCTGAGTCTTTTGATGAACAGACTGGTGTTCGTCCATCCCTGGAATGTCTCCCTGGTCGTAAGAGCAAGGGAGGGATCCAAGCCTCTGTCCGATGATCGGGGTGTGCACCGCAGGATCAATGGTCAGACCTCTGGGCCGAGTACTAAGAGAGAGGCAAGCGTATCTCTTCGTACCAGCAAGCAAGAACTTGTTCCTGTTTTCAAGAGGCAACATAAAGTATGGGTTGTCTCAAGCTGGCATCCACTTCCTCCCCCTTGTTGGAGGAAGTGGTGGATATATGCTCCTATCCCTAGTGAAAGGGATAGGATGGGGCTCTGTTGAGTAGCTCACCTGCATCTTGTCCTTATCCAGCAGGTGACGACCGTGTCCCTCTAACCACAGGTAGAGGGGAAGAAAAAGATGGGAAGAGGAGCCAGTCACACTCTCATTCACTCATCCATTCTTACGGTCACACCAGGACTCGATGCTGTTCAGCCTGCGAGGGTCTGGGTTCGCTACACAACGTGTTGAGCAGCCACCACGGTCCCAAGGAAAAAGATCCAAGGACCTGTGCAATATCACGAAGGTAGAAGGAGGGCATGTGGTCTGGTTGGACCAGACCCCTGCCTTCAGTACCTGCGCCACGGAGAACGTTCTTGCGGACAAGGTCAGCATCTCCTTCACATCGAAGGCGGTTGAAAATCCATTAGGGAGGGGATTGTGAACGACTCGAACCAATCGTCAGGGACCGAAGGGTTCTGAGTCTTCGCTACGAAGTTCGGTACGAAATCGAGCGTCACGGATCCCCATCCCCTGGATGCTTGACTTCGCAGGAGAAGTCATGCAGTTCCTCAGAGGAAAAGAAGGAAATAGTCGCATGACCTATCCCTCTCTCTACTTCGGTGATGTCCAGTACCCATACTGGTCTGTCCGTTTGCCACGAAGTCTCTTCGCATCCTCCTATCCCCATGTAGCGAAGTTCTCGGTAGTGGATAGGACACCGACACTCCATGGTGGGTGTCGATGGTATGGGTACTGTGACAAGCTATTAAAACGAAGTAATGATTGCTCTGTAACAACCGAACTAAGTCAACAGCGTAGTTCGTAACTGACTCGGGCGCTCTGACAGCTGCCGACTGACTGCGTTCGGTAGAAGGCAAGTTGTCCAAGCATCCGAGTAAGTCACGTGACCTTCGCCTTTAAAGGGTTATGCCGAGAGACCAAACAAATAATGTATTTGTTTGTCACCAATGCCGGACAGCGAGGTGATGATTCTCTTAAGGCATGTGCCCAACAGGCGAAAGTCAATTGCCTTCTAGAGACGAGGTCCCTGAAGGCAAAACATCTCATAGTTGTTGAATCTCAGCTAAGGACAACACTATGTACCGTTGAAGACGAAGGTAGATATTGAATGCAACCTACGTCTTCACAGACGAATCGAGAGAAGGATTCTCAAGATTCTGAACCTGTGCTTACAAATGACTGAAAACGCTAACCGCTATTTCATTGCTGTCCGGTGAGAAGTCGTAGTTGCAATGAAAGCGGGCGTTCTTCAGTAATGAAAACAGGGGAGAAAGCCGCCTGAAGAACTGCTTCTCATGGGCTGAAACATTTGGAAGTAGAGCTGTCAGGTCGGAGAGTAGGCGATGTCTTCTGACATCTTGTAATTCGGGTTGATAAACAATGAACAATTGTAACACCACGATACGAGATATTTTGAAGGACAAACTCAGATGTCTGCAAAATCATTCGCATTATCGCAGTGCGATGTAGCGGGAGACTTGTACAGACTTCTGTTACCGTGCGGTAAACAGAAAGATGAAAGAGTCCAAGAGATATCTCTGTTGAAAATTCTCGCAATGTCGAAGGCGATGGAATCTAGCGTCACAGCAGTAGATGGTCCTTCATTATTGCGAGAATCCCCGTTAATCAGAGACCTAAGTCCATGATTGTTGGGCAGAGATACGGTTCGGTAGTCAATCAAAGCAGGGCAGAGAGAGACATAACTGACCGTGCATCTCGGAGGCCCAGCTGATACTGAGCTGCTATCAGGCAGTTCAATACGCAGTATTTGAGCTGAGCTCGCTGACCTCGTCATACTGAGTTGCTAGGTAATCCATTATTCCATGAAGGAATGCGTTCGGCTAGAACTACAGAGCATAAAAGATATGCTCGAGCAATTATATTTAGGCGAAACGAATTTCGGTAATATAAAAGTTGAAATGTGTTGTCGTGACAAAACCATAAGTATATAAAATTGAAACTGAAAACTCCTGGGAGGTTGCAGGCAACCCCGAGTTGCAGTCAATTAGAATACTTCTCTTCTAAGTCGCAATCCGTAGATAAACTAGGGATATGCGCCTACCCCTCGGACAATTCAACTGCTTAGTAGAATCATGTCGCGAGGTTAATATACGTAGTATATTTGTAGGATTCTGAACAACGATCTCCATCCTAAATTCTTTCCTTCAAGAAAACAAAATAAGGATTGGAGATCGACCACCTTCGATCTCTATCAAAAGAGAGAGTGTGAAGGAGAAGTCTTCCTCGAAGGAAAGCTTCAATGGTGAACAGAATACTAAGACGATAGTTCAAGCCAAACTGGATATTCTCGTCCGATCTTCTCTATTCCAGGTTTGTCGCCTACTGTGAGATAGTTTCTTCAGCAGCAGTCTTCTTCCCAATGCTAGAAATTCCAGGAATTCGAGCATAGGCGAGGTTCCCGACTATCGTGTAACATATCGGGGATTCTCGTCTCGCTCACTTTGGACCGTGGTCTCGCCTAGTGTTTGGAGATCGTAAAAAACTCGAAACACACTGAATGCGCTAGAAATTCGTAGAAATTCTAAGCAGTCTGCCTAAACCCCCACCGATTCGTCAAACGATATCGGCTGGTGGTCCTCTCGATTCCCGTAGAAATCGAGAATGGGGCAGGATCCCTCCTCAACGACCGGGGCTTACGTCAGGTAGGACCCGAAGGTCCCCCCGGTAGCGCAGTCCCCAACGTGGGATCCTACAGAGAATCTCTGTAGGATCCCTCCCCTTTCCCTCGTAGCCCGTAAGGAGAGAGGGAATGAAGAGGAATTGGATACTCGCTCGCCTTCCCAGTGGAACTAGCAGTTGGAGAAGAGTAGGAGCAGCCATCGCCTTGCGGTGATGGCCTCTCAGAGTCTGGGAAAAACGTATCGTCAGGAGAAAACGTTTTCCCGCGGAGGGTTACGAACTCTCACTGTAGGTAAGGGTCTGCCGCCACTGTGAACGTCGTCTGGGTGGGCTGATCGACACCTGACAGGAGAGAGCCGATACCGTCCTCCGACTCATTCCATCCTTGTCGAGGTCGAAACCTCTCAGGAGGACCGAAGGAGTATTTAAATACTGTGTCCGAAGACACGTAGAAACGCCGCTGTCGCAGTAGAGGAGGTGGAAGTAGCTTGATCGACCGACCAGAACTGAGAGAGCCTTCTTGTCCGGAGACGAGAGACTTCTGGTTCGAGACAGAATCGGCAAGCTCCGATCGCGGCAGGACCCACCGTCGGGTTTGGGCGTTTCCTCGGGCCCCGGGGCCCCCAAAACGACTTGGAGCAGACGACGTAGGCTCTGCTGGTGGGAGCGGCAATCTCTTCCGCAAGGTCATTATGCTGCGAATCAGCTTAATGACTTCTGTAAATTCCTCTGTATCTCGGGACCGTCCAGTCCCCTCCAGCAGAACAGATCCCGAGTACTCCTCCTTCAGAAGGTGGAACAGCGGCAGACCCCTGACGGTCGCCTCCAGCTACTTGCGCGTATGTCCTGGTCGGTCCCTAGAACCGTGCCTGGTCCATACGGCGTCATAGCGGGATCGCGAGCGGCGCACCTCTCGCGATCACTCATAGGTACCTCGCTCCTCCCGGTGTAGCCCGAGGAGGTTGAAGGTGTACAGGAGAGGCAGACCTGACGCTCCCCCCTAGTTCGCTGGCAGGACCAGCGTGACTTGGAGGGCTGCTGCTGATCGTCAAACCCGCGGTGGCGATCGAGCAGCAGGCCTAGCCTTGCCGCTCGCCTGGGGCGAGAGGCTCGGCTGAGAACGTCGACGCTGATCTCTAGCGTCAGGCGAGCTGTTGCTGGTTACCGTCTCCGCCGCCCGGTCCCGATGGGAGCGGCGTCAGGTTACCTGCTAGGCTCGCTGTCGCGGTAGAAGACCGGTGAGCGTCCTCTCGGCGCGTTGAGCCGCTGGTACCGGTACCGACGGCCGCGGGGACCCCTTCCTTGCCTCAACCCGTGGCTGGTCAGCGACCGTCACGTCAACCCGAGCAGCCAGCTGGTCACTGCGAGAGCGTCCACTGGCCTGGCGAGAGTCGTCTGCACGACTCTCGCCAGTCTTCTGCTCCGCGCTTCGGTCTTGACGGCGAGCGAGCTCGGGTGTCAAGACTTTGGCTGGACGGTCTCCCGCGAGACCGTCCACTCGGTACTTCTCGTTAACGAGAAGCCGAGGCGGATCCTGGTTTAGCGCAGAACCGCTAGAACCAGGCGAGAAGGCACCAAGCCGAAGCTGGTACTCCTTCTGGTCCCCGTCTTCTTCCTCCTTGTAGAAGAAGAGACGGGCCCTGTTCCCGAGGAGCAGGAGGACCAGCAGAAGAGCTCCCCGAATCGCCGGAGCGAGACGGGCCCTTAGAAGGTCCCGAAGGAGCCTTCTTAGGGGGGAAACCCGGGTTACCAGCTGGTCGCTGCAAGAGCGGCCGCTGGCCTGGCGAGAGTCACCTCTGAGCGGCTCTCACCAGCCTTCTGCTCCGTGCCGCGTCTTGGCGCCGAGCGAACTCTGGCGCCGAAACTTGGCTGCACGGTCTCCCGAGGGAGAACGTACACTCGGGATCTCTCGCGAACGAGAGACCGAGCCGGAACCTGGCGTAGCGGCATCGCCGCTAGCACCAGGCGAGGAAGTACCAGAGCTAACCGATACTCCTCTGGTCCCCGTCTACCTCTTCCTTACGGAAGGGGAGACGGGCCCCGCTCCCGAAGGAGCAGGAGGACCAGCAGAAGGACCCCCCGTCCCACCGGGGTGGGACGGGCCCTCAGAAGTTCCCTAAGGAGACTTCTTAGGGGGGAAGGCAGCCTTCTTCTTCTTCGGCTTATGGGCCTTAGAAGTCGAAGGGAAGAGGCAGCAGCAGACGATGAAGACGAAGATGACACCTTCCTCTTCTTCCTCTTCCTCGTCAGCTCACGCAGGACAGTCGTCAGGTCCTCCATCCAGGCCGGAGCCGGGGCTATTGCCGAAGCAACACGGCCCGACTGCACCTGTCCGGAAGGACCTGGGACTGGGGAAGACACACTGTGGGCAGGACCAAGCATGGACAGGTTCAGGAACCAGGAGCGACAGGAACAGCAACCAGCTCAGGAGCGGCAGGAACGCGGCAGCGGTAGACCCAGAAGGGACAGCCAAGCCAACAGCGGGAATCACATCAGCAGCGCGGGGAATCACATCAGCGGCAGGTACGGCAGGCCCAGCGATCGCCTCGTAGAATCATCGGCAGCCAGCGGAACCTGGGTACTGGCGGCCGGTCCAGGGTCGAGCTGCTGGAAACAGCGGAAGTCTGGGGCAGGCAACACGAAGAAAACAGGCGGCGGCGGCAACCCCCCCTCGGTACGGCGGCGGCCCTAGTAGCGGCAGACGGCGTCACCGACACAGCATGGGGAGTGTAGACCAGGAGGGGGGGGAGCAGCATAAGCGGCCATGGTAGTAGTGGAGACCGCCCCAGACCTCGCTAGACGCTGCAGCAGCCCGTGGATGCTAGGCACGCCCTGCCGCCGCGGTGGTCCATACCTGTCCAAGGTCGTCTCCCACGGATGTAGCACCTGCGGTAGCATAGATAGATTAGTAAGAGGGGTTCCCTCACGCACGGGGGGAAGACATGCCCCACCCCAACGAACGCAAGGAAAGACCCCAAAATACAAAATACAACGAAGAAGCTGAGCGGGGGGCAGGAAGGAAGACGAAGAATCGGATACCAAGGGAGTCGCGGGAGAGCTTTCCGACGACTTCCTGGCCAGACCTTCGCTTCCCTACCCCGCCCCACAGCAGTGAAAAGTAATATGAAAATGAAACAGAATACTGCTCTTGCGATTCACTTCATAGAACTTAAAGGGAAACAGATCAATTCCCGGGTAAGAACGGAAACTTGATCCAAATAAAATGATGCTATCATAAAATATTATATGAAAGAAACAGAATACTTGCACTTGCGATTTCACTTTCACAGAAAATAATCGTAAGGATCAATTCCCGGGTAAGAGCGAAAATTGATCCAAATTAAATTTATGCAAATAAATAATGAAAATGAAAAGAATACTGTATTGCGAATCCACTTTCATTGCATTTTATCATACAAAATAAAAAGGCTCGTGCCGAGCGCAATCACGCTCTCGGTAACGAACGCAACAGGGCAAAAATATAATGAAAAAAAGTACTTACTTTTTCAATTACACACTTTCGCCCAAAATACATCACTCGGCGCGAGCGCGCCCGCCCTCGGCACTGAGACATAATTCAAGGGTTCAATTTATGAAAAGAGAGGAAATCGCCGCATCTACGGCGATAGCTCCATGTTGGTTCATAATTAAGTAATGAAAATGAAAACAGTGTACTTACAGTTTCATTTTCAAGTCAAACAAACCATTAGTAGAAAACATAATATAAACAAAGCATACGACGATGAACGGCAGAGAGCGATGACGAACACGTCCTTCACACCCGCGGCCGAAATAGCAAAAAGTGATTTGTTTTTACCTCCCAAGTCGCGCGGCGCGTGACTGTCGGACAAGCAGTTAACTACCGTTCTCCCCTTGTTCGAAGCTTACGACCATTCCAGCTGCCGCTAGCTACTTCCTATTGTTAAAGGACCGATGGTTTGTATTACGTATCGGAACAATTGATAATACGACTGGTAATTCTTTTGTAACTGTAATTGACATAAGCACAATGTAATTACTGACGGCAATTAGTCTGTTAAACGTATGAAGACGTCATATAAACGAATTCCTTATATCTGACATCTGATTTTATGTCACAAGATACCATTATTGACTATGTTAAATGTCAACATAGTTGAAAACACGTCTCCTTCAAGACGACAAACATGGCATAAGTGAGGAAGAATTGTTACGTTAGTCACGCTAGCCAATCGGACAAGAATGAGGTGGATACGGTGAGGCAAATCCGTATTCGCCATCAGCTGATTCGAGAGCGTGAATGACTGCCGAGTTAGTATTTATACTACGCTAATACGATGATACATATAATACAATTATAATGCTTTAGTCAGACAGAATCTGATCTTCATTCTGTTCGATTACATTCACATTGAATTATCCATAAGATCGGATTCTCGTTTGTTTTCAATACACCTATACTGAATTATCCAAAGTCAGAATGCCTTGAGCCTACAGCGTTAGCCACTATAAAAATCACTCTACCGATATGCAGTACAGTGAATACTTTAGGCTAGGCTAGGCTACTGTATATGCATACGATATATCATCGTGAACACTAGGCTAACCGTAGTTAATTTTATTCGATTTCTCTACATACTGAATTATCGTAAGTCAATATGCATTGAACAGAGAATTAGTTGATATTAACAATTACCCTATCGTATAAGTAGGAGGTGAACCTTAAAGACGAAGGAGCAGTATTCAACCCTTCAGAACCAACAGACACGAAACCAGATCTAAACGACCAACCATGCCCTAAAAAGCTTCTGATGCAAGGAACTCGAAGCAGGAAAAACCCAAAGAGGCTCTAAGGACACTGTCCCTCTATAAACTACTACTTATAATAGAAAACCGACCTGAAGAAGCCTGCACTTCTCTTCCTAAACACTATGTAGCCTATTATCCCTACTCGTCTGTATCTGACCTAAATTTTCATCATCCTGAGAACTTACACACCGAGGGAAGGGGAAATCTGCTCCCAACACTGCCTGCTGGCAGAACCTACCCACTCGGAGGCTTGCGGTTCTCCCTTACCCCCAGCACCCGTTAGGGCTGGTTCTGGAACAGGCAGGGGGCTGAAAAAGAATGATTAGAATCAGCTATACTACTAGTACCACTATCTCTATTTTGGTTAAATCATTCGTCAGACTAGAAATTTGCTTAACATACTAGATGATAACCTGTCCACTAATTTCTTGAATAACTAACTAATGTTTCCTTGTCTCCTGACCAAGATAAACATCTCTGACTGGTATTGCAATGAACCTTCCTACACGAAATAACGAAAAGAACGTCGATCATGTGTGAGGGTACTCATCCTACGCTTGAAGGGTGTGCAGAGCCGATGAGCACCAACATATCCAGCAGTAGTAGGCTCGATCGTCGAACTGTAGATGAAGTAGAAGCAGAGGTGTTTGCAGACTGTAGATGAAGTAGAAGCAGAGGTGTTTGCAGACGGCGAACGTTATTTTAAGAGCCGATGAGCACCAACATGTCCAGCAGTAAAAGGCTTGATCGTCGAACTGTAGATGAAGCAGAAGCAGAGGCGTTTGCAGACGGCGACGACGTTTATTTTCTAACTTATCCATAGCGAGTACAAAGTAGCTATCCAAAGTGAAACGGGAGAAAAACGTTAATCACAGTCCAAGGTCGTAATCTGTATCCAAAATACGAAAACTCTTTGAGTGGGGTCGGGCTAAATGACCAAAAGTTCGCCTGATGTGGGACTAATCCGCACAGCATGGCGAACAAGAAACAATTGAGGAGACAGGCCTCTGGTGGCCAGTATTTGCGGAAGCGTTGCCAACGGTGAACACAAGTAACTCATTTGACTAGATTTTACCTGCAGCGTTGGTAACACTGACAGTTAAAATTATCCAATTAGTGCGTAAACATGTGGGTATTATAGTTCAGGCTGTCATGACCAGGGCTAATTCAGGTGTTCAGGGAGTGTATTGCAATACTATTGCAGTTTACCTTAAAAAATTACACACTAATGTTTGTCAAAACTTACTAAGGCAAGAGGTTAAAAACATACACAAATTTGTGAAAAATACAGCAGGGTAACAAAAATTTATATACAAAAAGCATAAAAAATAAGACATTCATTTTCTCAAAAAAGACAGAGAGAGAGAGTGATAAAAATTATAGATCACTTACCAAATGGGTTATGAGTGGACATGATATTGAATAAATGATTGTCATGGCAAAAATAAGAAGCATCCACGCATACTGCACACCAAATGGGAACTCATAAAGAATCGCTCGGCGAACACTGGCAGTTTCTGCCTCAGATCTGCATAAATGAAGAAAAATATTACAAAGTTTTAATATTATAATATAGTAATACATACATAATTAATTAATATACATATAAATCTATATGTAATTCTATATATATATATATATATCTATATATATATATATATATATATATATATATATATATATATATATATAAACTACATCAGAATTATATTTAAATTGTGCAAATGCAATAAAAACAATCCAGCAATCTCCGTAAAAGTGTGGTTGTAAACTTAAGAATACTCACTATATCACATACAATGGATAACTAAGTAAGAATATATTCAAACTGTATAACTTTACCTGGAAAGTGCCATTCGTACTATGTACATGAACAGTTCAGGAAAACGAATCAGTTCCAATGTTGTGCCAATAAGTGCTGAAGTAATGATGTAATTGACAAAAAATGCACCATTATCAGGAAGAAAGATGCATTCCCAGCGGAAAGTTCCATTCTGCGGTTTTACCACCCATTCCATGAAACCTTTTGCGCTAAAATGGAAAGCCATGATCAAATTAGTTTCTTTAATAACCTGTGATACAGTAAACTACTGTTTACTGTATATATATATTCTAAAAGTTAAGACAACCTTTTCAAAGGTAAAAAAGTATAACTGAAAACTCTTCTTCTGGAATAATCTATCAATGATCAAATTTATATACCAACTTTTCCGTATAAATTCAACACAAGCAAAAGCTCTCAAAAGCTGAGAGCTGACTCAGATGCAGAGCATATAATGTTAGCTGAGGTGTAATTCTGAAGCTGAATACTTTTTAAATATTGCAATACAGCACACAAAACCCTTTGAGATTCCTTTAATATCAAATGATATTTCATCCCCAAATCTTGAAATAAAGTTTTGCCAATTTTGCATTATTTTTATTTATGCATTTATTGGTTTTTACATATTGAAACACACTGCAATAAAGTGTGTATGTTGCAACAGCCAGCATTACAACTACAATAAAGTAAGTATTTTATTATGATTAAATAAATTCACAGGAGGCAATAAGAAAACGATATTGTTATGATACAATAAAGTTTTGTACATACTTACCTGGCAGATATATACTTAGCTTTAGACTCAGTCATTCCCGCCGACAGAAATTCAAATTTCGCGGCACACGTTACAGGTAGGTCAGGTGATCTACCGCCCTGCTGCTGGGTAGCAGGACTAGGAACCATTCCCGTTTTATAATCTGATTTTCTCTTCCACCTGTCTCCTGAGGGGAGGCTGGGTGGGCCATTTAATTGTATATATCTGCCAGGTAAGTATGTACAAAACTTTATTGTATCATAACAATATTCATTTTTGTACATTCAACTTCCCTGTCAGATATATACTTAGCTGATTGGCACCCTTGGTGGTGGGTAAGAGACAGCTAATTACTGGAAATAGACAGGATAAAAACAACATATGTT
>NC_061089.1:16913392-16943013 GCF_015104395.2 Macrobrachium nipponense
AACATATGTTGTTTTTCCTGTCTATTTCAGTAATTAGCTGTCTCTTACCCACCACCAAGGGTGCCAATCAGCTAAGTATATATCTGACAGGGAAGTTGAATGTACAAAAATGATATTGTTATGATACAATAAAGTTTTGTACATACTTACCTGGCAGATATATACAATTAAATGGCCCACCCAGCCTCCCCTCAGGAGACAGGTGGAAGAGAAAATCTGATTATAAAACGGGAATGGTTCCTAGTCCTGCTACCCAGCAGCAGGGCGGTAGATCACCTGACCTACCTGTAACGTGTGCCGCGAAATTTGAATTTCTGTCGGGAATGACTGAGTCTAAAGCTAAGTATATATCTGCCAGGTAAGTATGTACAAAACTTTATTGTATCATAACAATATCGTTTTCTTATTGCTTCCTGTGAATTTATTTAATCATAATAAAATACTTACTTTATTGTAGTTGTAATGCTGGCTGTTGCAACATATACACTTTATTGCAGTGTGTTTCAATATGGAAAAACCAATAAATGCATAAATAAAAATAATGCAAAATTGGCAAAACTTTATTTCAAGATTTGGGGATGAAATATCATTTGATATTAAAGGAATCTCAAAGGGTTTGTGTGCTGTATTGCAATATTTAAAAAGTATTCAGCTTCAGAATTACACCACAGCTAACATTATATATGCTCTGCATCTGAGTCAGCTCTCAGCTTTTGAGAGCTTTTGCTTGTGTTGAATTTATACGGAAAAGTTGGTATATAAATTTGATCATTGATAGATTATTCCAGAAGAAGAGTTTTCAGTTATACTTTTTTCCCTTTGAAAAGCTTGTCTTAACTTTTAGAATATATATATACAGTAAACAGTAGTTTGCTGTATCACAGGTTATTAAAGAAACTAATTCGATCATGGCTTTCCATTTTAGCGCAAAAGGTTTCATGGAATGGGTGGTAAAACCGCAGAATGGAACTTTCCGCTGGGAATGCATCTTTCTTCCTGATAATGGTGCATTTTTTGTCAATTACATCATTACTTCAGCACTTATTGGCACAACATTGGAACTGATTCGTTTTCCTGAACTGTTCATGTACATAGTACGAATGGCACTTTCCAGGTAAGTTATACAGTTTGAATATATTCTTACTTAGTTTATCCATTGTATGTGATATAGTGAGTATTCTTAAGTTTACAACCACACTTTTACGGAGATTGCTGGATTGTTTTTATTGCATTTGCACAATTTAAATATAATTCTGATGTAGTTTATAATATATATATATATATATATATATATATATTATATATATATATATATATATATATATATTATAATATATATATATATATATATCTATATATATCTATATATAATATAAATTATATATATTATATATATATCATATATATATATATATATATATATATATATATATAATATATATATAGATATATATTATTATATATATTTATATATATATATCATAATATATAGATATATATTATATATATTATAATATATATATTATATATATATATATATATATATATATAGATATATAGTATATAGTACAATAATTAGATTTATATGTATAATTAATTCAATTATGTATATATACTATAATATTATATTAAAACTTTGTAATATTTTTCTTCATTTATGCAGATCTGAGGCAGAAACTGCCAGTGTTCGCCGAGCGATTCTTTATGAGTTCCCATTTGGTGTGCAGTATGCGTGGATGCTTCTTATTTTTGCCATGACAATCATTTATTCAATATCATGTCCACTCATAACCCCATTTGGTAAGTGATCTATAATTTTTATCACTCTCTCTCTCTGTCTTTTTTGAGAAAATGAATGTCTTATTTTTTATGCTTTTTGTATTATAAATTTTTGTTACCCTGCTGTATTTTTCACAAATTTGTGTATGTTTTTAACCTCTTGCCTTAGTAAGTTTTGACAAACATTAGTGTGTAATTTTTTAAGGTAAACTGCAATAGTATTGCAATACACTCCCTGAACACCTGAATTAGCCCTGGTCACTGACCAGCCTGAACTATATCCCCACATGTTTACGCACTAATTGGGTAATTTTAACTGTCAGTGTTACCAACGCTGCAGGTAAAATCTAGTCAAATGAGTTACTTGTGTTACCGTTGGCAACGCTGCCGCAAATACTGGCCACCAGAGGCCTGTCTCCTCAATTGTTTCTTGTTCGCCATGCTGTGCGGATTAGTCCCACATCAGGCGAACTTTTGGTCATTTAGCCCGACCCCACTCAAAGAGTTTTCGTATTTTGGATACAGATTACGACCTTGGACTGTG
This sequence comes from Macrobrachium nipponense, assembly GCF_015104395.2. Taxonomy (NCBI): domain Eukaryota; kingdom Metazoa; phylum Arthropoda; class Malacostraca; order Decapoda; family Palaemonidae; genus Macrobrachium; species Macrobrachium nipponense. Next base: position 16,915,716 of record NC_061089.1, read on the forward strand.
ATTAACGTTTTTCTCCCGTTTCACTTTGGATAGCTACTTTGTACTCGCTATGGATAAGTTAGAAAATAAACGTCGTCGCCGTCTGCAAACGCCTCTGCTTCTGCTTCATCTACAGTTCGACGATCAAGCCTTTTACTGCTGGACATGTTGGTGCTCATCGGCTCTTAAAATAACGTTCGCCGTCTGCAAACACCTCTGCTTCTACTTCATCTACAGTCTGCAAACACCTCTGCTTCTACTTCATCTACAGTTCGACGATCAAGCCTTCTACTGCTGGATATGTTGGTGCTCATCGGCTCTGCACACCCTTCAAGCGTAGGATGAGTACCCTCACACATGATCGACGTTCTTTTCGTTATTTCGTGTAGGAAGGTTCATTGCAATACCAGTCAGAGATGTTTATCTTGGTCAGGAGACAAGGAAACATTAGTTAGTTATTCAAGAAATTAGTGGACAGGTTATCATCTAGTATGTTAAGCAAATTTCTAGTCTGACGAATGATTTAACCAAAATAGAGATAGTGGTACTAGTAGTATAGCTGATTCTAATAATTCTTTTTCAGCCCCCTGCCTGTTCCAGAACCAGCCCTAACGGGTGCTGGGGGTAAGGGAGAACCGCAAGCCTCCAAGTGGGTAGGTTCTGCCAGCAGGCAGTGTTGGGAGCAGATTTCCCCTTCCCTCGATGTGTAAGTTCTCAGGATGATGAAAATTTAGGTCAGATACAGACGAGTAGGGATAATAGGCTACATAGTGTTTAGGAAGAGAAGTGCAGGCTTCTTCAGGTCAGTTTTCTATTATAAGTAGTAGTTTATAGAGGGACAGTGTCCTTAGAGCCTCTTTGGGTTTTTCCTGCTTCGAGTTCCTTGCATCAGAAGCTTTTTAGGGCATGGTTGGTCGTTCAGATCTGGGTTTCGAGTCTGTTGGGTTCTGAAGGGTTGAATACTGCTCCTTCATCTTTAAGGTTACTTTCCTCTACTTATACGATAGGGTAATTGTTAATATCAACTAATTCTCTGTTCAATGCATATTGACTTACGATAATTCAGTATGTAGAGAAATCGAATAAAATTAACTACGGTTAGCCTAGTGTTCACGATGATATATCGTATGCATATACAGTAGCCTAGCCTAGCCTAAAGTATTCACTGTACTGCATATCGGTAGAGTGATTTTTATAGTGGCTAACGCTGTAGGCTCAAGGCATTCTGACTTTGGATAATTCAGTATAGGTGTAATTGAAAACAAACGAGAATCCGATCTTAGGATAATTCAATGTGAATGTAATCGAACAGAATGAAGATCAGATTCTGTCTGACTAAAGCATTATAATTGTATTATATGTATCATCGTATTAGCGTAGTATAAATACTAACTCGGCAGTCATTCACGCTCTCGAATCAGCTGATGGCGAATACAGGTTTGCCTCACCGTATCCACCTCATTCTTGTCCGATTGGCTAGCGTGACTAACGTAACAACTCTTCCTCACTTATGCCATGTTTGTCGTCTTGAAGGAGACGTGTTTTCAACTATGTTGACATTTAACATAGTCAATAATGGTATCTTGTGACATAAAATCAGATGTCAGATATAAGGAATTCGTTTATATGACGTCTTCATACGTTTAACAGACTAATTGCCGTCAGTAATTACATTGTGCTTATGTCAATTACAGTTACAAAAGAATTACCAGTCGTATTATCAAATTACAGTGACAATTGAAATTAATATTAGGCCTAATAAAGTTAATTTAATTACCTTAAAATATGTAATTTATTACTTTTCAATTAAATTACAATTACACAAGCTTTTCGTCAAAACAGCACTGTTGTAAGGAGGCGTGGTTTAGACAGACAATGATGCCGGCTAGTCTATTTCCTTGGCTCCAGATTCAACCATATCACTTGGTCTTGGCTAATGTTTTTGTTCCTAGTTAGTATAATGAATATATCTGGATACTTAACTTATGGAAGAAGTCATACTGTTCATCTTACGATGTAATTTAAGGCCAAAATTTGACCAATACATCTCATTGGAAGCTAGTTTTTCCCTCAGGTTAGATGGCATAAAATTTAGCGATTCCGTTCATTTTCACTCGTTTTCATAGGTATTACGAACCTTATACTTTATACACTTTATTAATCTTTTGTCGGTGTGAAAACAACATTAAATAAGCTCTTTCATGCTATTACTTTCTTTTACCACGGCTGCGTTCGAATTCATACAAAAGCTTGGGACTTCTATCCAGGTTGCTGATGCACGTAATTTTGCCTTAGCAGCTTCAGCTACATTTATAATATGAATACAGTAATTACTGTCGCACACGGATGAATACAATAAACGGATGTTGCTATCGGATTCGATTACTGTCGCACACGGATCAGTACAGTAAAGTGATGTTGCTATAGGATTTGATCGTATTAGCAACAAGTTCTCGTTCGGTTGTTCATAGCTGTACGCAGTTATACGAGTACAGTGTATATTATCATTAAGATAATACCTTTTAACTTAAAGAGGGTGCAAATTTATGGAGGTGTAGATGTTAGACGATTGTAATTTCTCTCTCTCTCTCTCTCTCTCTCTCTCTCTCTCTCTCTCTCTCTCTCTCTCTCTCTCTCTCTTTTACTTTCTTGATTTCATATTCTCTCTCTTCATCCTATTTTCCACCCTCTCCTAACACTTGACTCATTTTGCAACAGAGAGGTTTTTCTTCCTGTTACACCTTTTCAAACACTTTTCTGTCAATTTCCCTTCAGCGCTGAATGGCCTCATAGGTCCCAATACTCGGCCTTTGGCCTAAGTGCTGTGGTAGTGTTTAACACTCGCCCCAGGTTTATACCGACACCTTTTTTTATAGGTGAGCTAGTCAGAGAGTTCTGACATGTCCAATTTAGCAGTTCTCTTGTATTATAGCAATATTTTACTAGAAATAACGCTAAACGGACTTATTTCTCTGGGCGACACGGCTTCCTCGCCCAGAAATAGATTTTTCGTACGTCAAAATCCCTTTTTAAACCCAACAATCTCGCTGTCTGATGCACGATGCTGCCTATGCCAGCTGCGCGAGAGATTAGGAAGACTTATTTGCAATGTAGTGCAGATTTTAAATACTAACCCCATCGTAAAATCGAATTAACGCAAGTCAATTACTGTAGCTTCAATGCGGACTATATTCACGATCACGTCTTGAATAATTTTCCTGATTTTGTATTGTTTCACGGATTATTGTTAAAACTTACAATGTCTTTACACAATCTTCTTTAGCTGCTAATTCTTCGGATGTCGCTTCGGAGTCTTCTCGCTCATCCTGTTTTTTATTTGCCAATATCACAGCAGAGCCAGTTTTCATTGTTTCATCCTGAAATTTGGAGATGATTTCTCTCTCTCTCTCTCTCTCTCTCCTTCGTAGCACCTTCCACGGGTCCTGTAGTTCTCAGGCTGCTGGTGTTGATGCTTCAAGGCGGTATCCGAAACTCCGTATTTTCATCCTTATTTATTTTGAGACGTAATGTGTCCTCCGTAGTTCTTGAGGGGGCAACGGCAGTTGGAGATTCATCTGCGCCATCGTTGACTGTATCGATACCAGTTGTCACCACCCACTCCTTTCATAGGGTTGTTAGTAATCTTCCTTCTTCATTCCCATTTATATACCTTAGGTGTGTGAGACGTAACGTGCTTACCGCGGTAATTACTGGGGGCTACGGCCGTTGGCAGTTCGTCTTTATAGTAGTTAGCACCTTTTGTGCCCTCGGCACCTTTCTTAGGGTAGCTGATAATTTCCTTCTGCGGCTCCCATTGGTTCTGCAGTTCGTAACCCATTATTAAAGCACTATGTACCACACAGTTGGTTCTCCACCTGCACAATGTCGGCGCTAGGTGCTCCGGTGGTTACTCGTAGTGACTTCTCTCTCTCCTTATTTTCTCAACTTTTTCCTGCTGCTTTCTGTTCCACCTTAAGGGGTTTTCAAGGTGGGTTTGACCTTGATTCCGTGTCTACTGGGAGTACTTCTTTCCCTCACTTGCTCCGGACTCCAGTCTAGGTTTAGTATTGGTAACGGGCATTAGTTGGATCACGTTTTGCGACCTCTCCGATCTTAAGGGGTGTTGCCTGCCTATTGTAGTCGTCCCATTCTCGTGTCATAGTCACTGGTGAGTGCGGAGTTTCGCAGTCAAGTGAGACTGGTTCAAGGTTAGGTCGTCACTTTGGTTGGTACATGTTTGGCGCAACAGTATGGGAGTGACTAGCATGGGTGGGTGTTCATTGCCAAGGTATATTCGGCTCAGGCATAAAATTATCAACACTGGGTAGTGAGGGTATGCGCAGTCGAGTGACTAACTCTTACAGGTTTTGCGGAACTGGTGACTGTTCGCTCTTGTGAGGGGGTGGACAGCGGTCGGACAGCAGGGGTTACATCATCATGTCTGGGGGGAGTGCGGGTAGCGCAGTCGAGTACGACTTGTACAGGAGTTTATCATCTTGTTGGTATATCATTGCGCAATCGGATCGGTAGGCTCAGATATGATGGGATCTTATATGTCGTTTGGTATCGAGCAGCCAGGCGTAGTAAGTTCCGGGTTCTTGGGTGCTGCGCTTGTGGGGGTTTGGCTTTTCTCCTTTTTCCTGTTCCGGTGTGGCTGGACAGGTCTGACAGAGGATAAGATACCTTTGAAGAGAGACTCCTTTGCTAGTTGTGGGTTTTTGTTTCTCTGGCAAAGGAAGCGAGTATAACGGATTGTGGACTTTGTTCATTCTCTCTTTCCGCATTCCAGACTCCGGAGGAATCTCAGTTAATTCAAGTAATGTTTGATATGTTGTATTCAACCAAACCAGCAGTCTCTCAAACATCAAGTAGGCTGATCTGGTTTTGGCAAGTCGGGCAGTTTTTGGGGAAGGACTTAAGTTAGCATCACTTTTCTGTATGCGGTAGCAGGTAACTCCTCTGCCAGAGTCTGACTTCCGGTTTATGAGTCAGTTGAGGTTTTTCTCTATTGGGTTCCTTCATTGATTCGTGTGGTAGGGGTTACGGATCATGAGGCTCGTATTTGGAAGACACCTTTCACAGGTAGTGGGAGGCCTTGTCCCATTCTGTGTGGATGTCGTGAGAGTTGATGGGTGTTTCTCTGAGCCTGGACTGTTTGATAACCTCTTCACTTTGGTTTCAAGGGGGTTTGCATACCAGACTAACATTTCTGAGGGTTATGTTATGTTCTTGTCAAGGAGAGGAGGGACTATTGTTAAATCATTGCCTCAGTGCTATCCAGACATTCATAAGAAGGGGTTCTTAGTCAATCTAAGGGCGCAAAGTATCGCGGAGGGCTACCCTTTGGCTTCCGGAGGAATGTTTCGCTGTCGGCGATTGTGTAGGTGGTTATATGAGAGTCGTGGTTTTTCACAACACCATACCTTAGGGAATTTCAGTTTCTTCAGAGAGGTTACTCTCGGGGTCCTGTCGTTGCGGTAACTCAGTTTTATAGTTGGCTTGGTAGAGTTAGGGTGTTAGAAGTTTAGGGAGGCAGTGATAGTCTAAATGAACTTCAGGGTGTTAGAAGTTTAGGGATAGTCTAATGAACTCTAGTGTTTGTTGGTCAAGCTTAGACTGAGTGTATTGTCCCTTAGGCCCTTGAGGTTAGGCAGATCCCGATGGTCATGTTGGAATAACTACTACTTCTTCAGCAAAGGTCATCTACATCAGTGAGCAGTAGAGAACTGAAGGTCCTGCACACTCAACTTCTCCTCCATACATGAGAGGCTACATAGCCACATGGAATGTTCGCCATTTCCCCTCCATACATGAGAGGTATAGAATACCACATAGGAGGCACTTCTGACTCAGATAGTACCTTGACTCAGCACTGACATTGAAGTACTTTCTTTGCAAACATCCTCACCTACTTAGCTGGACAACCAGGTGAGGAGATTTGTTTTTACCTCAATGAATAAGAAGTATAGCTTATCACATGGGAGGTACTTCTGACTTAGTACCGTAGACTCAACACTGATGTTGAAGTACTTTCTTTGCAAACATCCTCACCTCCAAGTTAGATAACTAGGTGAGGATACATGCTTTTATACATGGTAGGTTGCTTATGAGTTACCTGCGTATGTTCCGTGGACAGGTTGGGCTGAATGAGATTGATCCCGCCTCCGAGTAAATGTTAATCGGGCTAATTCAGGTGTTCGGGGAGTGTATTACAATATGAAGTTTTCATAATAAAACTAATATTGTAATACTTACCTGAACACCTGATTGATTCCCACCCTCCTCCCCACTTCAATTTGATAGTGAATGATTCAATTGAGGAGACAGGCCTCTGGTGGCCGGTATTTGCAGCAGCGTTGCCAATGGTAACACAGGTAACTCATTTAACTAGATTTTACCTGCAGCATTGGTAACACTGACAGTTAAAATTATTCCAATTAGGTGGGTGGGGGTAAAATAAGTGTGGGATATAGTTCCCAGGGGGGGGAGGGCTGGGGTCAGTGGACCAGGGCTAATTTAGGTGTTCAGGTAAGTATTACAATATTAGTTTTGTTCATGAAACTTACCTGTCAGATATATATATAGCTGTATTTTCTGAAGTCCGACAGAATTTCAAAAACTTCCGGCACACGCAGTGGTCGGCCAGGTGGTTAGTACCCATTCCCGCCGCTGGGAGGCGGGTATCAGGAACCATTCCCATTTTCTATTCATAATTTTTTTGTTGCCGGTGCTGGAAACACCTGTTTTCAGTACCTCCGTCTTAGGATTTTGGAAACTTCATTGCCGCTAAGTATCCTAATTGTCTTTTGATTTATTTACTTGGATTTGTGGCTAGGCATACGCTATCTTAAATTGATTTGAATTTGATTCATTTTTGCATAAGATATCTGAATCTAGTTAGGCTAGTTTCAGAGGGTGTTGTCTGCAAGATGATGGGTGTGGCTACCGAAAGCTTCGGTAGATCCGCACTTGGTATGCACGAGGGGTATGGGTCTTGCTTCTTTGTTGAGATTTGTCATGTAAGGAGTGTGAGACTTTGTCTAATTCCGTAAGGAAGAAGTATGATTCGTATGTACGCAATTAATCAGTAAACAAAAGTCAGGGTAGTGAACCTGCTAACTTTCCTGTAGACTTTCTTTTGCCTAACCCTGTAGTATGGCCTACGGGCTATGAATATGTCTAAGAGAGGTGCTCGCTCTACTAAATTGTTGGGAAGTAGTGCTACTTCTGTAATTGTTACTCCTAACCCTGTAGTGTTGCCTTCGGGCCCTAAAACAGTGTCTGTAGAGGGTATTGCCCTTTCTCTAATACTCTATCAATTTGTAACTTAGAAACAAAAGAGCTTGCTTTAGAGAGCAAAAGTGAAGTGGCTAAGTGCAGTGACATTGCCCCTTGTGTAGTGGAGGGTGCGTCAGATCGGCCTTATTTCGCCTCTAGGCCGGTACCTCTGCTTGACTCCCAGGAACAAGGAGAGAGCATGTCGAAAGCTGAAGGAGAGTTACGAGGAACCCCCACCGATCTTGACGTGCCTTCGGCAGACCTGAAGATACTCCCAGGCTGCCAAAGTGCGTGCACGTGCACGAATCCTGAAGGATTGCTTCTCGTACTCCGAAGCGTCCTCCCGCCGCAGGGGTTGGGTTAGCTTTCGGAAGGACTCGCGCCCTCTAAATAGAAGCTTTATAGAAGAGGACGCTTCACGCTCTCTCTCTCTCTCTCTCTCTCTCTCTCTCTCTCTCGTTATGCGTTTCAGTGAGAAGTAAGAAGGCGAACGTCGCCTGAACACGTGTACGTCTTTCCACCGAGAAATACGAAAAAGAAGTCATAGTAGCAGGACGCTTTTGAGAGCGGACGTCCGAGCTTTGTTACTGTGAGAATAAGAAGGCGTTCCGTCGCCCCTCGTATTCTCACACGATCAACCCTTCTCCTGAGACTGCTTTGTGCAGTCGGATTTCTCTCCGAGATGTATCTCGCTCTTCCCTGAAGGCAGTTTCTCTCGCTTTTTTTGACGCCTGTCAGGAGCGTGACGCTTTTTTGCACACTTCTTTTGATGCTCGGCTTGGACGGGACGCTCGAATGGACGCCAGGCGCGCGCGGGTGCACGCCAAGCGCGCACCAGTGGATGCCGAGCGCGTGCCAGTGGACGTCGAGCACGCGCTCCAGTGGATGCTGAGCGCGTGCGCCAGTGGACGCCGAGCGCGCGTGCCAGTGGACGCTAAGCGCGCGCCACCGCACGCCAGGTGTGTTGCCTGGCTGAACGTTTCTGTTGACTCTTCAAGCTCTTGTTTACGATTTGGGCCTAAAGAATTTTTACCTCTACCTTCGGTGATACCTTCTACCTCACCTGCAAGGAATGTGAAGTACGTAAGTAGTGCTTCGGAGGAAGCTTAAAGCGAACAGACAACTTCGTCTTCGAAACCAGATCTCGGGTTTCGTGAATTCAAGAGGTCTCTGTCAATTAATATTGCTTTTCGCAAAGGTGGATGGAGTTAAGGAAAGCTCAAGGGAAGATCTCGTTTGCTCTACCGCAGTCAAGACTTTGCGATAAGGCAGTTATAGGTTATGTAAAGCTCGACATCCTGCATGTCATGATGCTCGACAACGTTCGGTAGGATTCTTGCAAAGGCATTCATCAAGAGGACGCTCTTCAGGCAAAGGCGGAAAGACAGGACTTCCTTTGCCATACTGCTAATAAATTTAGGTTGCAAGCTTTTTAGTCCATCTGAAGGGCTTTTCAGATGATAGTTTTTGTTAGTTCCTAGTTCGGGACTATGCTGCCGAAGTTAAACATCGGGGTCCTACCTGCCGTAAGCCCAGTCTCTTATCAGGATTCTTGCCCCTTCCTCGATTGATACGGGAATGGGGAAAATAATATGCTCGACTTCCTGGATTACGTTTTGTCAATTCAGTGACTTTCCCCCATTGACAATATACTACCGTTTAATGTATGACACTTACCTGGCAGGTATATGTATATATATAGCTATATTCTCTGTTCCACCTGGCAGAAATTTTCAAAACTCGCGGCAAACGCTAGTAACCTATTAGTAGTTCAGGCAACCCACCACCCCCGTTACCGTGGCGCTAGCGCTAGGAACCGTTCCCAATTGGGCAGATTTTCTCTGCCAGCCGAACCGGCAACATTGTTGGTGGTTCCCTGCTAGGATTTTCATTCTCGTTGCTGACTTTTTCATGGATTTTTGGTATTGTACTCGGAAACGTTAGCTTGGCATTCGCTTTGGATTGTTCTTTAAAGATGTCTGATACTGGAGTATGTTTAGAGTGTGTAAAAGAGGGGTGTAAGGTAAGATTGCCGAAAGCTTCGGTCGACCCTCATACCATTTGTAAGAAGTGTAGGGAGAATGTGTGTACTTGGGAGAATAGATGCATTGAATGTGAGAATTTATCAGAGAAGGAATGGAAGATATTTATGAAATATGTTGAGAGACTTGAGAAAGAAAAATCGTGTAAGATTCGGTTGGTTAAAAGGGGAGGTCTGTTTCTCCGTAGTTGAGAAGTCAAATTCTTCTAGTAAAGGAGTGAATGTATTTCCTCTCCAGCTCCTTCTAATGTAGAGTTGGTAGTTTCCTTCTCCCCAGGTATCTCCTGCGCCCGCTGCTGTATCGGAGGAGGCGAACGATACAAATATTGTGAAGGTGTTCGCTGCCCTTGCTTCCATGGGCGACCAGATACAGCGACTTACAGATAGAGTTAGTGCTTTCGATGTCAGTGAAAGTGTAGTGGAGGGGGCGTCTGATCGTCTCTCTCGTGCTCCCTAGACCTAGACCTCTGTCAAGCTCCCAGACCCAAGGGAGAAATCATGTCGACAGTCGAAGGGAGAGAGAGAGGTTTTGTCACGGTCAGGCGTCCCTTCGAACAGTCCTGTTGCAAGTTCTTCCCAGGCTGTTGCAGTTCGCCGCAGAAAAGGCGTAACAAAAAAATGGGAAGTGTGCGTCCTCGGAAGGTTCGACTTCCGACGAGAACGTCGGTATGCAGTGGTGTCTCGCCCCCTCAAGATGGACTTTCAGGACATCAACTACTTTCGAGAGACAGGCTCAAGATCGTGAGGCTTGGAGTAGTCCTGAGGTGTGTCCTCTCGGAAGACGGGGACGCAGTGCCGATCAAGAGAAAAGGATTTTCGTGCTAGAGAGGACTCAGGGCGCACTGGCGCTATACGTCCTTCTCGCCTGGTATTCGATGGGAGAATCTCCTCCATCTTCTTGTGTATCTTCCCCTCGTCTTTCTCCGTCGGGTAGAGTACAAGATCGCTCTCCGTTAGGTCGCAGTCCCGCTCGTAATCCTCTTCCTTCGTCGTCTACCATTCAGGAGGATAGTACGAAGGGTTTCTTAAGGGAATGCAGTCCCAAGCTGGCAGTTTCTGTGAAGTCCTGGGATGCGCCTGAGCAAGCATCTTCGAGGCGTAAGGACGATTTCCTTCCCATTAAGTCTTCTAAAAGGGGAATACAAGGACGCGTTCGCCGAGGACTCAGGGCGCACTGGCGCTAGGAGGGGACAAGCGATCGCTTGGTTTTGCAGGACGCAGAACACAGGAAGAAAATAGTTTCGGAAGAAAGCAGGACGCAAACATCAGGACGCGGGACCAATTGTGGACGCAGGACGCAGGCACAGGAAGCAGGCGTGTCTACGATGGACGCAGGCGGCAGGACATCGAGAGGCGGCGGACGACCCGACTCCTCGGTAGCCGCAGGACGCAGGCGGCAGGACGCTATTCCGTCAACGAAGCGTCAACACGACAATGAGTTACAAGACATTTCTTCAGCAGAAGAGGAAGGATTAATTGAGGAAAGAATACGGAACCTTCTTCAGATTATAAGGTTCTGACTTCACGTCTTATTGCTATTTTTGAGGGGGAATTTAAACCGACAGCTCCGTTATCCCCCTTATCACAGTTTTCCAAGACTAGGACTCCAAAGAAGTCCTCTTTCCTTAAATGACGATGTCAATTTCGGCGAAGAAGGCCCTTCAACGTGTGAATGACTGGATGAGGATAAGAAAGAACGCGGGAAAATACTCTTTTGTTTTTCCACCAGCTAAGTTAGCTTCTAACTCAGGAGTATGGTACGCTACTGGAGAAAGTCTAGGCCTGGGAGTACCTGCCTCCTCCCGAGGGGGACTTCTCCAGTATAGTAGACAGCTCACGCAGACATGCGTTACAGTCTGCTAAGGTCTGGGTGGACGTCTTCAGAATTTGACCATCTTTTAAAGGGATTTTTAGGACTTTCGAAGTCTTCAATTTCCTGGATTGGTCTTTGGGAGCACTAGCGAACTCCTAGAAAGAAGAGGATTCGCAGGATTAGAAACAGCTAAGAGCATTATGTCCTGCATGGACAAGGCTCTGAGAGACGGAACGAATGAACTGGCTTCGTTATTCACAGCAGGAGTACTTAAGAAGAGATCGCTGTTGTGTTCTTTCGCTTCAAAAGGAGTTTCTAACTCTCAGAAATCGGAGTTGCTGTTCTCTCCTCTTTCGAACAGCTGTTTCCTTCAGAGGTGATTAGGGATATTGCTCTCCTCCCTTTCTTTTCAGAAGGCCACTCAAGATCTTCTCTCGTCTTCAGTTAAGAAGTTCTTACCACCCAAGTTGGTGAAGAGACTCCAAGGATACTAGGCCTTCGCAACCATGCCCTTTCGAGGAAGAAACATTCGCTCGACCCGCCTATTTAGGGGTAAGAGAGTAACCCCCGCTAAAAGAGGAGCCAAGACCCCCTCTAAAGCAATGAGAACTCAGTCCTCCAGACGACAGTGGGAGCCAGAGTTCAAGGTTTCTGGGAAGTTTGGCAAGATATGAAGGCAGATCCTGGGCTGTCAACGTAGCTCGGGAAGGGTACAAGATTCCTTTCTTGAAGAGACCTCCTCTCGCAACATCTCCGAGAGCCCTCGGGCAAATTACAACGATTTAGTGAAGAAAGCGGCTCTGTGGGAGCAAGTAGCTAGAGAAAGGAGCCATAGAGCCTGTTCTGGATCACGAATCTCCGGGATTTTACAACCGTCTGTTCCTGGTTGCAAAGTCCTCGGGAGGTTGGAGGCCAGTTCTGGACGTAAGTCAACTGAATCTTTTCGTAGAAAAGACCAAGTTCACTATGGAGACGAACGATTCAGTACTGGCAGCGGTACGTCCAGGGGACTGGATGGCGACCCTGGACTTACAAGACGCATACTTTCATATTCCGATTCATCCAGGAAGCAGGAATATCTAAGGTTTGTGATTCAGGACAGGGTCTTTCAGTTCAAGGCCCTATGCTTCGGCCTTTGCACAGCCCTCAAGTGTTCACGAGGATGATGTCCAATGTGGCGAGATGGTTACATTTAAGAGGGATCAGAGTGTCTTTTATCTGGACGACTGGTTGATAAGATCCCAATCAAGAAGTCAATGTCTGGAGGACTTGATCAAAACATTGGACTTAGCAAAAGACCTAGGTCTGGTAGTAAACATGGGCAAAGTCTCAATTGGATCCCCAACAACAGATAGTTTATTTGGGGATTCAGATATCGGCAGTGACTTTTCGGGCTTTTCCGTCCCCCGAAAGGTAAGCCCAATGCATTCGGAAGGTGCAGGACTTTCTAAAGAAGGACCGATGCTCAGCAAGAGAGTGGATGAGTCTACTGGGCACACTCTCTTCGCTAGAGAGGTTCATTTCTTTAGGAAGACTGCACATGAGACCTCTACAGTTTTTCCTGAAGGATTCATGGCCAAGAAAATTGCAACCGGATTCCTTCCAGTTTCTAATTCCGGCCGAAGTAAAGGAGGAATTAAAGTGGTGGCTAACTCCAGGCAGGTTAGCAAGAGGGATGTCGCTTCAGCAGAAGAGCCCAGACCTCGTCTTATTTTCCGACGCGTCGGACGTGGGTTGGGGAGCGACATTAGGCCCTCAAGAGGTGTCGGGACTTTGGAGCAAGGAAGAAACAAAGTGGCACATAAACAGGAAGGAACTGATGGCAATTTTCTTGGCTTTGAAGCACTTCAGAGAGTTGATTCGAGACAAGACGGTGCAGGTCAACTCGGACAACACCACGGCTCTGGCATACATCCGAAAACAAGGAGGAACTCATTCCTTTCCCCTTTACAATCTGGCAAAGGAAGTTCTGCTTTGGGCGGAAGAGGAAAAGGTCGTGATACTCACCAGGTTTATACAAGGAGAGAAGAATGTGGGTGCGGACCTGTTGAGCAGAAGAGAACAACTTCTCTCGACGGAGTGGACGTTGCACATGGAGGTTTGCCAGAGCCTGTGGAAGTTGTGGGGCCGTCCAGTAGTAGATCTGTTTGCGACAGCCAGAACAAAAAGGTTACCAACCTATTGCTCTCTCCGGTTCCAGACCAGGAAGCTGTGGCGGTCGACGCATTGCCTGATGGATTGGTCAAACTTAGATCTGTACGCTTTTCCTCCGTTCAAGGTACTGGGGAAAGTGATGAAGAAAGTTCAGGGAGAGCCCCCAAGACGAGGATGACCTAATAGCCCCGTTTGGCCGCCAACAAAGTTGGTTCACAGAGGTACTTGAATGGACAGTAGATACGCCAAGGACTCTTCCTCTAAGAGTAGATTTACTCAGACAACCCCACTTCGACAGGTTTCACAAGAATACCCTCGCTCTGGGTCTGACTGCGTTCAGACTATCGAACGTCTTGGTCAGAGCGAGGGGATATTCTAGAGAGGTGGCCAGTGCAGTGGCTAGAAGCCAGAAGAACCTCCACAATCACAGTATATCAGTCGAAGTGGGACAATTTCCGAAGTTGGTGTAAGAACAGGAAAGTCTTCATCCAGTACCTCTGTGACCCAAATCGCAGATTTCCTTCTATACTTGAGGAAGGATTTACGCTTGTCAGTTTCGACAATCAAAGGTTATAAGAGTATGCTAAACCTCAGTGTTTAGACACAGGGACCTAGACATCTCGAATACTTAGACCTTCGAGATCTGATTAGGTCATTTGGTACGAAGAAACAATCACAATGCAGGCCACCTGCTTGGAACCTTGATGTGGTCTTGAAGTATTTAACTTCTAGCAAATTCGAGCCTTTAGAGGAGGCCTCTCTGAGAGATCTTGCTAAGAAGACTATCTTTTTAGTAGCATTGGCAACTGCTAAAAGAGTTAGTGAGCTTCAGGCCATATCGAAGAAGGTGGGATGGAGACATGGCAACGCAGTGTTCATTCCAAGAAGGTTTCTTGGCCAAGAATGAGAATCCAGCTAATCCTTGGCCAAGATCCTTTGAAGTTTTGGGTTTGGCTGAGTTAGTGGGTCACGAGCAAGAAAGAGTTCTCTGCCCAGTGAGAGCGTTGCGGTGTTATATGGAAAGAACAAGAGGTATCAGAGGGAAGTCTGATGCTCTGTGGTGTTCAGTTAAAGACCCCAGTAGACCCATGACGAAGAACGCTCTAGCCTTCTTCATGAGAGAGTTAATTAAAGAGGCTCATGCTGTGTCAAGAGCAGAGCTTTGGTATTTTGAAAGTGAAGGCTCATGAAGTCAGGGGGCAGTGGGGGCGACTTCATTAGCTTTTAAAAAGAATTTAGCCCTCAAGGAAATTATTGAATCCACATATTGGAGAAACTAATTCAATATTTGCGTCTCATTACTTAGGGAGTTTCAGACAACCTTTGATAATTGTCAGACACTAGGTCCATACGTGTCCTCTGGTACAGTATTGGGCAAAGGAGTTACTACCCCATAACCTTCTTTTAAGCTAGTTGATTTTATTAGGTGATGGTGTTTGTGTTTATTGGTTGTCTGAGAAAAGTGTGCGGTACTTTTCTCAGTCTTGTTAGTATATTATCCGGTGATGTGTGTGTAGTTCAGGTGAATGATCGAGTACTAGCTTGAATGCCGTGGCATAAGAGGGCTGTACGGTTCGTCAACACATTGGTCACGTCCAGTTATCAGTTCCAGTCTTAGCTTCTTCAACATACAGGACACTTCCTTGTTGAGAGCTACTAAGGTTTAAGCAGGCTTAGAGGCAGGACCTATGAAGTCAGCTACCTTAGTAGGTAAGGAACCTGGAGTCTTAATAATATTTTAATAATATTTTTATCTCTAAGAATGTTGCTGTCCTTGACCCACCTCCAAATGTGTCAATCAGCTATATATATACCTGCCAGGTAAGTGTCATACATTAAAATGAAGTTTTTATGATAAAACAAAGTTTAATGTATACTTACCTGGCAGGTATATATAAATTAATTCCCACCCGCCTCCCCTCAGGAGACAGGGTTCAGAGAAAATCTGGCCCAATTGGGAACGGTTCCTAGCGCTAGCGCCACGGTAACGGGGTGGTGGTTGCCTGAACTACTAATAGGTTACTAGCGTTTGCCGCGAGTTTTGAAAATTTCTGCCAGGTGGAACAGAGAATATAGCTATATATATACATATACCTGCCAGGTAAGTATACATTAAACTTTGTTTTATCATAAAAACTTCATTTTTATCAAGTAAGTGGGTATCCCCTCATTGACAAAATATATCTTTGTCCCGTAAATGGGTTAGTTTTCATTGACAAACATCTCATTAACTTTATATTGCGTAAGCGGATAAGCTCTTATTGACAAGATTCGGAAGAGCTCTCATTCATCATTCGCAGACTCGTACAAGAAATAGACTTGTAGACTACGTCAATGAACGCTTATGTCCAATAACATAAGAAGCTTAAGCTGTCCACTTCGATTCTCTAAGTTTTGTTCATGAAACTTGCCTGTCAGATATGTATGTAGCTGTATTTCTTAATTCAGCTATATATATGTCTGCCAGGTAAGTATGAACAAACTTTATTGTATCATAATAATATCATATTTTGCCCTGCGTTATTTTACTACTGGTTGGTTCAAGTCATATACGCTTGCTGTAGTTACCTCTTCGGATGGCAACCGAGAGGTCTATTGTCTATTATTTTAAGGACATTTAATCGTTACTCCCTGAAGCCTTCCAGGAGTTTCCGATTTATCTTTTACCGTTGTATGGTAGTGTTATGACAACACAAACGCATCTATATATTTAGCGTTTTCTGTTTCGCTTAAATATACCAGCTTGCGAGTCTCTTTCTGCTCAAAATAACGGACCTATTTCTTTGTATATAGCGGGTAGCTGGTGGCAACCAGGCATAACGGTAAGAGACGACGAACGTAAGCTGCTGCTGTCAACTGTCCTCCAGTCCAACGAGACCAATACCAGCTCGTTCGCTGTCATGCGCGGTAGGTTACGTCTCTCTCTCCCCCCCTTGCGGGATTGACTGACTAACCGTTATCTCTGTGCTGGCGGTTACGTCTCTCTCTCCTGCGGGATTGACTGACTAACTGTATCTCTGCCCTACAATCACGGACTTTAGCCTAAGATTGAGGGGATTTCTTACATGAATGAATAAACATTGCATTCGTTTTGCCTTACTATGTTCAACAGAGATATCTCTTAATCCTTTCGGTGCTCGTTACGCACGTATAGGACTACGAGTCTACCGCAACATTGCACTATTATATGCTCTCCTGCTTAGGCAAAGCTCAGCCTTATTAGGGAAGTAAGCATACTCGGTGAGGGAATGGATGAGCTTGCTGGGGACCATTTCCTTCCTGAAGAAGTTTGTTTCCCTGAATAGACTGCAATTCAGACCTCTACAGTTTTTTCCTACCGGGAAACTGAAATTTTATTCAAGATCTAGGAATGATTCTGAACATCTCTCAGTGCGTCAAGTATCACCTGAGGTGATAGAAAGAAGGTGCCGGACATCTGGATAGGGTTTCAGATGTCCTGGATCATATTCTGAAAGAAGTAGAAGCAATTCGGTCGTCCCTCCAGTCCTCGAAACGAGTTTTTGGAACCAGTGGTCCAGATCAACTCTGATATTCCACAGCTCTCTCATATCTTAAGAAGTATCTTCTCTCGGTCCCTGTTCGAGTTTACGAGAAAGCGCCTATTATAGCAACAGGCGTAGAATGTAACGATCCTCTAGAGGTTCGTTACAGGATTGCAAAAGTCCGTACGAATCGTCTCGATCGACGGCAGCAACTACTGACTTCCGAGTGGAATCTTTCTTTAGAAGTATGTTGAGAGTTGTAGAGACTTTAGGGACGTCCTTTCATTCATCTCTTTGCTATGTTGAGGACGAAGAGGCTTCTTCTTCTCTGCTCCCTTATTCTCGATCCGGGAGCGGTACCATTAAACGCCATCCTATGATATTGAACGGGGATGGATGTTTAGTCTCTTTTCCCCTTTTTCAAACGCTTAGGAAATGTAATAAGATGATTTATGACGTCACAGGGAGCGACAATGACGCTGATCGCCCCATGTTGGCCTTCAGGATCCTGGATTCACAGAGGTCACGTCCTTCCTAGTTCACTTTCCAAGGACCTTTTCCGAGAGAGTCAGTCTACTCTAACACGAAAGGTACCTATAACCTCTCCGCTCTGAGTCTGACTACGTTCAGACTATCTAGATGTTGACAGGAATAAGATTACCGTCTTCCCTATCCGTCTGAAGAATGGGATAAGCTGGCAGTCACAACTATTTAAAGAAACGCCAAATATGTTGTTGACGGCCTTTGGGCTCAGAGATTTGCTTCTGATCAAACAACCAAAAAGCCCTTCACGATCTTTGAGTTCTGTGGAATCTTCCGAAAACTCACTCACCATACTACTTTTTGTCTCACCTGTTTTCTCGGAGTCAGCACGTCGTGCGAGATCAGGCGACATATAGTAGCCCTGAGTTTCTTGTTGACGAAGTCGGTTGCGTTTATACACCCCCGATGATTGTGTAACATGAGACCAGGTTGGACTGTCAGGCATTCGTCCTTCGGGACTGAATCGCCTTTTTGCTCCTCGCTCCTTTCTCCTGGCACCAGAAGCTCGAGTCAGGAGTTCATTCGCTAACGACGTTGGGTTGCGTTGATACACCCCCCAAGGTTTGCTTAGCTTGAATCGCCCAGGCAGTCCAGACACTCATCCTTCAGCGAAGAATAGTGCTTTATGGTCTTCAGGTACAGCCTTGCTGTCCTTGGATTGGTCTGACTGGATCAACTAACCTGGTCGGTCACATGACTTTTAATTACAGACGGACTGATGTGGCATGTCGAGATCGAAGCTTTCAATATGGAACTTAGACGTAGTCTGAAGTTCTTGATGTCAAAGCATTCGAACCTCTCCTACCTGTTAACTTCTTGCACGTGATCAGGAAGGCCTTCTTCTAACCACCCTAGATACGACAAAGAGGGTTAGTGAGGTTTTAGGCCATCATCAGAAGTTTTGGCGTTAGAGAACACAAGGCGGTGTGTTCTCTAAGCCTTCCGTTGTGGCCTTAGAATGGAAACCCGTCTTGTTCTCGGGTCTCTCAAGTTTTATCTACATAAAACTCAAGAAAGTCGAAGTCCTTCGGGTAATCTGCAGTGTTCCGAAAAAGACCAGACTTGCCCATATAGAAGAACACCCTGGCTTTAGTGTTAAGGAGTTCTTTCAAAAAGGCTCCTTCATTGTGTTTGCACAAAGATTTGAAATCTTTTGATCTGAATGCTCACGAGGTGAGGGCGCGGCCTCGGAAGCATTTCAACAGAGCATGGCACTCAGCAACATCCTGAGTACCATGTTTTAGCAAAGCAACTCTGTGTTCACTTCACACTCCCTGCGGGATGTGAAGATGGCATATGAGATCTGCTGCTCGCTAGGGCCATACGTGTCTGCAGACACAATCTTGGGGGCAAGAAGTACCACTCATCCTATCCTGTAGAAAATGATTAGGAAGAGCTCTTAATTTAGTTGTTGAGTCGCCGCCAAGGGCGACTTCTTAACTCTTAAGCCTTAGTTAAAACACCTTAACTTTGGCTAGGTTGGTCAGGTGGTGATATATATATAATATATATATTATATATATATTATATATATATATATATTTATATATATATATATATAGTTATATATATTTATGATATATATTATATAGATATAATAATTATATATATAATATATATAGATTATATATATATATATATATATATATATATATATTATCATATATATATATATATATATATATTATATCATATAATAATATATATATATATATATATATATATATACAGTAATACTTTGGGTTACTAACCGATTAGTATACGAATTTTTTAACTTACAAAGTGACGCCCTCATTCTGGAATACGAATTTCACTTGGAATACGAATACGGGAATTTCCATCATGGGAGGCCGCCTGCTTTGTTTACATCGGACATCGGATGAGCGTGGGATCTGCGAACGCATTTTTTTCGGCCAAAACTTAACGAGGGTCACGTGACTTCCTCCCACGCATCCCTTGACCCATTTTAAACCATAACTCTTTCACTATCTCGCTGGCGGTAAGATTGAACGCATCTGTCCGTGATACCCTCTCAAATTTGCTTAGTGATTTGCGCACAGTGTTTGTGTTTCCGTGATAGTGCTTATACATTACTATTACCCAAATACTAAAGACAATGGCTCCCAAGATGACCGAAGGCAAGCAGCAAGAAGGAAAGCATAAGAAAGAAGGAGATGATTACAGTCGAAATGAAGAAGGAAATTATCCAAATGCATGATAAAGGCGAGCGCGTGAAAGACATTGCAGCATTCTTCAAGCGGTCGCAATCAACAATCTGCACTATTTTGAAGAAAAGGGAAGAAAATTAAAAGCCAGTAAAGCATCAAAAGGTGTCACAGTATGACGAAACAACGGCCTTATATTCTCGACGATGTAGAAATTTGCTCATGGTTTGGATAAACGAGAAGCAGCTGGCAGGAGATTCCGTAAGTTGAGAGCATTATTTTGCGAAAGGCTCGTAAGAGTGCAACAAATTTGTTTATCGGTAATGGGGTGGGGTCATTTCTATAAAATTTTAAAGAACAGGCAAAAGCAAGCCTCCATAGAAAAATATTTTTTCAAAAATTGTGAAAGACGACACAGTGTCGCGTAAGCGTAAAATTGGTGATCGTAGTGAACGGTGCTCTCTAGAGAAAGAACCAGAAAGTCTTCCAGAAGTGTTCACGGAGGGAGATTTCCCCCCCAAGCCCTAACCCTCTCCTCCTCACCCTTCCCCTCCTCCCGTCTCCGTCAAGCCAGCAGCCACACTCGCCAAAGGTAAAGTTCAGGTTTTACTGTGCATGCATATTAAATCTAGTGTTTATAATTTCATTCTTCAATTTTATAATTTTATGTAATTCCTACACGAATTTTCAACCTTAGTGAACAAAAATAAATAGAAAAAATATGAATTGAAATGGTCATTCATGGTCGGGTGGAACGCATTATTTGCTTTTTATAACATTCTTATGGGAAAATCCATTTAGGTTACGAATTTTTTAGGTTACGAAGCAGCTTCTGGAACGGATTAAATTCGTAACCCAAGGTATTTCTGGTATTATATATTTAATATGTATATATATATATATATAGATTATATTGTATATATAATATATAATATATATATATATATAATATATATATATAGATATATTATTTTACTTCTTAGCCCTCATGGTATGGTTAATATGGTCTAGTCACGTCGTGGTCTCACCCGTTGACAGATCATCTGGAGTGCACCAGCTATATAGGTCTCTACCTGGCTGGCAACTCTAGTAGCACAAGCAGACTTACGTGGCAGTAACCACGAAGCCAGCTATGCTAACAGGTGGAACCAAGATGTAAATCATCTGCATGCGTTTGTTTCCCAAAATCCTTCTATTCTGTCCCTTCCCACCTCCAATGGTGGGATTCAGCTATATATATATCTGACAGGTAAGTTTCATGAACAAAATGATATTGTTATGATACAATAAAGTTTGTTCATACTTACCTGGCAGATATATATAATCAAGTACCCACCCACTTCCCCTCAGGGGACAGTGGAAATAAAAATTATGAATAGAAAACGGGAATGGTTTCTGATACCCGCCTCCCAGCGGCGGGAATGGGTACTAACCACCTGGCCGACGTGCGTGTGCCGGAAGTTTTTGAAATTCTGTCGGACTTCAGAAAATACAGTTATATATATATCTGCCAGGTAAGTATGAACAAACTTTATTGTATCATAACAATATCATTTTATTATGAAAACTTCATACTGTAGGGGTTTTGGAAGTACTGTAGTACAGTAATTAAATTTTTATGGAAAGAAGTTTTACAGTAGGAAGGTTGTTTTTTAAAATTATGATAAAGAATTGAACAAGATGAAGTTGAAGAATTGTTGATGGTGAGATCCTAAGATTAAACGATTTAGATGAAAAATAAAAGACAACTGTGGTAAAAAAGCATTGGAGAATAATTCCAGTCATATTGACATATATTGCAGAAATACTTAATGTTTGTTTAGCCTATTTGTACTGAAGCACACATGGGGACTTGGGACTTCTTTGAATTGGCCTAGCTTATGTGATTATGAGAATTTAGCCATTTATTGTTATTGGAAAAATAATTTACAGTAATGTTGATAGTTAACGAATATCATCTGGTTTTTTTTATATGAAACAAGGTTAAAGTTAAATATTTGAAATACAGATGAGTACTTTTAAGAGCCTGTGTCACTTTCATTAGTAACCAGCAATGCCTGAAGTGGGAAAAGCATATTCTCAAAAGCTCCCAGCTATAATTTTAATACATAACTTTGAATTTTGCATGGTATTACAAGTAAACCTTTGTTGATAATAATTCTGAATTGTTATAAAATGATTTAGCAAAATAACGGTCATGCTTTCAGACTAGTAGGGGTCATCCAAAAGACTTGTTCATAAATAAAAAGCAGGGTTGGTCATTTGAGCAAGATGGAGTTAAAGGCATTGGATGGCACAGTAGGAGGATATTAAAGTGAACAGATAATTGGTAGAATAGAGACAGCAGTGCAGCTAAGAGACAAAAGGTCACAGCAAAGACCCTCTAGTATCATGTACAATGTGCATGTACACTTTAAGGAGCACCTGCTGTGAAAAGGGGTGCAGTAATCATTTTTCAGTATTTGTCGCAGTGTACCACAGTGCACACCACAGGCAGTGTCCCTATAAAAGAAACCTTCTAGAGTAACAGAAAGTACATATATATTGGAACCCTTGGATTCAGTGCGTATTTGGAAATTATCAGTCACTGCCTGTTACCATATTTCATTATTAGTATTTTTTTTAATGATTATGTAATAAGTGATTTAGGAAATGACTGTTTTATTATTTGTTTCAGGTACTTTGTATATGATCCTGAAACATCTAGTTGATAAGTACAACATCTTCTTTGCATATGGACCATCAAGAATAAACAAAAACATTCATACCACAGCCATTAACTTTGTGGTTGTGTCCATTGTATGTTTACAGCTGAGTTTACTATTCTTCTCCGTTGTACGACAGGGTCTTAATAAGGATATAACAATATATAGCATCATTCTGTTTTGTATAACTTGCCTTGTGTTCATAACCCACAATGCATTTCATTGGTTTAAAGACTTCAGTCCAGTAGAGTATAAGGTGAGTGACATTAAAGTTTTATTTTATTTTCTGAAAATTGCCTGCTGGTAAAGATGTGTAATTTTATTTGATGATTATTTCGGTTTTTGCTGCATTTACTATTATGACTGATAATGAGTTTACAATTTTATGGAAAAGGCTGAAAGGACACAAACTTGGCTCTCAGCCTATTACAAAATAGAATGGTACCACTTAGAAAACAGAAGTATAGAGCAAAGAAGAAAGGAGTCGAACCAAATATATATGAAGTGATATTTTACCCAACAAAATAACAACAAATAACAATAGATTAATAAGTTAATGGTAAAGAATAAACAAGAATAGGAAAATGTCCTTTGTATACCCTGAAGCAAGGGAACTCTGGAAGGAATTGGTATTGAACCTGTGGCAAAGCCTAAGTTTCTTTAACTTTGGTTGTTTGGTCAACGGTCTATGTAAGGAAGAATCTTGATAACTGTATACTGTGTTGTACAAAGCTAACTGTAAGTGGTCCTCACTTGAGATACCATTTATGTAATGTATACCATAAATTATTTATGGCCATCTGAAGAATTTCCCTTATTAGGAGTCTGTATTAAAAGTTTGTTTGGTAGCAAATTAATCATTAAGTGTTGAAGTATAGTGATCACATTTTCAAAATATTTTTAACCAAAATATTATGTAAGAATTTTTAATCATGTTATGTTTTATATCAAGAAAAGAAATTCATGATGAAATTTTTTCAGGAATTTTCTAATGGAAATGGAGGTGGTGACAACAACTCAATCCATGAGAGTGACATTACGACGACTGAGGTTGCATGTCAGTTTGTTCCGTCGGTATTACGAGACGCGCCTTCAGGTGTAGAATCCAGTTATAATTACAATGGTTTGCGAACGTATGGAACGCAACCGCCAGAAGAAAATGGACATGCCTCAAATAGCCCTTTAAGGAGTAGTGGAGGGAGTCCAAGACCGAAACATACAGGAGAGCAACCAGACCTTTATCAAGATTATTCTCCGCCTAAGGTAAGAATTAAAACTTTGACATTTTCTTTCATATTTTTTTAGTTCATTTTCTTTAACTTGTGATGTCTTTCATAATATTGAGGCAACAGAAATAATCAAGAAGCTATGTATTGTTATGAAATAGCATTCTTTTTTCCTTTTTAGTATTATTTTGCTTCTTGTAGGTGTTATTAACAGTATTTTTTAATATCTTTAGGTATTTGCAGGTTAGATGTAAAATTGAGTAAAAATTATAAGATTCACTTTTTCTGTAGGTTAGGTTTTTTTTATATCATTTAGATATCCCAAGCTCATAGGGTCAATTTGTGAAAAATTAAACAGTTGTTACTGAAACTCTAGAATTTGGAGGCATGGTGTACTTGGCAGTGGATCATAATGAGGCATGCAAGCCTCTAGAATGGGTGAGTGGGTGTGCTATACAGCTTAGGGGTACAGGCTTTACATGGGAATATTGTGTATGAAAATTTCAGTAAGCAATTGTGTATGCTGGATTTCAGTCATGGGTCTATTTATATAGTACAGTATACTATATTTCCTTGCATCTAAGCTGCTGTGACCTTCAAGACTTACTCAATTTTGACTAGTAAAATTTGGAAAAATAACCATAAAAGTAAGGTTACACTACTTCATGAGGTGATGGCACGTTGTGGCTGGTGTGTTACGCACATTCAGCTGTCAGTGCACTGAAGTAGCATGGCTGTGGCTGGTATATCATATTGCTTATAGTTTTCAGTTAATTTATTTTAAAACGACATTGTTTAATGTTTTTTCAAGTTCCCAAATTTTAATATAAATAAGCTTTTCTGAAGTTGACTTTCCAGTGAATTGAAAAACTGTGATAAATATCTGGTAAAAACTGCTCGGCCATTTTTCAACCAAAATTTTCTTGGAGAACAGTGTCTCAGTGTGTGCAAATGGAAGGAGCTACAGCTTGCACTGTATTTAAGGTTTATTTTGTTCTGGATCTGGATATAGGCTTATGCAGCACGTTTTTGTTTCGTCTTAGTGGAAAATTAAACGCTACAATAGAAATACGTATAAGAAATTCTGAGTAAAATGTTTTTGCAGGGTTACATTTGTAAAAATACAACACAAACTTAACATTCAAAATAGAACAAAATAAAAAAACAAAACAGAGATTAAAATCCATACAATAAAGATATTACTAATAAGAAGAAACATTTTAGCCTTCAAAGACTATACGTATACACTTATTAGTACCATATGTAAAAGTACTCTAAGAATGTTTGATTATGAGTCTTGCTTTAGTAAGATTTTCTGGCAAACCCTCTTAACAGCATTACAGGAGGCCCATACACTTAAGACCTGACCAATTAGGTCTAGGTCTTTATTCATCCCCATCCTCTCCGATTTCCTGGAACTTTCTAAACGTTCTTCATCTTGCTACTTTCTGATTACACTTATATACCTTGCCCTACATTGTTTCAAGTACATTTATTTTGAACTTCGGGTTGGTTTCTCATAAATAATAATGTAAAAAAGTAAAAGTCACTTGTGTTGATTTACTAAAGTTTATGTCAGTCAGTCTGATGTTATGAGCATTGTTATTGGTTGCTTACAGTGTGGTTATGAAATATTTTGATGAATAGTTTAGAGTATTCTTTACATTAATACAAATGAAAATATTTACATTCATAAAAGACTGCTATTAATGATGTCATGGGGTGTTTAAAGGGGGTGAAGGTTGTTTTTTAAGGCGGTCAATTTGAGTCAAGTCACATGTTTGGAACCAGTTACAGACATTATGCTTGATATACCTGTATTCTACTATCTCGGCTTCCACATAAGTATGTTATATGTATGGTTTTTCCACTGCACTCACCCATGAATTTCATATTTTGTTGTCACATATTCACTGTCCTTTATTTTCTTTGTATGGGCCTGTCTCTCTGCTACATAGGAAAGTACAGGTTTGATATAGGGCTCATGAATTTTTTTTTTTTTTTTAATAATGGGTTATTCTTATGCACCTTTAGATAAACATTTGATATAAAGTTCACCTTGGCTATAGTAGTTGTTGTTCTCACTGCCCATGGAGTGGCTGCTTTGCAGTCTAGTTTGTCCCTGAGTAACGAGTGTTTGACCATGGTGATTATTCCAATAAAGAACAAATGAAAAACCCATTCGTAAGGCATTCTAAGATAATCATGACAGTTTTGAGCCACAATAGGGTTGTCTTCATGTGCAATTAAATGCAAGAATCCAGCTAAGGAAATCAATAGGAGTACACAAAGAAATAATAAAAAGCAAAAAGTATCAATGACATCAAGATCACTTAGGTCAAACCAAACTGGCTATTTCATATCCAACAATATTCAGTCAAACTGACAATCTCATCACTTCTCATGTTTTGAGAGCAGCCAACCTTACAAATATTAAAGGTGAAATGGCCAAACTGGTGATCCAAGTGATCTTTTATGTTATTGATACTTTGTACTTTTATTGATTTTCTTAGCTGCATTCCTCTCTTTACTTTCACCAGAAGGGAGCTTAGTCGGGCTCAAAACTGTTGTGATAATTTTGGATTAAAGGATACCTCAAGAATTACTTTATTTGTAATTCCTTACACTTAGAGTGAAATTCATCCATACATCATTATAAACGGGTATGTCAAATGCTTCCCTGGTTATACAGGGAAGCTCTGAGACATTATTTTTACAGACAATACAAAGTAGTACCATACTGATATTCTCATTATGTATAGATGAAGGCCTAACTGATAATGTTAGAATTTTAACAATTTCAGCAAACCCCAGTGATTATGTGAATTTGACAAAATCTTGGCAATTGTGCTTTTGTTATTTTATTATGCATGTAGAGATGCCAATAATCATGTACGTAAAAGTATTAATTGTATGGTGGTAATGCAAATGACATTCAGTTTACGGTAGACATGATTAGTGGTGATCAACTTATTGTTTAGAATCCCTAGCAATAATACTAACCTTTACCAGGCAGAAAGTTTAGTTTTTTTTTTCTAATAGAATAACCAGAATTAATCCTTGATAATGCCCCTGTTTGGTTTTTGTTGCTTTTTATGTTATTGTACAATCTGTTATAATGATTGCATTGATGATGATATAGTTATGTGCATAAAATTTTTGGCAGATGTAGTTTTGTGATGTGGTACTATGGATTTGATTTGTCCATTGTTACTTTACATGCAAGCTTTTTAAGTTTTTTGTTTGATCAAATTGTTTTCTTCATTTTTTCTTAAGGAAGTTTGGATTTTATGTTTAGTTTTACAAATGGCAACAAAACCTGACCAAGCTGAAAGCCAGACCGGCACTTCTTTGTTTTTCAGCACCTTGATGGCCTTGTTTAAATGAGTCTTTCAGAATAACTAGAAAAGGTAAACTTCTACAACAGGACTGAGGTTGTATGATAGCTGCTTGCTGATTTGGCAGATCTAAAAGCAGACTTTACCAGGTGAAAGTGTAGTTATATTTAGGAAGCAGACTTTGAACAGTTGATATTTTTTGTGGTTTATTGGAGTATTGTAAATGTTCTGTTTGCATCCTAAAATATCACGTTTCTTAAATATAAAATGCAATTATATTTTACAGTCAGGCTCTCGCTGCATCATATATCTTTTAATGTTTTTTTTGCTGTACATACTATGAGTGTTTATTCACAGAATTATAAATATGTAGCCTGGTAATTGTCTGTTGCTTGTGTGTATGGAATTTTAGAAAATGTACTGCAAAGATACCAATTACAGTACAATATAACGTCCAAGGGAATAATTACATACACATTATCCTAATTGAGTTCTACCATAAAAAAGCAGAATACATTAAGTCTAAAATCCTTGTTTTGAGAAAATTAAAGTT
>NC_061089.1:16943513-17048513 GCF_015104395.2 Macrobrachium nipponense
AAAAACAACATATGTTGTAGGTAAACACAAAAACCTTGGTTCCTACCTGGTTAGGCAGAAGACTTCATGGCTACTGCCCAGGAGCCTGCTTCGCCTCAAGAGCCTCAGCGAGGTAGTGAACTCATGCTATGAGTTCTTGTGGATCTGTCAATGGGGTCTTATCCGCTTACTCGACAGAGCCTGAGGATCTTTGTCAATGGGTGCTAATCCACTTAAATGACAAAACTCCTTGCCTAATGGCATCATCAAGGAGCACAACACCGATTCTGACCACCTGATCCTAACACCCAGGTTAGTACTAAGATTGAAAGGAGTTATCCCCGAACATCCTTTCAAACAACCCTAAAAACTCAACACTAAATAATTAAAAAGCTAAGTAAACTAATTAAGGATCAGTATCAGCTCCCTGTCCCAGCACCGAATCTGCAGATACGTATGGACCTAGAGAGAAGCATTTGTCGTACGTAACTCTAACATCCTTCAGGTAATGGGATGCAAAGACAGAGTTGCATCTCCAGTACGTTGCAGCTAGAATGTCCTTCATTGACATATTTCTATGAAAAGATAACGACATCACAACTGCTCGCACCTCATGTGCTTTAACTCTAAGCTGCTTGAAGGAGTCATCATGGCACTTCTCATGTGCTTCAGAGATCACACTTCTCATAAAAAAGGCCAGGGCGTTCTTAGACATGGGTCTCCTGGGGTCCCTTACCGCGCCCCAGAGACTCTTTAAGCAACCCTTAAGTTGTTTCTTCCTCTGAAGATAGAACTTGAGTGTCCTGACTGGGCAAAGAGACCTCTCCCTTTCCCTCCCTACCAAGGGGGAAAGTCCTTTAACTTCAAAACTTCTGGGCCAAGGTTTTGAAGGGTTTTTGTTCTTTGCCAGAAATAAGGGCTTAAAAGAACATATTGCCGAGTCTCCTCTGAATCCGACACTAGAGTCCAATGCATGGAGTTCACTTGTCCTCTTGGCAGTCGCAAGGGCCAAGAGAAAAATGCATTTCCTCGTAAGATCTCTAAAGGAAGCCTGATGACGAGGTTCGAATTTGTCTGAAGTAAGGAATCTGAGGACCCCGTCAAGATTCCAACTAGGTGGAAGTGAGGACCTGTTCTTGGATGTCTCGAAGGACCGAATAAGATCATGAAGATCCTTGTCTTCCGCTATCTTTAGGCCCCTATTTCTAAAGACAGCGGGAAAGCATGCTTCTGTATCCTTTAATCGTAGATACAGCTAGATGAGATTCTTCTCTCAGGAAGAGAAGAAAATCAGCAATCTGGGTCACAGAGGTACTGGAGGAGGACAGCTTCTTCGACCTGCACCATCTTCGGAAGACTTCCCACTTCGACTGATACACCCATAAGGTTGAGGACCTACGGGCTCTGGCAATCGCGCTGGCAGCCTTTCGCGAAAAGCCTCTCGCTCTGACGAGTCTTTCGATAGTCGAAAGGCAGTCAGGGAGAGAGCGGGGAGGTTTTTGTGAAACCTCTCGAAGTGGGGTTGTCTGAGCAGATCTGTCCTTACAGGAAGAGATCTGGGGAAGTCCACTATCCATTCCAGTACCTCTGTGAACCAATCTTGTGCGGGCCAGTAGGGAGCGATGAGAGTCAGTCTCGTTCCCGTCGAGGCCACGAACTTTCTTATTACTTCCCTCACCAGCTTGAATGGGGGAAAGGCGTAAGCATCTATGCCCGACCAGTCTAGGAGGAGGGCATCGACTGCTATGGCTCTCGGATCCTCGATCGACGAGCAGAATTTGTCCATCCTTTTGTTGAGGAACGTGGTGAAAAGGTTTATCTGTGGTTTTCCCCACAGGTCCCAAAGCCTTTGACATACTTCTAGGTGGAGGGTCCACTTTGTTGGAAGGACCTGGTTCTTCCTACTCAATAGGTCCGCCCTCACGTTCTTTTCTCCTTGAACAAACCTGGTAAGGAGAGTAATGCTTCGTTCCTCTGCCCAAATCAGCAGATCTCTTGCCAACTTGTAGAGGGAGAAAGAGTGGGTCCCTCCTTGCTTTCGAATGTAAGCCAGAGCCGTGGTGTTGTCCGAGTTGACTTGGACTACCACGCCTCTGACTTCTGATTCGAAGGACTTTAGGGCTAGATGGATAGCCAAAAGTTCCTTTGAGTTGATGTGCCAGGACACCTGTTCCCCTGTCCAGGTGCCTGACACTTCCCTCGCTCCTAGTGTTGCTCCCCAGCCTGTCTCCGATGCGTCGGAGAACAACACTAGGTGCGGGTTCTGAATCGACAGGGACATACCTATGTTCCTTTTGAGTGGAACCAACCACCAAGCAAGGTGGGTTTTCACTTCCAGATGGATCGGAAAGGAGTCTGACAGCTCTCCTGTCTTCTGATTCCATACCCTCTGCAGGTAGAATTGCAGAGGTCTCCAGTTGAGCCTCCCCAGGGAAAAGAACTGCTCCAGCGAGGAAAGGGTCCCCAGCAGACTCAGCCATTCCCTCGCTACGCTTCGTTCTTTCCCTAAGAAGGTTGAGACTTTTTCTAAGCCTCGATCGAGCCTTTCCTGAGATGGAATAACTCGAAAACCCCGAGAATTCATCTGAATCCCCAGATAGACAAGGTTCTGGCTGGGGATCATCTGGGATTTCTCGAGGTTCACCAGAAGTCCAAGAGACCGTACTAGGTCTAGTGTTGTAGACAAGTCCTCCAGACATTGCTGTTCTGACTTGGCTCTGATGAGCCAGTCGTCCAGGTAAAGTGAGATGCTCAACCCCTTCAAATGCAGCCAACGGGCTACGTTTTTCATAAGGCCCGTGAAAACTTGGGGGGCCGTAGAAAGGCCGAAGCACAAAGCCCTGAACTGAAATATCCTCCCCTGGATCATGAAACGAAGAAACTTCTTTGATGAAGGATGCAGAGGGACATGAAAATAAGCGTCTTGAAGGTCCAGGGAGACCATCCAATCTCCCGGACGTAGAGCCGCAAGAACCGAAGAGGTGGTCTCCATAGAGAACTTCCTCTCCTCCACAAATCGGTTCAGTGCGCTCACGTCTATTACAGGTCTCCACCCCCCTGAGGTTTTCAGAACAAGGAAAAGGCGATTGTAAAAGCCTTGGGAGTGGGGATTTTGTACTAATTCGATGGCCCCCTTCTCCAACATCTGATCCACAAGGAGAAGGAGAGTTCTTCGCAGGACAGGGTCTTTGTACTTTGCAGACAACTCCCTTGGAGTCGAAGTCAAGGGTGGTCTGTCTTTGAAGGGGATGAGGATTGAGAGGGACCA
Source organism: Macrobrachium nipponense (assembly GCF_015104395.2). Lineage (NCBI taxonomy): Eukaryota > Metazoa > Arthropoda > Malacostraca > Decapoda > Palaemonidae > Macrobrachium > Macrobrachium nipponense. The sequence continues at coordinate 16,946,761 of NC_061089.1, forward strand.
GTTGTCCACCCCTCTCACAGCCCAGGCTTCCGAGAACTTCAGCAGCCTGGTGCCTACTGGTGTCTGGAGGACTAACAAATCATTTGTCTTTCTTGAAAGGTCTAAAAGATGACCTCCCTCTCTTGACTGGTCCTTTCTTTCTGGAGGCGGATCGCGAAGAAGGACCTCCCCGAAAGGGCGCTTGAGGAGCACGACTTTCCTTCTTAACAGGTGGCACAGCAGGTCTAGTCTTCTTGGCTGATTGGACTAAGAGATCCTGGGTTGCCTTCTCAGTGAGTGAGTGAGAAATGTCTCTCACTAACTGTGAAGGGAAAAGCTGTTTCGACAGAGGCGCGTATAACAGACGCCCTCTGAGCTGGAGATACAGATTTCGTTAATAAAGAACTAAAAACTGCTCTCTTCTTAAGTATACCTGCTCCAAAGAGGGAGGCTACTTCTCCAGATCCATCTTGGACAGCTTTGTACATACAGGACAAGACGCTGTGAAGAACTTCGGGGCTAAGGAAGTCCGGTTCTTATGTCTTCTTGGCCAACACCCCAAGGGACCAGTCCAGAAAGTTAAAGACTTCCAAGACACGGAATAATCCCTTGAGGAGGTGGTCCATCTCCGACATACCCCATGTGGTCTTGACTGTAGATAGGGCATGTCTCCTTGTCGAATCCACTAGAGTGGAGAAATTCGCTTCTGCAGACGAAGGAAGAGCCAGTCCCATGGCTTCCCCAGTCTCATACCAAATGCCCCTTCTTCCTGAAAGCCTGGATGGAGGACAGGCGAAGACAGTCTTCCCTGCTTCTTCCTTAGAGCTGAACCAAGCCCCTACCGACTGGAGGGCTTTCTTCATGGAAATGGCCGGGTGCATTTTCAGGAAGGAGGAGGATTTCGTCGCCCTTGTGCTTGTAAACAAAGAACGAGGAGAAGGAGGGGGGTCGGACTGAGAGAGTCTCCAAACTCCTAAATAAGCAAAGCCGCTAAGGTCTTGTAGTCTGATAGCGCCACTACCCTCGTAGATTCTTCGTCGGAAATCTCCTCCAGCTCTTGCCTTGCCGTTCTGCATGGGAAGAGCGATCAACCGAAGGAGAGAACTTACGAAGAGAGGAGATGTCTCGTTCAACCGTCTTCTGCTCTCGAGGAGAGGGGCTCCTGTCTGAAGAAGAGCATTCCAAATCCGGAGATCTTTGAACTGGCGCCTGGAAGATTCCTCTAAGCTGGGAGAAGTCTTGTGTCTAAAAGACGTCTTTCTGCAATCAGGAACGGAGCTGTTAGGGAGAGCTTCGCGGCTAACAGGCTCAGAGCGTCTAGAAGGAGTCTCGTGTCCGTCCGGGACATCGAGAAAAGAGAGAGGATAACGTCTGCTAAACTTCTCTCTGTAGTTAGGAGACTTGTGACTGACCGAAGCCTCACGCTTGGAAGAAGCCTCGGGTCTGGCAGGAGCTTCGCGGCTGGGAAGAGGCTCGCGCTCGGAAGGATCCTCGCGCCTGGTTGTCGGCATGCGCCTGGAAGAAGGCTCTCCCTCCGAAGAAACTAAGCGTCTGACTGGCGCCTCGAGCTTGGAAGAAGGCTCGCGCCCGGAAGAGACTCGCGCCTGATCGGGGACTCACGGCTGGCTGGTGCCGAGCGGCTGGGAAGCGGCTGGCACCTGGCTGGGGATCCAAGCTTGGCTGCTGGCTGGAGACTGGCGCTTGTCTGGTGACTCGCGCCTAGCTGACTCCTCGCGCCTGGGAAGAGCCTCGCGCTTGGCTGGCGCCTCGCGGCTGGGTGGCGCTTCTTGATCGGAAGAAGACGAAGCCTCGTGCTTCCGAGGAGACAAGTGAGAAGCGGGCGGATCGCAGGATCTCTTCTTAGAACGAGGAGCTGTAGAGAGGAGCTTGGAGCTAGGAACGTCCAGGGGACGAGAGGACCTCTTAACGGGAAGAGAAGTGTCCTTCCTGCGTGGAGGATCCTTCTAAAGAACTCCTACAAGGGACGAGATTTGCTTCTGCAAGTTACGGAGAATCTTCGTTGTAGGATCTTCCCACTCCTTGTCAGAAGGAGGAGAAGGAGGCCTGGAGGGAGAAGGGGACTCCCTGTTGAAAGCTGGCGAAAACAGGGCTCTCTTGGTTCTCTTCCTAATCACAGGAGAACCTTCTGGGAAGCGCTCATGGCTGGAATCCAAGGTAGGCGCTTTCCAACTCCTCTTCAAAGGCCTCGACTGTTCGGCAGAGCTCCAGCCGCGCCTGGGCGACGCAGAATCTGAAGACGAGAAGCACTCTCTCAGGATGCCTTTGCAACGGCGATCCCTGGCAGTCTGGAACGACACAGATCCTGCCGAAGGGACGCCTGATCAGTGGGGATCCTCCACAACCTCCGTAAGGCTTTTGACATTCCTTCTCCTCTGGGCCTAGGGAGCTTGGAAGAGGTCTAGGCCTGGGAGCGTTGCAGAGCCGATCAGATGCCCCCGCCACTGCACTGGGTACACTGAAATCACTATCCACTGCACTGTGCTTACCTTCCAATGCTCACATTTTGAGCTCCATCCTTTTAAGGGCAGCCTTCAAATCCACAACTTCCAAAGACGAATATGCGGGTTCTGTGAAGAGAGGAGCTGATACTGATGGGGAGGATGCAATAACTACATCTTGGATAAGGGATACCGTTTCACTAACTAACTCGTTAGAACGAGATCTACTTAAGCTTCGTGACGAAGCTTTTCTAATCCTATCCTTCTCCAACTTCCTTAAGTAGGAAGTTAAAGTCTTCCATTCCTCCTCACTCAAATTCTTACATTCCTTACACATATTAGTGAAAGAACATTCATGCTCCCTGCACCGCTTGCATACCGTGTGAGGATCTACCGAACCTTTCGGTAGTCTCATGCTACAACCCTCATTCACACATACTCTAATTGCATAACTACAGTCAGACATTCTAAGAAAAATGCAAACGAAATCCAAAAAACAGTCCACTAAAACGTATGCCAAACCAACAATCCAGTACGTCACCAAAAAAGACAGTCCAGAAGATCAAAGGCGATGAAAAATGAATATCAGGTCAGGCAGAACCAACAACGATGTCGTCGGAACCGGCGACAGAGAAAATATGATTAGAAAACGGGAATGGTTCCTAGTCCTGCCACCCAGCGGCAGGGCTGTAGATCACCTGACCTACCTGTAACGTGTGCCACGAAATTTGAATTTCTGTCGGGAATGACTGAGTCTAAAGCTAAGTATATATATGACAGGGAAGTTGAATGTACAAAAATGATATTGTTATTGTACAATAAAGTTTCATACATACTTACCTGGCAGATATATACTTAGCTATAGACTCCGTCGTCCCCGACAGAAATTCAAATTTCGCGGCACACACTACAGGTAGGTCAGGTGATCCCGCCGCCTGCCGCTGGGTGGCAGGAATAGGAACTATTACCATCTTGAGCCAGATTTTCTCTTCCACCTGTCTCCTGAGGGGAGGCTGGGTGGGCCATACAATCGTATATATCTGCCAGGTAAGTACTATGTATGAAACTTTATTGTACAATAACAATATCATTTTCATACATTTAACTTCCCTGTCAGATATATACTTGGCTGATTGGCACCTTTGGCGGAGGGCAAGAGACAGCTAATTACTGACCTGATAGGTAAACAACATATGTTGTAGGTAACACAAGTTAAATAACAATACCCTAGTTCCTACCTGTTTTAGGCGGAAGATTTCATAGCTCATGCTTAGAAGTCTGCTTCGCCTCAAAAGCTTCAGCGAGGGTGTGCCCTATGGCTGAGAACTCTTGAAAGGACTGTCAATGGGGTCTTATCCACTTACTCAACAGAACCTAATGGCAATTGTCACTGGAGTCTTATTCACTTACATGACAATATACCTATGCCTCTTGGCATATAAAGGAGTAAAAAACTGATCCCGATCACCCGATCCTAACCTTGGATTTGTATATATGATTGAAAGGGTTATCCCCAAACACCTTTCAAACAACCTAAAAACTCAACACCAACTAATTTTAAAATCACACTATATAAAATATAAGGACAAAAATTAATATTAAGGATCAGTCTTCTCTCCTTTCCCCAGCACTGTATCCGCTGATACATAAGGTCCTAGAGAGAAGCATCTCTCATATGTTACCCTCACATCTTTCCAGTAATGTGAGGCGAACACTGAATTACATCTCCAATACGTGGCCGCTAAGATGTTCTTCATTGACATGTTCTTGTTGAACGACAATGATGTAGCGACTGCACGTACTTCGTGTGCTTTTACCCTTAAGGTCTTATATGCTTCACTATCACAACTCATGTGGGCTTCAGTTATAATGTTTCTAACAAAAAATGACAATTTGTCGAAAATTGCATTTTTCCTAACTATACAAACCTGAGGTCCTTTAACAATAGAAAGTAGCTAGCGGTAGCTGGAACGGTCGTAAGCTTCGAACAAGGGGAGAACGGTAGTTAACTGCTTGTCCGACAGTAAACAAATCACTTTTGCTTTTGGCCCATGCAAAATACGCAGAGTGAGGGGTGGCATGAGGAGGGACTATATGTAAAGGACCTCAGGTTTGTATAGTTAGGAAAAATGCAATTTTCGACAAATTGTCATTTGTTCCGATACGTAATACAAACCATCGGTCCTTTAACAATAGGAAGACTCACTTCTTGGTGGGAGGAATCTGAGTCTTTTGATGAACAGACTGGTGTTCGTCCATCCCTGGAATGCCTCCCTGGTCGTAAGAGCGAGGGAGGGATCCAAGCCTCTGTCCGATTGATCGGGGTGTGCACCGCAGGATCAATGGTCAGACCTCTGGGCCGAGTACTAAGAGAGAGGCAAGCGTATCTCTTCGTACCAGCAAGCAAGAACTTGTTCCTGTTTGCAAGAGGCAACATAAAGTATGGGTTTGTCTCAAGCTGGCATCCACTTCCTCCCCCTTGTTGGAGGAAGTGGTGGATATACGCTCCTATCCCTAGTGAAAGGGATAAGATGGGGCTCTGTTGAGTAGCTCACCTGCATCTTGTCCTTATACAGCAGGGTGACGACCGTGTCCCTCTAACCACAGGTAGAGGGGAAGAAAAAGATGGGAAGAGGAGCCAGTCACACTCTCATTCACTCATCCATTCTTACGGTCACACCAGGACTCGATGCTGTTTAGCCTGCGAGGGTCTGGGTTCGCTACACAATGTGTTGAGCAGCCACCACGGGTCCCAAGGAAAAAGATCCAAGGACCTGTGGGCAATATCCCGAAGGTAGAAGGAGGGGCATGTGGTCTGGTTGGACCAGACCCCTGCCTTCAGTACCTGCGCCACGGAGAAGTTCTTGCGGACAAGGCAGCATCTCCTTCGCATCGAAGGCGGTGAAGTCCATTAGGGAGGGGATTGTGAACGACTCGAACCAATCGTCAGGGACCGAAGGGTTCTGAGTCTTCGCTACGAAGTTCGGTACGAAATCGAGCGTCACGGATCCCCATCCCCTGGATGCTTGACTTCGCAGGAGAAGTCATGCAGTTCCTCAGAGGAAAAGAAGGGAATAGTCGCATGACCTATCCCTCTTCTCTACTTCGGTGATGTCCAGTACCCATACTGGTCTGTCCGTTTGCCACGAAGTCTCTCGCATCCTCCTATCCCCATGTAGCGAAGTTCTCGGTAGTGGATAGGACACCGACACTCCATGGTGGGTGTCGATGGTATGGGTACTGTGACAAGCTATTAAAACGAAGTAATGATTGCTCTGTAACAACCGAACTAAGTCAACAGCGTAGTTCATAACTGACTCGGGCGCTCTGACAGCTGCCGACTGATTGCGTTCGGTAGGAGGCAAGTTGTCAAAGCATCCGAGTAAGTCACGTGACCTTCGCCTTTAAAGAGTTATGCCGAGAGACCAAATAAATAATGTATTTGTTTGTCACCAATGCCGGACAGCAAGGTGATGATTCTCTTAAGGCATGTGCCCAACAGGCGAAAGTCAATTGCCATCTCATAGTTGTTGAATCTCAGCTAAGGAGAAACAACACTATGTGCCGTTGAAGACAAAGGTAGATATTGAATGCAACCTACGTCTTCACAGACGAATCAAGAGAAGGATTCTCAAGATTCATAACCTGTGCTTACAAATGACTGAAAACGCTAACCGCTATTTCATTGCTGTCCGGTGAGAAGTCGTAGTTGCAATGAAAGCGGGGCGTTCTTCAGTAATGAAAACACAGGGAAAAGCCGCCTGAAGAACTGCTTCTCATGGGCTGAACATTTGGAAGTAGAGCTGTCAGGTCGGAGAGTAGGCGATGTCTTCTGACACATCTGTTAATTCGGGTTGAACAATGAACAATTGTACACCTACGAATAAGAGATATTTTGAAGACAAACTCGGATGTCTGCAAAATCATTCGCATTATCGCAGTGCGATGTAGCGGGAGACTTGTACAGACTTCTGTTACCGTGCGGTAAACAGAAAGATGAAAGAGTCTAAGAGATATCTCTGTTGAAAATTCTCGCAATGTCGAAGGCGATGGAATCTAGCGTCACAGCAGTAGATGGTCCTTCATTATTGCGAGAATCCCCATTAATCAGAGACCTAAGTCCATGATTGTTGGGCAGAGATACGGTTCGGTAGTCAATCAAAGCAGGGGAGAGAGAGACATAACTGACCGTGCATCTCGGAGGCCCAGCTGATACTGAGCTGCTATCAGGCAGTTCAATACGCAGTAGCTGAGCCTGAGCTCTCGCTGACTCGTCATCCTGAGTTGCCAGGTAATCCATTATTCCACGAAGGAATGCGTTCGGCTAGAACCACCGAGCATAAAAGATATGCTCGAGCCATTATATTCAGGCGAAAGGAATTTCGATAAATATAAAAGTTGAAATGGTGTTGTCGTGACAAAACCATAAGTATATAAAATTGAAACTGGAAACTCCTGGGAGGTTGCAGGCAACCCCGAGTTGCAGTTCAATTAGAATACTTCTCGTCTAAGTCGCAATCCCTAGATTAACTAGGATATGCGCCTACCCCTCGGACAATTCAACTGCTTAGCAGAATCATGTCGCGAGGTTAATATACGTAGTATATTTGTAGGATTCTGAACAACGATCTCCATCCTAAATTCTTTCCTTCAAGAAAACAAAATAAGGATTGGAGATCGACCACCTTCGATCTCTATCAAAGAGAGTGGAGGAGAAGTCTTCCTCGAAGGAAAGCTTCAATGGTGAACAGAATAACTAAGACGATAGTTCAAGCCAAACTGGATGTTCCCGTCCGTTCTTCTCTATTCCAGGTTGGTCGCCTACTGTGAGATAGTCTTCTTTCAGCAGCAGTCTTCTTCCCAATGCTAGAAATTCCAGGAATTCTAGCATAGGTGAGGTTCCCGATTATCGAGTAACAATTATCGGGGATTCTCGTCTCGCTCACTTTGGACCGTGGTCTCGCCTAAGTGTTTGGAGATCGTAAAAAACTCGAACACTCTGAATGCACTAGAAATTCCGTAGAATTCTAAGCAGTCTGCGAAACCCCCACCGAATTCGTCAAACGATATCGGCTGGTGGTCCTCTCGATTCCCGTAGAAATCGAGAAAGGGGCAGGATCCCTCCTCAACGACCGGGGCTTACGTCAGGTAGGACCCGAAGGTCCCCCCGGCCCCCCCGGTAGCGCAGTCCCCAACGTGGGATCCTACAGAGAAATCTCTGTAGAATCCCTCCCCTTTCCCTCGTAGCCGTAAGGAGAGAGGGAATGGGGGAGGAATTGGATACTCGCTCGCCTTCCCAGTGGAACTAGCAGTTGGAGAAGAGTAGGAGCAGCCATCGCTTTGCGGCGATGGCCTCTCAGAGTCTGGGAAAACGTATCGTCAGGAGAAAACGTTTTCCCGAGGAGGGTTACGAACTCTCACTGTAGGTCAGGGTCTGCCCCACTGTGAACGTCGTCTGGGTGGGGCTGATCGACACCTGACAGGAGAGAGCCGATACCGTCCTCCGACTCAATCCAGTCCTCGTCGAGGTCGAAACCTCTCAGGAGGACCGAAGGAGTATTTAAATACGGTGTCCGAAGACACGTAGAAACGCCGCTGTCGCAGTAGAGGAGGTGGAAGTAGCTTGATCGACCGGCCAGAACTGAGAGAGCCTTCTTGTCCGGAGACGAGAGACTCTGGTTCAAGACAGAATCGGCAAGCTCTGATCGCGGCAGACCCATCGTCGGTTTGGGTTCCCTCTCGGGCCCCAAAACGACTCGAGCAGAGACGTGGGCTCTGCTGGTGGGAGCGGCAATCCTTCCCCGAGGTCGTTGCGCTGACGAATCAGCGCCATAACCTCGACAAAGTTCCTCTGGATCTCGGAAGTCATAGCATCTTGCAGAGTAGGACCGTCAAGCCCCTCGAACAAGAGCATTCCGAGAACCTCCCCCTTAAGGAGGAGGAACTGCGATAGACCCCTCTCGGATTCCTCCTGCCACTTGCTCGTACGTCCTGGTTGGTCCGAAGATCGTACCTGGTACTTACGGCGTCGTGACGGGATCGTGCGGGGTATGCCCCTCACGATCACCCCGCTGTGCCTCGCTCTTCCTGGTGCAAACCGAGGAAGTTGCAGGCACGGGAGAGGAAGACATGACGCTCCTCTTTCGCTCGCTTGCAGAACCAGCGGGCTTGGAGGGCTGCAGGCGACCGCCACTTTGCAGGCCTAGTCGAGCCGTTTCCCAGGAAACGGCTGGGGACCAAGAAACATACGGGGCCCCGATTTCTCCCGTTTGTGCCAGGGACCCCGATTGTGTGCAGAGGAGCTGCTGCTGGTCCCCCTATCCGCCCGGTCCCTGTGGGAGCGGCGGTCAGGTGACCTGCTAGGCTCGCTGTCGCGGTGAGACCGGTGAGCGTCCTCTTGGCGCGTTGAGCCGCTGTGGTACCGACGGCCGCGGGGACCCCTTCCTCGCCTCAGCGCGTGGCCGGTCGGAGACCGTCACGTCAGCCCGAGCAGCCGGCTGGTCGCTGCGAGAGCGTCCGCTGGCCTGGCGAGAGTCGTCTGCACGACTCTCGCCAGTCTTCTGCTCCGCGCTTCGGTCTTGACGGCGAGCGAGCTCGGGCCCGTCAGACTTTCTCAGACTTTTTGTTGGCTGGACGGTCTCCCACCGCGGGAGACCGTCCACTCGGTACTTCTCGCGAACGAGAAGCCGAGGCGGATCCTGGTTTAGCGGCAGAACCGCTAGAACCAGGCGAGGAAGTGCCAGCCGAAGCTGGTACTCCTCTGGTCCCCGTCTTCTTCTCCTTGGTAGAAGAAGAGACGGGCCCTGTTCCCGAGGGAGCAGGAGGACCTGCAGAAGAGCTCCCCGAATCGCCGGAGTGCGACAGGCCCTTAGAAGGTCCTGAAGGAGCCTTCTTAGGGGGGAAAACCCGGGTTACCAGCTGGTCGCTGCAAGAGCGGCCGCTGGCCTGGTGAGAGTCACCTGAGCGGCTCTCACCAGCCTTATGCTCCGTGCCGCGTCTTGGCGCCGAGTGAACTCTGGCGCCGAAACTTGGCTGCACGGTCTCCCGAGGGAGAACGTACACTCGGGATCTCTCGCGAACGAGAGACTGAGCCGGAACCTGGCGTAGCGGCATCGCCGCTAGCACCAGGCGAGGAAGTACCAGCGCTAACTGGTACTCCTCTGGTCCCCGTCTATCTCTTCCTTACGGAAGGGGAGACGGGCCCCGCTCCCGAAGGAGCAGGAAGACCAGCAGAAGGACCCCCCGTCCCACCGGGGTGGGACGGGCCCTTAGAAGTTCCCGAAGGAGACTTCTTAGGGGGGAAGGCAGCCTTCTTCTTCTTCGGCTTATGGGCCTTAGAAGTCGAAGGGGAAGAGGCAGCAGCAGACGATGAAGACGAAGATGACACCTTCCTCTTCTTCCTCTTCCTCGTCAGCTCACGCAGGACAGTCGTCAGGTCCTCCATCCAGGCCGGAGCCGGGGCTATTGCCGAAGCAACACGGACCGACTGCACCTGTCCGGAAGGACCTGGGACTGGGGAAGACACACTGTGGGCAGGACCAGCATGGACAGGCTCAGGAACCAGGAGCGACAGGAACAGCAACCAGCTCAGGAGCGGCAGGAACAGCGGCAACGGTAGACCCAGAAGGGACAGCCAAGCCAGCAGCGGGAATCACATCAGCGGCAGGTACGGCAGGCCCAGCGATTGCCTCGTAGAATCATCGGCAGCCAGTGGGAACCTGGGTACTGGCGGCCGGTCCGGGGGCGAGCTGCTGGAACAGCGGAAGTCTGGGGCAGGCAACACAAAGAAAACAGGCGGCGGAGGCAACACCCCCCCTCGGTACGGCGGCAGCCCTAGTAGCGGCAGACGGCGTCACCGACACAGCATGGGGAGTGTAGACCAGGCGAGGGGGAGCAGCATAAGCGGCCGTGGTAGTAGTGGAGACCGCCCCAGACCTCGCTAGACGCTGCAGCAGCCCGTGGATGCTAGGCACGCCCTGCCGCCGCGGTGGTCCATACCTGTCCAAGGTCGTCTCCCACGGATGTAGCACCTGCGGTAGCACAGATAGATTAGTAAGAGGGGTTCCCTCACGCACGGGGGGAAGACATGCCCCACCCCACCCCGAACGCAAGAAGACCCCAAATACAAAATACAACGAGGAAGCTGAGCGGGGGGCAGGAAAGAAGAAGAAGAATCGGATACCAAGGGAGTCGCGGGAGAGCTTTCCGACGACTTCCTGGCAGACCTTCGCTTCCCCTACCCCCGCACAGCAGTGAAAAGTAATATGAAAATGAAACAGAATACTGCCCTTGCGATTCACTTCATAGAACTTAAAGGGGAAAAGATCAATTCCCGGGTAAGAGCGGAAACTTGATCCAAATAATATGATGCTATCATAAAATATATATGAAAATGAAACAGAATACTGCACTTGCGATTTCACTTTCACAGAAAATAATCGTAAGGATCAATTCCCGGGTAAGAGCGAAAATTGATCCAAATTAAATTTTATGCAAATAAATAAATGAAAAGAATACTGCAATTGCGAATCCACTTTCATTGCATTCTATCATACAAAATAAAAGGCTCGTGCCGAGCGCAATCACGCTCTCGGCAACGAACGCACAGGGCAAAAATATAATGAAAAGAGTACTTACATTTTGCAATTACACACTTTCGCCCAAAATACATGACTCGGCGCGAGCGCGCCCGCCCTCGGCACCGAGACATAACTCAAGGGTTCAAATCATGAAAAGAGGGGAAATCGCCGCATCTACGGCGATAGCTCCATGTTGGTTCATAATTAAGTAATGAAAATGAAAACAGTGTACTTACAGTTTCATTTTCAAGTCAAACAAACCATTAGTAGAAAACACAATATAAACAAAGCATACGACGATGAAGCGGGCAGAGAGCGATGACGAACACGTCCTTCACACCCGCGGCCGAAAGCAAAAGTGATTTGTTTACCTCCCAGGCGCGCGGCGCGCGACTGTCGGACAAGCAGTTAACTACCGTTCTCCCCTTGTTCGAAGCTTACGACCGTTCCAGCTGCCCCTAGCTACTTCCTATTGTTAAAGGACCGATGGTTTGTATTACGTATCGGAACAAATGCTAAGGCATTTTTTGACATCGCTCTTTTAGGGTCTTTAACTGCACACCATAAACTTTGATTGCAACCCTGCAACTGCTTCTTCTTCTGCAGGTAAAACTTCAAAGTTCTCACAGGGCATAATGTTCTTTCCATTTCATTCCCAACTAATTGAGAAAGCCCTTTTACTTCGAAAGTCCTAGGCCAAGGTCTCGAGGGGTTTTCATTTTTAGCTAAAAATAAAGGCTTAAAGGACAATACAGCCGAATCCTTCTTGAACCCCTCTCTTGAGTCAATCGCCTTGCAGCTCACTCACTCTTTTCGCAGTGGCGAGAGCTATTAAGAAAATACATTTTCTAGTTAAGTCCCGGAAAGTAGCTTTATCGGGAGGTTCGAATCTCTCAGACATAAGATATTTGAGAACCACATCCAGATTCCAACAAGGGGTGAGAGAAGTTCTTAATTTTGTAGTTTCAAATGATCTAATTAAGTCATGCAAATCTTTGTCATTCTCTATGTTCGGGCTCCTATTCCTAAACACAGCTGATAACATGCTCCTATAACCTTTAATGGTTGACACTGCCAGATGAGATTCTTCTCTTAAAAACAAAAGAAAATCAGCGATTTCAGTCACAGAGGTATCGGAGGAGGACAGCTTCTTCGCCTTACACCATCTACGGAAAACTTCCCACTTCGATTGGTATATCCGCATGGTTAAGGACCTTCTTGCTCCAGCAATTGCTTTTGCCGCTTTGCGAGAAAAGCCTCTCGCTCTGACCAGTCTTTCGATAGTCGAAAGGCAGTCAGAGCCAGAGCGTGGATATTCTTGTGGTACCTCTTGAAGTGGGGTTGTTTGAGCAGATCTGTCCTTTCGGGAAGAGATCTGGGGAAGTCCACTATCCATTCCTGTACCTCTGTGAACCATTCTCTTGCAGGCCAATAAGGAGCGATCAATGTCATCCTCATTCCTTCCGAGGACACAAACTTTCTCATTACTTCCCCCAGCATCTTGAATGGGGGAAAACACATAAGGTCTATGCCCTTCCAATCCATGAGCATGGCATCTATGGACAGGGCTCTGGGATCGTCCCCCAACGAACAAAAGTTCTCCATCCTTCTGGAGAGGAATGTTGCAAATAGGTCTACTTGAGGCTTCCCCCAAAAAGACCATAGTTGCTGGCAGACTTGCGAATGAAGGGTCCATTCTGTTGGATGGACCTGGTTCTTTCTGCTTAATCTGTCCGCTCTTATGTTCTTTCCTCCTTGAACGAACCTCGTCAGGAGTCGTATCCCTCTTTCTTCTGTCCAGATCAACAGATCCCTTGCTAGTTGGTAAAGGGAGAAAGAGTGTGTCCCATCTTGTTTTTTTATATATGCCAGAGCCGTGGTGTTGTCCGAGTTGACTTGGACCACCATGCCTCTGACCTCGTTCTCGAAAAATTGCAGTGCCAAGTGTACTGCTAAGAGTTCCTTTGCATTTATGTGCCAGGCCTTCTGTTCTTCTGTCCAACTGCCTGACACCTCCTTCGTCCCTAGTGTTGCTCCCCACCCCGTGTCCGAATGCCGAAAAGCGTCTGAGAACAACACTAGGTGAGGGTTCTGAAGAAGACGAGGACACTCCTTCGTTCCTTCTCAGCGGTTCTAACCACCTATCGTAAGTGGTTTTTGATACTCTCTCCTATGGGAAAGGTATCCAAAAGATCTCCCTTTTTCTGTTCCAACTCCTTCTTAGAATGGAACTGCAAGGGTCTCATATTCAGCCTCCCTGGAGAGATGAACTGCTCCAGCGAGGAAAGGGTGCCCAGAAGACTGAGCCATTTCCTCGCTGAGCTTCGTTCCTTCTCTAGGAAGACGAGATTTTTCCATACCGAATCCCCAAGATAAGAGCGATAGTCTGACTGGGGATCGTGTGAGATTTCTCGAGGTTTACGAGCAATCCGAGAGATCTGATCAATTGAAGAGTTATCCCTAAGTCCTCCAAACACTTGTTTTGTCTGTGCTCTTATAAGCCAGTCGTCTAAGTAAAGAGATATCCTCACCCCCTCTAGATGCAGCCATCTTGCTACGTTCCTCATCAACGCCGTAAACACCTGAGGGAGCCGTCGAGAGGCCGAAACACAAAGCCCTCCCGAACTGAAAATAAATCCTTCCCATGTACCATGAAACCGAAGAATATTCTTCGACGAATGATGCAGGGGGGACTTGAAAGTACGCATCTTGTAGGTCGAGACCATCCAATCTCCTGGACGGAGAGCAGAGAGAACCGAATTGGATGTCTCCATGGAGAACTTTGTCTTCTCCACAAAGTGATTCAATGCACTCACGTCCAGGCACCGGCCTCCACCCCCCAGAGGCTTTCGGCACCAAAAATAGGCGATTGTAAAACCCCGGGAGTGCGGATCCCGTACTATCTCGATGGCCTCCTTCTCCAACATTTGCTGAAACCAACCCAAGAAGGGTCTCTCTCTTTACAGGGTCTTTGTATCTCGCGGACAGCTCCCTCGGTGTCGTCGTCAATGGAGGTCTGTTCTTGAAGGGGATGAGGTTATCCTTTCCTTAGAACTTGTAGGGACCAAGAATCTGCTTTCCTCCTTTTTTTGAAGTCCATGCTTCTGTGAATCTCAGAAGCCTTGGCCCCCCCTACTGGTGTTTGGAGGACTGGAACCTCATTTAGCGTTCTTCCTCGAAACTCTGATGGAAGATCTTCCTCTTTTCTCTCCTCCTCCTCTTCCTTCCTGGGGCTGGCTAAAAGTTCTACCTCGAAAGGGCTGTTGGGCAGGTCTTGGCTCCCTTTTCGAAGACAGAAGCAGCTGGTCTAGGCTTCTTAGCAGAATGTACCAGCAAATCCTGTGTTGCCTTCTCAGTAAGCATATGGGAAATGTCCTTTACCAACTGAGAAGGAAAACAGCTGTTTAGACAGAGGGGCGTATAAAAGAGAAGCCTCTGTACTGGAGAGACTTGCTTTGGTAAGAAATGAACCAAAGACAGACCTCTTCTTCAATACTCCTGTCCCGAACAGGGATGCCACTTTCAGCCGATCCATCCTGCACTGCCTTATCCCATACATGCCAAAACACTATGCAAGACTTCTGGTTCCAAAAACTGAGGGTCTTGCGTCTTCTTGGCCAAAGCCCCAAGGGACAATCTAGGAAGTTAAAAACTTCCAAGACATGGACTATTCCCTTGAGGAGATGGGTCCATTCTGACATTGTCCAGCTTGTTTTGGCCGATGGAAGTGCATGTCTCCTTGCCGAATCCACCAAGGTCGAGAAGTCCGCTTCAGCAGATGAGGGAAGAGAAAGTCCCGTAGATTCTCCTGTGCTATACCAAATCCCTCTCCTTCTGATAGCCTGGAAGGGGGACAGGTAAACACAGTCTTTCCCGCCTCCTCCTTGGTTTTAAAGCCAAATTGGCCGACCGACTGGACAAAGCCCTCACTTTCATTGATATGGTCGGTTGCATCTTCAAGAAAGAGGAGACTTTGCAGCCTTCGTTTACTCGAAAATAAAGACCGAGGAGAAGGAGGGCAGCAGGACTCAGAGACTCTCCAAATTCTTTTAACAAGAGGGCTGTTAATGTCTTATAATCTGTAAGACATGCCCCCTTGTTTTCTTCAGAGTCCGAGACATCTTCCAATTCTGGTTGAGTTCTATTCGGAGATGAGTGTGCGACCGGAGGACTCCTCTCTCGGGAATGTAAAGGGCTTGCGCAAGCAACACCGACTGCAACCTGACAAAGGCTATCGTTCCGCCTGTGCGGCACCTTGAGTCCCTGCCAGGAGAAGGCCAGCCCTGTGTTTTTTCTTTTACACTAAGGCCTTCCTGACAAGGACGACGGTCGCCTGTGCGACACCTTTCGTCCCTACCAGGAGAAGTCCTTAAATGTCTTTCCCTTTTTCCATGATCAATTCCTTCCCGACAGGGGCTACGATCGCCTGTGCGACACCTAGAGACCCGGTAGAAAAATTGATTGAGGAAAAAATCCCACAGAGGAGCCTCCAAGTCCGCTTCAAATTCTGATAACTCGTCCGAATCATTATCCGAACGTATAAACCCTTACGCCTGCCTGTCATATGATGGATGTCAAGGCGCTCGATATTTGGAAAACAGGCTTAGGCTCTTCAGGCGCTTTATGCCTGGCTTCAGGCGCCTCAGGCGCTCCAGGCGCTTTGTTTCTTATTTCAGGCGCTCTAGGCGCTTTGCGTCTTGTTTCAGGATCCTCAGGCTTTCCAGGCGCCTTGCGCCTCCATTCAGGCGCTTCAGGCGCCTCAGGCTCTCCAGGCGCTTGAGGCTCTCCAGGCGCTTTGCGCCTCATTTCAGGCGCCTCAGGCTCTCCAGGCGCTCTACTTCTCCTTTCAGATGCTCCAGGCTCTCCAGGAGTTTTACGTTTCCTTTCAGCCGCTTCAGGCTCTTCAGGCGCCTTGCGCCTCATTTCCGTTATTTGAGGAGCTTTATGCCTCATTTCAGGCGCTCCAGGCGCTTTGCGCCTCGCTCCAGAAGATTCAGGAGCTTCAGCCACTTTGCACCTCACTTCAGGCGCTTCAGGCGCTTTGCGCCTCATTTCAGATTTCGTCCGATTTCGGAGTTTCACATTTCACGCCTCGGATTCAGACAGCTCAGGCGCTTCCTTTCTAGTAGGAGATCCAGGTAGATATCTATATGTATCTTCTCGCCTTGATGGCGTTTTGCGCCTGACAGTAGCCTGACGTCTGGCTGGCGCCAGGCTCCTGGCAGGTGCCTCGTCCGAGCTCTCAGAGAGTTCTAAAGGACGGGATCTTTTAATCGGAAGAAATCTATCCTTCCTTCTAGGAGGATCCGATTTAAGAACTCCTACTAGCGAAGATATCTGTTTTTGCATATTCTTTCCAATCTCGACGAAGGAGAAGGAGCTTCTGAATAAACCTCCTTCCTTCTCTTTTCCGGAGGATATTCTTCCGGAAATTCTTCAGGGCTTGAATAAAATGACGGAGACTTCCAAGATCTCTTCAAAGGTCTCGACAATCTATCTGAATTCCATCCTTTTTTAGATGATGAATAAGATGAAGAAAAACACTGTTTAAGGACGTCTTTCCAACAACTATCCTTGGCAGCCCAGGACGTAACTACAGGGTCTGCCGAGGGGACGCCTGACAGGTGGGGATTCTCTGAAACCTCCCTGCGGCTTTCGACATTTCTTCTCCACTGGGCTTGGGAGCTTGAAAGAGGTCTAGTACCTGGGAGCGAGACAGAGCGATCAGACGCACCCTCCACTTAACTGAGAACACTTTCACTGCACTTACCTTCCAGTTCCTTAATCTTTTTTTTTTTGCTCCATATGCTTAAGCGAAGCTTTCAGACTCGCAGTTTCGGATGTTGAGCTTGCCGAGTCAGATAATCGGGAAGGTAAAGCTGTATGGGAGGAAACAATTGGGTTAGCAATAGGCAATAGTCCGCTAACTGGCTCGTTACGAGACCGACCTACTTACACTTTTGGGAGAGGCTTTTTCTATCATGTCTCTTTCCAACTTCTTAAGTAGGAATCAAGCAACTCCATTCCTCCTCATTCAAATCCTTGCACTCATCACATGTATTCAATTGCGAGCATACATTCCCTCTACAATTTTTACAAGTGGTGTGAGGATCCACCGAAGCTTTCGGTAGTCTCACATAACAACTCTCATTCACACACACTCTGAACGAAATCGAAACGTCAGACATAATGAGAAATTCCAAAACCAAAATCCAAAAACAGTCCACAATAGCGTATGCCAAACCAAAGATCCAATACGTCACCAAATAGCAGTCCAAAAGATCAACGGCGTAATGAAATTCGAAAATCAAGTCAGGAGGAACTAGCAAACGATGTTACTAGTACCAGCGACAGAGAAAATCTGGCTCAAGATGGTAATAATTCCTATTCCTGCCACCCAGCGGCAGGCGGCGGGATCACCTGACCTACCTGTAGTGTGTGCCGCGAAATTTGAATTTCTGTCGGGGACGACGGAGTCTATAGCTAAGTATATATCTGACAGGGAAGTTGAATGTATGAAAACAGTATTTACCATGGACCAATTCTGGAACCATCCAAATTTCAAAGAAATGGAGAACAACAAAAATAACAATTTGTCAAAAATTGTATTTTTCCTAACTATACAAACCTGAGGTCCTTTACAATAGGAATGTAACTTGCGGCAACTGGAATTGATCGTAAGCTTCGAATAAGGGAGTTCGGTAGTTAACTGCTTGTCCGACAGAGTGAGTACCGCACGACTAGGAGGTGAAGATCCACTTTGCTTTAGGCCCAGGAAAAAACAGAGTGAGGGGTGGCATGATGTGGGACTATGTGTAAAGGACCTCAGGTTTGTATAGTTAGGAAAAATACAATTTTCGACAAATTGTTATTTGTTTGGATACGAATACAAACCATCGGTCCTTTACTATAGGAAGGCTCACTTCTTGGTGGGTGAAATCTGAGTCTTAAGAACAGACTGGAGTTCGTCCAACCTTGGTTCCCTCCCTGGTCGTAAGAGCAGAGGGAGGGATCCTAGCCTCTGCCCAATGATCGGGGTATGTACCGCAAGATCAATGGTCAGACCTCTGGACCAAATTTATAAGAGGGAGGCCAGTGTACCTCTTAAAACTAGCAAGCAAGAACTTTTTCCTATTGCAAGAGGCAATATGAAGTCATGGGTTTGTCTCTTGTTGGCTTCCACTTACCCCCACCTTGCTGGGGGAAGTGGTGGATAATCGCTCCTATCCGGATGGGGCTCGGTCGAGTAGCTTACCTGGATTGCTTCCTGTTCCAGCGTAGTGACGACCGCGTCCCTCTTCCCACAGGTAGAGGAGGAGAAAATGATGGAGAAGAGAAGCCAGTCACACTCTTATTCACTCATCCATTCATGCAGTCACACAAGGATGCGATGCTGTTCTGTCTGCTCAGGTACTGGGTCAGCTACACGTGTTGAGCAGCCACCACAGGTCCCAAGGAAAAAGTGTCCAAGGACATGTGGGCTATATCCAGAAGGTAGAAGGAGGTGAAGGTGGTCACCCCTGCCTTCAGGACCTGCGCCACGGAGAAGTTCTTGAGGAACGCAAGGGAAGGACCAATACCTCTCACTTCGTGGGCTCTCAGATGAAGGGTACGGATGTCGTCGCTACAATCAGCTTCGTACGCCCTCCTGATCACCTCACGCAGCCAGAAAGAAAGTGTGTTCTTGGATACTTCTTTCTTGGTCACCCTGGTGCTAACGAAGAGGCGTCGACACTCAGGCCTGAGGTGCCAAGTTCTCTTTAGATAGCGCCGTAGCGCCCTCACAGGACAGAGCAGCATCTCATCCGCATCGTTGTCGGTGAAGTCTATTAGGGAGGGGATTGTGAAAGACTCAAACCGGTCGTCAGGGACCGAAGGATTCTGAGTCTTCGCTACGAAGTTCGGGACGAAATCAAGCCTCACAGATCCCCATCCCCTGGAGTGCTTGACGTTGAAGGAAAGACCATGTAGTTCCCCTACTCTCTTCGCCGATACCAGGGCCAGCAAGAAGAGGGTCTTGAGGGTCAGATCCCTGTCTGATGACTCTCGGAGTGGCTCGAAGGGACTTCGAGTCAGACTCCTAAGGATGAGAGTCACATCCCAACCCGGGGGCCTGAGTTCCCTGGGTGGGCAAGACCTCTCAAAGCTCCTCATAAGCAGGGAGATCTTGAACGAATTCGAGATACAGTAGTACCTCGAGATACAAAATTAATCTGTTCCGAGGCGCCTTTCGTATCATGAGGTTTTCGTATCTTGGACCACATTTTACATGTAAAATGGCTAATCCGTTCCAAGCCCTACAAAAACACCCCAGTAAATTATATTTCCAGGCCTAAAACACATGTTCTAGGGTTACGACGCCTATCCGACGGAAGAAATATGACTCCAAAAAGGCAAAATACTGTGCATACTTGAGTAATACTCAACTGCATGTAATGTTCAACCCCATTTTTACTGCATATATTAGGACTTTAGCATATGTCCCTTAGCAATAAGCCTAGCCTATGTTAGCGGTTGCTACTGTAGCCTAGTCTATTGATTTCTGGACATCCTAAAACCTAAGAGCTAAAAAGCTTAGAATATGCCAATAAAATGTATAAATAATCAGTATGTACTCATTTCAAATAATTACTAATTAATCATTAACTATAATACACAAACAAACAAACAAAAAACCTTCCAATCGATTGTTTACATTCAGCTCTTACCCGTCTTACGAGTACCGAACGAACTCCAAGCAATCATTTTTCCTAGAACACAGTGAGCCATAAATTTTCATTAGTATCTCTCTTCAACTAATGAAACTACCAAACAGTATAATAACCATTCATTTCTATTCTTTATTCTATCTTTACCTAATGGAGATACCGAGTTACTGACAGCTATAATGAACATACGTATACGTAACTTAATAATAAAACAGAAGAAGAAGAATTCTAAAATTTACGTATTTGTTGGCAGTCTTGATTTATTTTATATTTTATGATATCTAATTCACAATTTGTTCATGAAACTTACCCGACAGATATATATATAGCTGTATTTCTGACGTCCGACAGAATTTCAAAATTCGCGGCACACGTAGTGGGGCGGTCAGGTGGTAGTACCCATTCCCGCCGCTGGGCGGCGGATATCAGGAACCATTCCCATTTTCTATTCATATTTTTTCTGTCGCCGGTGCTGCAAACATCTGTCACAGTACCTCCGTCTAGGATTTTTTTCATTATCTCGCTTAATATTATCTGGATTGACTTTTGGTATCGACTTCTGGATTGTTGGATTGGCACGCGGAATAGTGGATTGGTTTTTGATTTTGGATTGACTTTTCTGGATTCAGTATGTCTGGATCAAGTTCGGGAAGTTTCAGAGTGTGTGTGAGGAGTGAATGTAAGGTGAGGCTTCTTAAACCTTCAGTTGATCCTCACACAGTTTGTATGGATTGCAGGGGGCATGTTTGCGTGGTTGATGATCGGTGCAATGAATGTAAGGATTTGGATGATGATAAATGGAGGATGTATGAGACCTATCGGCGTAAATTAGAGCGCGATAGAGTCAGGAGGTCTTCCTCTAAGGGCAGCTCTACTAAGGTAAGGATAGTAACATTTCTCCTCCTCTAACACCAGTAGATTTTGCCCAACCTAATCCTGTTTTGTTGCCTTCGGCACCCAGTGCTGTGTCTGGAGAAGGTAACACCCTTTCTCTGATTCTAGAGTCTATTCGTGCTCTCGAATCTAAGTTTTGGCCCTAGAAACCGGCCCAGTGAAAGTTTGTGTCAGTGCCCCTAGTGTTGTGGAGGGGGCGTCAGATCGGCCCCATAATGCCTCTAGGCCTAGACCTCTATCGGACTCCCAGGACTCAGGAGTGTATGTCGAAAGCCGCAAGAGGGTTACGGGGGCTCCCCACCGATCTGGCGTCCCTTCGGCAGGCCTTGTTGCTAAATCCCAGGCTGCCAAGGAGCGCGCACGAGCGCGTATCCTGAAGATTGCTTTTCGTCCTCCGAAGCGTCCTCCCCGCGCAAGGGGTGGAGCGCTCGGGAGAGACTCGCGTCCGTTGAAAAGGACTTTTCGCTTTGAGGACGCTTCACACGTCCTATGTCTCCTCTTTCGTCAGAGGACGCTTATGACGCCTTTCCTTTTTCCTCCTCAAAAGAGAGGAAGGCGTTCTACCGATGAGGACGTTAGTTTCCACGCACAAGGCGTTGTTCACCTGAGAGGCAGATAGCTGTACTGCTAGAAGGAAGGAGGCGTCCCCTCGCCCCCTCGCCTTCTCGCAGTCTCAGTCCTGCCCTTCATTTGCTCCTCGTCACCTACGAAGGATATCCTGTCCCCTTCCAGGACCAGATTACGTCGCTGATGGCTCAGAGGACTTGCCCAGCAGCAGTCGAGTCTAGGCGTAGGAAGGACGTTCGGCTGCCCGTCAAGAGGACGAAGCGGCCTCATTCTCTCTCAGCTCGCTCGTCTCTCTCGCCTCCGGATCGTCAACGTTCTCGCTCTCCTAGCAGATCTTTTACTCTCTCAGGAGAGGACGCTCGTCAAGACGCTCGGCGTTCGAAGCAGGACGCTTTGCGCTCTCGGCAAGTAGCGGTTGAGGACGCTCGGCAGGACGCTCGGCGTTCTAGACAGGACGGCTTTGATGAGAGCTCTTCAAGACTCTTTTGTAAGGACCGCTCGGCATGGACGCTCTGCGTTCGTTCGAAGGCAGGACGCTTCTGGTCTTAGACAGGACGCTTTTGAGGACGCTCCAGCAGGACGCTCGCCGTGTGAGCAGGACGCTTTTCGAGCGAAGCAGGACGCTTTGGAGCCTGCAAAGCAGGACGCCCGCTACCTCTAAACAGGACGCTTTTGGCGCTGCTCTTCAGGAAGCTCGCTCTTCCTTTCGAAGGGGAGCTTCAGTTAAGACAGTTAACTTGGCTTCTAAGGATGCTTCTCTTTGGGTTGGAGATGTCCGTGCATCTAAAGAGCAACGTACGGCTGCTTCCGTACCTGTAGATGGATCTTCCAACCAACGGTAAGTCTTTATTCAGGATGAGCCTAAGGGACGTACTCCCTCTCCTGATAGGCGTTCTCCAGTTCCTCTTAGGGAGGAAGGGGAGCATAGTAGTCAGGGAGTTCCGTAGAGGAAGAACAGCCGGTAGCTTCAGCTGTCTCGGACTACAAGGTTCTTGTTAGGCTGTTACGTTCAGCATTCGGAGACAAGTTCCAGCCTACAGCCCCTAGGTCTCCCTCCCTCACAAGAACTTTCGTCGTCTAAGACCGTAAAGACCCCTGAATTCGTTGAGATGAAAACGTCTCTGTCGACCAAGAGGGCGTTTAAGAAACTCCAAGACTTATGTCCAGAAGGAAGGATCAGGGCAAGACCACTTTCGCCCATCCACCCTCTAGACTCGCAGGGAAAGGAGGAGTTTGGTATGAGACCAAGGAGGATGTCGGATAAAGGTCCCTTCGTCCGCGTTGGGTGACTTCTCCAGTTTAGTGGACGCCCAGAGGAGGTCTCTCTTAGCGTCGGCTAAGGTGACCTGGACTCCAGTTGAGACTGACCACCACTTGAAGGGTCTTCTTTCGTACCCTTAACGTATTTAATTCCTAGACTGGTGTCTGGGAGTTTTGGACCGTTTCAGTTCTAGAACGTTCCCTGATTCTCTCAGTCTGGGGGAGCTGTTCCAAGCGTGTTGTCATGTATGGACAAGGCCGTCAGGGATGGTTCGGAGGAGCTAGTTTCGAATTTTGGAACTGCTTTCCTAAAGAAAGAGCATTGCTGTGCAATTTACGGCTAAGTCGGTATCTCTCGCTCAGAAAGCGGATTTGCTCTTTGCGCCTCTTTCGGACCATCTCTTCCCCCAGGCTATGGGTAAAGGATCTTGCACAGAGTTTGCAAGAGAAGGCGACCAGGACCTCTTGGTTCAATCTTCAAGACGTCCAGCGGTTCCTTCCACGTCAACTTTCAGCAAACCCCCGAAGAAAGTCAAACCCTTTCGCGGGGCACCCCCTCGAGAGCAGCTCCTCGAGGGAGAGGTTTTCCAAGAGGAAGAGCTTCATTCAAACCGAAAACCAGCAAGTGAAGATCTCGTCCTTCAGACACCAGTCGGGGCCAGACTGGAACTTCTTTGCGGAGTCTTGGAGGCAGAGAGAGCGGACCCTTGGACCCTCAAGATAGTAGAAGGGGGTACAAGATCCCTTTTCTTCATCCTCCTCCTTTGACTTCGACTCCCAGAGACCTCTCTCATCCTATCAGGGAGAGAAGAAAAGGGTTCTTTCGATCTCTTAGACCAGATGGTCGAAAAAAAAGAGCGGTGGAACAAGTCCCTGGACCTAGAGTCACCGGGCTTCTACAACAGGATTTTCCTTGTGCCAAAGCAGTCAATCAGGTTGGCGCCCGGTCCTGGATGTGAGCAGGCTAAATCTTTTTGTAGAAAAGATAAAGTTCAGAATGGAGACGCCTCAGTCGGTGCTGGGAGCATTGAGACCTGGCGACTGGATGGTGTCTCTAGACCTGCAGGACGCATACTTCCACGTTCCCAGTCCACCCTCTGTCAAGGAAGTACCTGAGATTCGTCTTGGACAACAGGGTTTGGCAGTTCAGAGCCCTTTGTTTCGGTCTCAGCACGGCCCCAATGGTTTTTCACAATGATTTATGAGGAATGTAGCGAAGTGGGCTCCATTCGTCAGGAATCAGGATATCCCTCTACCTCGACGATTGGCTGATCAGAGCGTCGTCGAGGCAGAAGTGTCTGAAGGACCTTCAGTTTACGCTAGCCCATAGCAAGTCCTCTGGGTCTGTTGGTCAACACCGAAAAGTCGCATCTGACCCGACACAGTCCATCGTGTATCTGGGGATTCAGATGGATTCAGTGGCTTTTCGGGCGTTTCCATCCCAGGAACGTCAGCGACTGGGGTTAGAGAAAGTTGCAGCCTTCCTAGAGAGAGAAGCTTGTTCTGGTGAGGAGTGGATGAGTCTGCTGGGCACCATTTCCTCACTAGAAAAGTTTGTCTCGCTGGGAAGACTGCACCTCAGGCCTCTCAATTCTCCTTGCGGAAGAATGGACGTCGAAAGGGGACCTGAATGCGATCCTAAGGATCTCCAACGATGTAAGAGTTCACTTAAGATGGTGGCTCGACCTCAGAAGTTACGAGAGGGCCTCTCCTTAAATCTTCTGAGCCCCGACCTAGTGTTGTTCTCAGACGCTTCCACTTCCGGTTGGGAGCAACACTAGGGGGGGAAGAAGTGTCAGGCTCCTGGAGAGGGGAACAGGTAGCCTGGCACATCAATGTAAAGGAACTGGCAGCGATATTCCTGTCGCTGCAGTTCTTCGAAGAGAAACTGTCAGGCAAGGTTGTTCAAGTCAACTCGGACAGTACCACAGCCCTTGCGTATATAAAGAATCAGGGAGGGGACTCGCTCAGATCCCTTTTTCTCCTGGCGAAGGAACTTCTACTATGGGCAGACGCAAGGCACATCAAGATCCTGACAAGATTTCGTGGAGGGGCAGGGGTTCAGAATGTCAGGGCGGACCTTCTCAGCCGCCGGAATCAGCTCTGCCAACAGAATGGACCTTGCACCAGGAAGTCTGTCAAAAGTTATGGAAATTGTGGGGACGTCCTCTAGTAGACCTGTTCGCTACATCGAGGACGAAGAGACGTTCCTCTGTATTGCTCCCCGGTTATGGACCCGGGTGGGGGCAATTGCAGTGGACGCGTTGCTCTGGAACTGGACAGACCTGGCATCTTTACGCCTTTCCCCCATTCAAGATCATGGGGACGTAATGAGAAAAGTTCGCAGCGTCAGAAGGGACAAGGTTGACTCTGATTGCCCCAATGTGGCCAGCAAGAGAGTGGTTCACAGAGGTCATGACGTTCCTTGTGGACTTCCCAAGAACGTTGCCCTGGAGGAGAGATCTACTCAGACAGCCTCACTTCAAAAGGTTTCACCAAAACCTCTCCGCTCTGGCCCTGACTGCGTTCAGACTATCGAAAGCTGGCCAGAGCGAGGCTTTTCAAAGGCAGCTGCGAGAGCAATCGCTAATGCTCGAAGAGCCTCTTCAAGAGCTGTCTACCAGTCTAAGGGTGGTCTTCCTTCAGGGCATGGTGCAAGAAGGAAGGAATTTCCTCTTCCACGACCTCTGTGAATCAGATAGCGGATTTCTTTCTCCATCTAAGAAATGTGCAAAAATGGCAGTTCCTACAATCAAGGGTTATAGGAGTATGTTGTCTGCCGTTTTTCGCCACAGAGGAATGGACCTTTCCGACAATAAGGATCTGCACGATCTCTTAAGGTCGTTTGAAACTACCAAAATTCCACAAGCAAGACCGCCCTCATGGAATTTAGATGTGGTATTGAAACATCTGATGCTTAGTCCCTTTGAGCTCTCCATGAAGCTTCTCTAAGGGACTTCACGAGGAAACGCTTTTCCTAACTTCTCTGGCGACGGCGTAGAGAGTTAGTGAAATCCAAGCGTTCAGTATCCTAGTGGGTTTTCAAGGGAGGAGCGCTGTCTGCTCGTTGAACCCTTCTTTCTTGGCTAAGAACGAGAACCCGTCTAATCCTTGGCCAAAAGAGCTTCGTATCAAAGGAATATCGAGTCTCGTGGGTCAAGAACCAGAGAGAGCCCTGTGCCCTGTCAGGGCTCTCAAGTTCTATGTGAATAGGACTAGAGAGATAAGGGGTCCCTCAGGTAATCTCTGGTGCTCGGTGAAGAGACCGGATTTACCGTTTGTCGAGAATGCTGTTGCTTTCTTCTTGAGGGACGTCATTAAAGAGGCTCATTCATCTTGCCAGAAGACTGATATGAGCCTCTTTTAAAGTGGAAAGCTCACGAGGTCAGAGCCGTAGCTACCTCTCTTGCCTTCCAAAGGAACATGTCTATCAGAGATATTCTTGATAGCACCTTCTGGAGGAGCAATTCAGTATTCGCCTCACATTACCTCCGGGATGTGAGGACGATTTACGAGAACTGTAGTTCTTTGGGACCTTACATTTCGGCAGACACAGTTTGGGGGCTGAAGGTAGCTCTCTCCCTATCCCTTAGCTTAGTTAGTTAGTTTATTGTGTTTTTTGGTTGATGGTGAGATCTTCTGTGAAAATCTCCCATTCCATAGTGTTAATATCAGGGTTTTTGCGTTAGTTGGTCAGGTGGTGGTTCGGTTGCTGTGTTACTGCCATATGTTTGCCTAGATGGTCTGTCGCATTGTGGTCACGCCCCCGTTGACAGAGCAGCAGAGAGCACCAGCACTACAGGTCAACACCTGGCTGGCAACTCTGATAAAGCATAAGCAGGCTTTTGGTGACAGTAATCACATAGTCTACTTTGCTATCAGGTAAGGAACCAATAAGATAATCTTTTTTTTTTTTTTTAAATTTCCTAAAAAATCCTAGTCTGTCTCTACCCCCACCATACCCGAAGTGTGATTCAGCTATATATATATCTGTCAGGTAAGTTTCATGAACAAAATGTTATTGTTATAATACAATTAAGTTTGTTCATACTTACCTTGGCAGATATATATACTTAGAGTGCCCACCCTCCTCCCCTCAGGAGACAAGGGCCATGAATAAATATGAATAGAAAATGGGAATGGTTCCTGATATCCGCCGCCCAGCGGCGGGAATGGGTACTACCACCTGACCGCCCCACTACGTGTGCCGCGAATTTTGAAATTCTGTCGGACGTCAGAAATACAGCTATATATATATCTGCCAGGTAAGTATGAACAAACTTAATTGTATTATAACAATAACATTTTTTTTTATTAAATGTATTGAATGTACTAATTTCAAATAATTATTAAGTAACCATTAACTATAATAAACAAACAAAAAAAAACTTCCAAACTTCTGTTTACATCCAGCACTTACGAGTATCGACGATCGCCAAGCAATCACTTTACACAGTAAGCCATAAATTTCATTATCTCTCTTCAACTACTGAAAACTACCAAACATTATAATAACCATTCATTTCTATTCTTTATTCTATCTTTACCTAATGTTATTTTTTATTAAATGTATTGCTATATGAATAAGTTTTTCAATTTACAGCAGCCTTTTACCAATAGAAATACTTAAAGCACAAGGGTAGATGCTGACCATAGGAGAGCAGGACCTTTTTATGGGGTGACTAGCATCAGGAACCAAAGGTGGGAGAGGCGGGAGGATGGTGGCGAGTTTTTACTCAGTTGGGCGGCGGGGGGGAGTTTTAAAACTGTTCTCGGTGGTCCGGGCAAATCTCAGGACTTTACAGCAACAACCTTTCATATCTTGAAAACTTTTCGTATGTAGAGCAGTAAAATTTTTCGCATTGGTTTTTGTATCTCGAGTTTTTCGTAAGTTGAGCCTTTCGTATGTCGAGGTACCACTGTATTCACTCCCCTCAGTTTCAGGACTAGGGCCAGAGCGGCTCTGTATCCTTTGACTGTGGGGACGAAGAGAAGCTTGTCTCGGCGAAGAAATACGAGGAAATCCGCTACCTGATGAAGAGTGGCTCTGAGAGGAGATAAACCCTGTCTACGACACCAACCACAAAAGATGGCCCACTTTCCCTGGTACACAGCTGCAGAGGACTGTTGGACGTACCCAGCCATCTCTGTTGCTGCTCGGCGAGAAAAGCCTCTCACTCGCAAGAGATGGTGGATAACAGCCAGCCGTGAAGATGTAGAGACTGGACTGTCTGGTGGTACCGTTCCATGTGTGGCTGGACGAGAAGGTTGTGCCAAGTCTCTCAGTGCTTCTGCAAGCAGAGCCAACAGGTCCATGTACCAAATGGCCTGGGGCCATTTGGGAGCCACCAGGATCATCCAGAGATTCGGGGTGACCAGCCACCGGCTGATCACCTTGCGAATCAGGCAGAATGGGGGAAAGGCGTACGCGAAGAGGTTGTCCCATGGGTGTTGAAGAGCGTCCTCTGCAGCTGCCCATGGGTCCGGCACGGCTGAGAAGAAAAATGTTATTGTCATGATACAATAAAGTTTTATGCATACTTACCTGGCAGATATATACTTAGCTATAGACTCCGTCGTCCCCGATAGAATTTCGAATTTCGCGGCACACACTACAGGTAGGTCAGGTGATCTACCGCCCCGCCGCTGGTGGCGGGAATAGGAATCCTTCCCGTTTTCTAAGACAGATTTTCTCTTCCACCTGTCTCCTGAGGGGAGGTCGGGTGGGCCATACACCGTATATATCTGCCAGGTAAGTATGCATAAAACTTTATTGTATCATGACAATAACATTTTTATGCATTCAACTTACCTGTCAGATATATACTTAGCTGATAGGCACCTTTGGCGGAGGGTAAGAGACAGCTAATCTACTGAAATAGACAGGAAACAACATATGTTGTAGGTAATAAAATTATAAACCTTGATTCCTACCTGTGTTAGCGAAAGACTTCATGGCTACTGCCTAGGAGCCCGTATCGCTTCAAGAGTCTCAGCGAGGTAGTGACCTCATGCTAAGAGTTCTTGATGGTCTGTTACAGGGGTCTTACCCACTTTACGCTTCAGAACCTTAGGATCTTTGTCAATGGGGTCCTGTCCACTTACATGACAAAACAACCTTGCCTATTGGCATGATCATAGAGCACGACACTATTTCCCGACGTCACCATGAATCCTCATTGGGGGCGTTAGTACTACGATTGAAAGGAAGTCATCCCCACGAACATCCTTTGCAAGCAAACCCACAACTCAACAACAATATTAAAACAATTATTAAAAAATATTAAAAAACAAAATTTAAGGATCAGCGTCTGCTCCATTTCCCAGCATAGTATCCGCTGATACATTAGGTCCAAGAGCGAAACATTTATCGTATGTTATTCTAACACTTTTAAATAGTGGGATGCAAAATACTGAATTGCACCTCCAATAGTTGCTGCTAAAATGTTTCTCATGGACATATTCTTCGTAAAAGAAAGGGAAGTTGCCACAGCCCGGACTTCGTGAGCTTTCACTCTCAGCAGCTTTAAAGAGTTCTCTTGGCAATTCCTATGAGCTTCGGTAAATACATTTCTGACAAAGAATGCCAGTGCGTTCTTTGACATAGGTCTCTTGGGGTTCTTACCGAACACCAAAGACCTTGTCGACATCCCTGAAGCTGTGTCTTCTTTTCTAAATAAAATTTTAAGGTCCTGACTGGGCAAAGGGACCGATCCAACTCTCTTCCTACTAGAGAAGAGAGTCCCTTGACTTCAAAACTTCTAGGCCAAGGTTTAGAAGGGTTCTCATTCTTTGCTAGGAAAAGATCCTGGAAAGAAATGACAGCGAGTCTTTTCTAAATCCCACCCGAGAGTCCAAAGCATGCAATTCACTGATCCTCTTAGCAGTTGCTAGAGCCAACAGGAATATGCATTTGCTAGTAAGATCTCTGAATGAGATTTATCTATAGGTTCGAACCTGTCCGACATCAAGAACTTTAGGACAACGTCCAGGTTCCAACTCGGGGAAATAGACGATCTCAATTTCTTAGTCTCGAAGACCTGATGAGATCATGAAGATCCTTATTATTCTCGAGATTCAGCCCTCTGTTTCTAAAAACAGCTGAGAGCATGCTCCTATATCCCTTGATAGTTGATACGGCCAATTTGGATTATTTCTTAGAAGAGGAGAAAATCCGCGATTTCGGTTGTTTACATAGGTATTGGAAGAGGACAGCTTCTTCGACCTACACCATCTACGGAAAACTTCCCACTTCGATTGGTGACCCAGCGGGGGGTAGAGGCTCTGCGGGCTCTAGCTATTGAAGTTGCCAGCTTTCTTTGAAAAGCCTCTCGCTCTGACCAGTCTTTCGATAGTCGAAAGGCAGTCAGGGAGAGACTTTGGATGTTTTGTGGAACCTCTCGAAGTGGGGTTGTCTGAGCAGATCTGTCCTGTCTGGTAGAGATCTGGGGAAGTCCACCGTCCATTCCAATACCTCTGTGAACCAGATTCGGGAAGGCCAAAAGGGAGCAATTAGAGTCATTCTCATTCCTTCCGATGCCACAAATTTCCTTACTACTTCCCCCAGCAATTTGAATGGGGGAAAGGCGTATGCATCTATGCCTGACCAATCCATGAGGAAGGCATCGATCGCTGTGGCTCTGGGATCTTCTTCTAGCGAGCAGAAGTTGTCGATTTTCCTGGAGAGGAACGTGGCAAACATGGTCGATCTGGGGTCTCCCCCGAGAGTGATATTTGTCTGCAGACTCCTGAGTGGAGCATCCACTCTGTCGGGAGAACCTGGTTCTTTCTGCTCAACCTGTCTGCCCTTAGTTTTTTACTCCTTGGACAAACCTTTGTACGCAGAATAATCGCCCCGTCCTCGTCCAGTTAATAGAGCTCTCGCTATTTCGTTCAGAGAGAAAGAGTGAGTGCCCCCTTGATTCCGGATGTAAGCCAGAGCTGTGGTGTTGTCGGAATTGACTTGAACTACCACCCCCTCTGCCTTCGCTTCGAAGTATTCCAGGGCTAGATGAATTGCCAGGAGTTCCTTCGCATTGATGTGCAGAGTAGTTTGTTGTCTGGTCCAAATACCTGCTACTTCCTTTGGACCCAGTGTTGCTCCCAACCTGTTTCCGAGGCATCGGAAAACAACACTCGGTGAGGTTCCGAATCAAGAGGGACACCCCTTCGTTCCTGTTAATGGGGTTAACCACCACTTTAGGTCGGATTTTATCCCCTGTTGGATGGGAAAAACGTCTGACAAGTCTCCTGTCTTTTGACTCCACATCCCTGTTTTTTAGATAAAATTGCAGAGGTCTGAGATTTAATCTTCCCAGGGATATGAACTGCTCTAACGAGGAAAGGGTGCCCAGCAGGACTGAGCCATTCCCTCGCCGAGGTCCGTTCTTTCCTAAGAAGTTCGAGATCTTTTCTAAGCCTCGAGTAATTCTGTCTTGAGATGAAAACGCCCGAAAACCCCGAGAATCCATCTGTATCCCCAGATAGACTATGTTCTGTCTGGGGATCAATTGTGATTTCTCGAGGTTCATGAGCAGTCCCAGAGATTTTGTCAAGTTCAAAGTCTTCTCCAAGTCCTTCAAGCACTGAATTTCCGATTTTGCTCTTATTAGCCATCGTCCAGATAAAGGGAATATATTTATCCCCTCTAGATGTAGCCATCTCGCAAACATCATCATTAGCCTCGTGACACTTGAGGGCCGTTGAAAGGCCGAAAGCCTTAGGCTCTGAATTGGTATACTTTCCCCTGCATCATGAAATCGGAGATATTTCTTCGATGATGGATGCAGGGGGATATGAAAGTATGCATCTTGTAGATCTAAGGAGACCATCCAATCTCCTGGACGAAGAGCCGCAAGAACCGATTTTGATGTTTCCATAGAGAACTTTGTGTTCTCCACAAATCGGTTCAATGCGCTCACATCCAGGATCGGTCTCCACCCACCCGAGGATTTCGGAACCAGAAAAGACGGTTGTAGAATCCTCGGGAATGCGGATCCCGAACCACTTCGATGGCCTCCTTTTGCAACATCTGTTCTAACCAGTTGCAATAATGCGTTCTTTCTTGGCAGGGTCCCTGTATTGGGCTGACAGTTCCCTCGGGTTCGTAGAGTCAAGGGAGGTCTGTCTCGAAAGGGGATCATATATCCCTTTGTTACCACGGAAAGGGACCAAATTTCTGCCTGTCTCCGAGCCCATTCTTCGGAAAATTTCCGAAGTCTGGCTCCTACCGGTGCTTGAAGGACTGTTGTCTCATTTCGCTCTCTTGATAGGTCTGAAGGAAGACCTACCTCTCTTCTGCACTCCTCTCTTCTTAAAGAGGTCTGGCCGAGGTACTCCCTCGAAAGGGCTGTTGAGGAGCCCGAGTCTCTCTCTTAGTAGGACCCCGAAGTCCTCGAATTTCTTTGCAAGCTTGGGCCAAGAGATCTTGTGTGGCCTTTTCTGTCAAAGAATGAGAAATATCTTTTACCAGATTTGAAGGAAACATTGGTCCGACAGAGGGCATACAGAAGAGATGACCTCTGAGTAGGGGAGTAAAACCTGCTTTCGTCAGAAAAGAGCTAAATAAGACTCTCTTCTTCAGAATACCAGTTCCAAACAGAGAGGCCACCTCTCCTGATCCATCCTGAACCGCCTTGTCCATACAGGAAAGAACACTATGAAGGACTTCTGGACTAAGAGATTCCTTCTCTTGTGTCTTTTTTGCCAACACCCCAAGGGACCAGTCTAAGAAGTTAAAAACTTCTAAGACATTAAACAATCCCTTGAGGAGATGGTCCATCTCAGAAGTCCCCCATGTGATCTTTGCTGATGACAAGGCATGGTCTCCTCCAGACGAATCTACCAGATTCGAAAAATCTGCTTCGGCAGTGGACGGAGAGCAAGACCCCGTGGTTTGCCCGTCTCGTACCAAATTCCCTTCTTTCCTGATAGTCAAAAAGGAGGGCAGGTAAAGACTGTCTTCACCGCCTTCTCCTTGGATTCCAACCAATTTCCTACGAATCGGAGAGCTTTGTTCATGGAAATGGTTGGCTTCATTTTAATAAAAGATGATTGTTTCGGGACCTTCGTGCTTGTAAATAAGGACCTTGGAGAAGGAGGAGCAGTCGGGCTTAAAGAGTCCCCAAACTCTTGAAGTAAGAGGGCTGCCAGCGTCTTGTAATCTGACAAACCCTGAGCCGAGTGATCTTCAGAGTCCGAAAATCTCTTCCAATCCAATCCCGAAAGAGGATTGTTTATTTCCATCAGGAGACTGGCCTCTTGCAAACATCCACCCCACTCTCGCAAGAACGACGACCGCCTGTGCGATAACTTGCGTCCCTACGAGAGATAGGTTGATCCTGCAAAACGACCATTCCTTCCTTTCCTGGCAAGAGCGATGGCCGCTTGTGCGACACCTTTCTCTCCTGTCAGACGAAGGATGTCCTCTCCTATCGCTTTGTTTTCTCCGGAACCACCTATTGTCCTGTACAAGGTTAAATACAGGCCGCGCTTGTGCGACAACTCGAGTCTTGTCAGGTAAAGGTTTATCCTCCGAAAGCTAAACAAAATCCTCTTGGCTTAATTGTCTTTTTGGAAGAAGTCCGTCTCTTATTTGTCACTTGTGGCTCATTGCGCCGGGTTGGCGCTCGTGATTCCTTGCGCCAAGCTGGCGCTTCTGGCGCATTTCGGCAGGGTGGCGCTTCTGGCGCATCTGGCGCTTCTGGCGCATCTGGCGCTTCTGGCGCATTTCGGCAGGGTGGCGCTTCTGGCGCATCTGGCGCCTCTGGCGCTTCTGGCGCATTTACGCCATGCTGGCGTTCTTCTGGCGCATATGGCGCATCTGGCGCTTCTGGCTCTTCTGACTCGTATGGAGTCTCAAACGCATCTGGCGCATTGCGCCAGGTTGGCGTTTTTGCGCATTCTTCATACCCCTCTGAGTATAAGCCGAAACTTCCGTTTCTTCTTTCCTTCCCTTCGTCTTCTTTATAGGAAGGAAAGAGTCCTTTCTCCTGGGAGTTTCCTTAGTAAAAACTCCTACTAAGGCCGAAAGTTGCTCCTGCACATTTAGGATAATTTTCGCAGCAGCATTCTCTTTTTCCTTCCCTGATTCAGGTGAGGGATGTCTAGAAGCGGAAGGAAACTCCGATTTCCGTTTAGGAACCAATCTCCTTTTCTTCTCCTCACAAGGTGATAGATCGGAGAAAAGCTCAGGGCTTGAATCTAAAGTTGGAGCCTTCCAACTTCTCTTTAAGGGGCGTGACAGTTCATCAGAACTCCATCCCCTTACATTCGGTGAAGAATCTGAAGAAGAAAAACACTTCTTTAGGATGCTTTTTCGATAGCGATCCTTGGCAGTTCGGGTCGTCACAGAATCTGCCGAGGGGACGCCTGATCGGTGGGGATTCTCCGTAACCTCCGTAAGGCTTTCGACATTCCTCTCCTCTGGGCCTGTGAGCTTGGAAGAGGTCTAGGCCTGGGAGCGAGACAGAGCCGATCAGACGCACCCTCCACTGCACTAGGGACACTTAATTCACTATCACTGTGCTTACCTTTCAACGTCAGCATTTGACGTTCCATCCTTTGTAGCGCAGCTTTAAGATCTGCAATTTCCGTTGCCGGATTTGCAGTCTTAGTACTAGAGGAAGAAGATAGAGGTTTAGGGTTAGGTGTTAATTTAATAGGCTCGTTAGAGCGAGACCTACTTACGCTTCTGGAGGAAGCCTTCCTAGCCCTATCCATATCTAATTTCCTTAAATATGAATTTAAATTCTTCCATTCTTCCTCATTCATATTTACACATTCATCACAGGTGTTAGAAATTGAACATTCATTCCTTCTACACCCCTTACAAACTGTGTGAGGGTCTACCGAAGCTTTCGGTAGCCTCACCATGCATCCCTCATTTACACACTGTCTTCTAACCGTAAAGCTAGAATCCGACATCATGAGAAATATCCAAAACCAAGTCCAAAAAACAGTCCACGAAAGAGTATGCCAAACCAAAGATCCAATACGTCACCAAAATAACCGGCTTAGAAGATCAATAGCGATGAAAAAACACGAAAATCAAATCAGGAGTAACAACAACAATGTTGCTGTCACGGCCGATAGAGAAAATCTGTCTTAGAAAACGGGAATGATTCCTATTCCCGCCACCAGCGGCGGGGCGGTAGATCACCTGACCTACCTGTAGTAAGTGCCGCGAAATTCGAATTTCTATCGGGGACGACGGAGTTTATAGCTAAGTATATATCTGACAGGTAAGTTGAATGCATAAAACCTGAAGTTTTCTGTTGTGCCGGGTGGCGAACGGATCCACTACTGGACACCCCCACAGGTTGAAAAGCCTTTCCGCCACGTCTGGATGTAGAGACCATTCGGTCCCTATCACCTGATCCCGACGGTTGAGCTTGTCTGCTACTACATTCCTCTTCCCTGGAATGTAGCGGGCTGACAGCTCTACCGAGTGGGCCACGTCCCACTCGTGCACCTGCAACGTCAACTGGTGTAACGGGAGGGACACTAGGCCCCCCTGTTTGTTGACGTATGCCACTACTATGGTGTTGTTGCACATCAACACCACCGAGTGTCCCATCAAGCGGTCCTGAAACTCTTGGAGAGCGAGGAACGCTGCCTTGAGCTCCAGGACGTTGATGTGAAGGTGCTTGTCGTGACGATCCCACACTCCTGCAGCCAGCAACTCCTCCAGGTGCGCGCCCCATCCCTCGGTTGACGCGTCCGATAACAGCAACATCTCCAGGGGGGAGTGCAAAGAGGTACTCCTCTTAAGAGGTTCCTGTTGTCCAGCCACCAGGCTAGGTCCTGCCTCACCTCCTCCGCCGTGAGGGACACGGGGAAGTAAGGTGGGTCTGTTGCCTGTGACCAACTCTCCTTTAGTCTCCACTGAAGAGACCGCAGGTGAAAACGCCCGTGAGGGACTAACTTCTCAAGTGACGACAGGTGGCCGATCACGACTTGCCACTGCTGAGCTGAGTGTTCTTGCTGAGACAGGAACTGGTAGGCTGCCTCCCTGAATCTGCTGATCCCGAGTCTGCGGGGAAAACTCGCCCTGCCAGGACCAACCAGTCGTCGAGATACCTCAGAAGACGTATCCCTACCGAGTGGGCCCAAGCAGACACCAGAGTGAACACTCGCGTGAACACCTGTGGGGCTGTTGAGAGACTGAAGCAAAGTGCCCTGAATTGGTACACCGTCCCGTCGAGGATGAAGCGGAGGTACTTCCTGGAGGATTGATGGACGGGTATCTGGAAATACGCGTCCTTCAAGTCCACCGAAAGCATGAAGTCGTTCTCCCTGATGGAGTCGAGCACGGAACGTGCTGTCTCCATCATGAACCGAGACTGGCAAATGAATCCCCCCGAAGATTTCTCCACCAGGAAAAGACGGCTGTAGAAGCCCGGTGAACGATCCCTGATGATCTCCACAGCTCCCTTGCTCAGCATGGCTTGGACTTCCTGCCGAAGGGCTACGTCCTTTGATGTTCCAGGTACGTAGATCTGAAGGTGGACCGGGTTGGAGGTGAGGGGTGGCCGAGACTCGAAGGGTAGTAGATACCCCTCCCGAAGGACTTCTGCTATCCAGGTCTTCGCTCCGTAGTGCTGCCATGTTGCCCAATGGCTCGCCAGGCACGCCCCCACTTCTGGCAGCAGGTGTGGGGGAACGCCGTCCCTAGCGTTTCCTGCCTCTCTTCGACTTCTTCCCCGCTCCCCCTCCAGGGAAGGAGGGCTGGGAGGAGGGCTGAGGACGACCGCCCCTGGAAGAAGTCGAAGGCCAAGTCTTTCCTTTGGGCTTCGACGATGCAATCGTCTTGGCCGCAGAAGAAGCGCTAACCAAGCTCTTGGGCTTGGCCGCAGTCATTCGAGGCTGCCCAGACGCCTTCGAGACTGCTTGGTGTATTAGGCAGTCACTGTCATCAGTGCGCCATCGTTCCACCGCAGCGTCCACCATCTGTCCTGGGAAGAGAGAGGAGGAACTCCGCACTAGTCCGTTGCGAAGACCAAGTGCCGCCTCACCCCCTGCCGTCCTGGTCACTCGGGTGAGGACTGCGTCCCTACGCCGAAGTACCAGGTTGGCCCACAGGTTTGCCGTCTGGTGGGCTAGGTAGGAAATGGCTCTACCTCCAGACTGACACAGCCTCCCGAAAGCCGGGTCCCACTCTTGCCGAGACAGGAACTGGTAGGCTGCCTCCCTGAATCTGCTGATCCGCGAGTCTACGGGGAAAACTCGCCCTGCCAGGACCAACCAGTCGTCGAGATACCTCAGAAGACGTATCTCTACCGAGTGGGCCCAAGCAGACACCAGAGTGAACACTCGCGTGAAGACTGAAGCAAAGTGCCCTGAATTGATACACCGTCCCGTCGAGGATGAAGCGGAGGTACTTCCTGGAGGATTGATGGATGGGTATCTGGAAATACGCGGCCTTCAAGTCCACCGAAAGCATGAAGTCGTTGTCCCTGATGGAGTCGAGCACTGAATGTGCCGTCTCCATCGTGAACTGAGACTGGCAAACGAATCGGTTCAGGGGAGAGAGATCTATCACCGGGCGCCAGCCCCCCCGAAGACTTCTCCACCAGGAAAAGACGGCTGTAGAAGCCCGGTGAACGACCCCTGATGATCTCCACAGCTCCCTTGCTCAGCATGGCTTGGACTTCCTGCCGAGGGGCTATGTCCTTTGATGTTCCAGGTACGTAGGTCTGAAGGTGGACCGGGTTGGAGGTGAGGGGTGGCCGAGACTCGAAGGGTAGTAGATACCCCTCCCGAAGGACGTCTACTATCCATGTCTTCGCTCCGTAGTGCTGCCATGTTGCCCAATGGCTCGTCAGGCACGCCCCCACTTCTGGCAGCAGGTGTGGGGGAACGCCGTCCCTAGCGTTTCCTGCCTCTCTTCGACTTCTTCCCCGCTCCCCCTCCAGGGAAGGAGGGCTGAGGACGACCGCCCCTGGAAGAAGTCGAAGGCCAAGTCTTTCCTTTGGGCTTCGACGATGCAATCGTCTTGGCCGCAGAAGAAGCGCCAACCAAGCTCTTGGGCTTGGCCGCAGTCGTTCGAGGCTGCCCAGACGCCTTCGAGACTGCTTGGTGTATTAGGCGGTCACTGTCATCAGTGCGCCATCGTTCCACCGCAGCGTCCACCATCTGTCCTGGGAAGAGAGAGGAGGAACTCCGCACTGGTCCGTTGCGAAGACCAAGTGCCGCCTCACCCCCTGCCGTCCTGGTCACTCGGGTGAGGACTGCGTCCCTACGCCGAAGTACCAGGTTGGCCCACAGGTTTGCCGTCTGGTGGGCTAGGTAGGAAATGGCTCTACCTCCAGACTGACACAGCCTCCCGAAAGCCGGGTCCCACTCTTGCCGAGACAGGAACTGGTAGGCTGCCTCCCTGAATCTGCTGATCCGCGAGTCTACGGGGAAAACTCGCCCTGCCAGGACCAACCAGTCGTCGAGATACCTCAGAAGACGTATCCCTACCGAGTGGGCCCAAGCAGACACCAGAGTGAACACTCGCGTGAAGACTGAAGCAAAGTGCCCTGAATTGATACACCGTCCCGTCGAGGATGAAGCGGAGGTACTTCCTGGAGGATTGATGGATGGGTATCTGGAAATACGCGGCCTTCAAGTCCACCGAAAGCATGAAGTCGTTGTCCCTGATGGAGTCAAGCACTGAATGTGCCGTCTCCATCGTGAACTGAGACTGGCAAACGAATCGGTTCAGGGGAGAGAGATCTATCACCGGGCGCCAGCCCCCCCGAAGACTTCTCCACCAGGAAAAGACGGCTGTAGAAGCCCGGTGAACGACCCCTGATGATCTCCACAGCTCCCTTGCTCAGCATGGCTTGGACTTCCTGCCGAGGGGCTATGTCCTTTGATGTTCCAGGTACGTAGGTCTGAAGGTGGACCGGGTTGGAGGTGAGGGGTGGCCGAGACGAAGGGTAGTAGATACCCCTCCCGAAGGACGTCTACTATCCATGTCTTCGCTCCGTAGTGCTGCCATGTTGCCCAATGGCTCGTCAGGCACGCCCCCACTTCTGGCAGCAGGTGTGGGGGAACGCCGTCCCTAGCGTTTCCTGCCTCTCTTCGACTTCTTCCCCGCTCCCCCTCCAGGGAAGGAGGGCTGAGGACGACCGCCCCTGGAAGAAGTCGAAGGCCAAGTCTTTCCTTTGGGCTTCGACGATGCAATCGTCTTGGCCGCAGAAGAAGCGCTAACCAAGCTCTTGGGCTTGGCCGCAGTCATTCGAGGCTGCCCAGACGCTTCGAGAACTGCTTGGTGTATTAGGCAGTCACTGTCATCAGTGCGCCATCGTTCCACCGCAGCGTCCACCATCTGTCCTGGGAAGAGAGAGGAGGAACTCCGCACTGGTCCGTTGCGAAGACCAAGTGCCGCCTCACCCCTGCCGTCCTGGTCACTCGGGTGAGGACTGCGTCCCTACGCCGAAGTACCAGGTTGGCCCACAGGTTTGCCGTCTGGTGGGCTAGGTAGGAAATGGCTCTACCTCCAGACTGACACAGCCTCCCGAAAGCCGGGTCCCACTCTTGCCGAGACAGGAACTGGTAGGCTGCCTCCCTGAATCTGCTGATCCGCGAGTCTACGGGGAAAACTCGCCCTGCCAGGACCAACCAGTCGTCGAGATACCTCAGAAGACGTATCCCTACCGAGTGGGCCCAAGCAGACACCAGAGTGAACACTCGCGTGAAGACTGAAGCAAAGTGCCCTGAATTGATACACCGTCCCGTCGAGGATGAAGCGGAGGTACTTCCTGGAGGATTGATGGATGGGTATCTGGAAATACGCGGCCTTCAAGTCCACCGAAAGCATGAAGTCGTTGTCCCTGATGGAGTCAAGCACTGAATGTGCCGTCTCCATCGTGAACTGAGACTGGCAAACGAATCGGTTCAGGGAAGAGAGATCTATCACCGGGCGCCAGCCCCCCCGAAGACTTCTCCACCAGGAAAAGACGGCTGTAGAAGCCCGGTGAACGACCCCTGATGATCTCCACAGCTCCCTTGCTCAGCATGGCTTGGACTTCCTGCCGAGGGGCTATGTCCTTTGATGTTCCAGGTACGTAGGTCTGAAGGTGGACCGGGTTGGAGGTGAGGGGTGGCCGAGACTCGAAGGGTAGTAGATACCCCTCCCGAAGGACGTCTACTATCCATGTCTTCGCTCCGTAGTGCTGCCATGTTGCCCAATGGCTCGCCAGGCACGCCCCCACTTCTGGCAGCAGGTGAGGGGGAACGCCGTCCCTAGCGTTTCCTGCCTCTCTTCGACTTCTTCCCCGCTCCCCCTCCAGGGAAGGAGGGCTGGGAGGAGGGCTGAGGACGACCGCCCCTGGAAGAAGTCGAAGGCCGAGTCTTTCCTTTGGGCTTCGACAATGCAATCGTCTTGGCCACAGAGGAAGTGCTAACCAAGCTCTTGGGCTTGGCCGCAGTCGTTCAAGGCTGCCCAGACGCCTTCGAGACTGCTTGGTGTACTAGGTTCACTGTCATCAGTGTGCCGTCGTTCCACCGCAGCGTCCACCATCTCTCCTGGGAAGAGAGAGGAGGAACTCCGCACTGGTCCGTTGCGAAGACCCAGTGCCGCCTCACCCCCAGCCGCCCTGGTCACTCGGGTGAGGACTGCGTCCCTACGCCGAAGTACCAGGTTGGCCCACAGGTTTAGCCGTCTGGTGGGCTAGGTAGGAAATGGCTCTACCTCCAGACTGACACAGCCTCCCGAAAGCCGGGTCCCCCTAGGGAGTAATATTTCCCGAGGTGGCCGCAACCTTAGACACTGTGAGGGACCACAGGTCTAACCAGGAGACTGCCTGGAATGCCGCCATGGCGGTGGATTCCAGTGCAAGTGCCTCATGCTGCGAGAACCACAAGTTCTCCGACAGGAGCTGCTGCAGAGACACCCCCGGAGTTAGCCTAGCTAGCTCCGGGTTAACCTGTTTGGGCAGCATAGGATCCTCTGATGGCATGTAGAATCTCCTCTGTCGCAGTAGAGGCAGGGGAAGTAGCTTGGAAGACCTGCTGGACTTCAGCGAACCCTCCTGTCCGGAGACAAGTGAGTCCACCTGGCCCAGTACCGAGTCAGCCAGAGCTGATCACGGCAGACCCACTGTCGTCTTGGGTTCCTTCTTAGGATCCCAGAACGACTCGAGCCGGGACGTGGGCTCAGAAGGTGGGAGCGGCGATCCTTCCCCAAGGTCGTTGTGCTGACGAATCAGCGCAATAACCTCTTCAAACGACCTCTGGATCTCGGGAGTGACAGCGAGTTGTGGAGTAGGACCGTCCAGTCCTTCCAACAAGAACGCCTCTCGAGACCCTCCTCCTTCAGAAGGAGGAACAGCGACAGACCCCTCATAGTCTCCTCCTGCCACTTGCGCATATGACCTGGTTGGCCCTAAGACCATGCCTGGTTTGTAGGGCATCATGGTGGGACCGTGAGGAGTGCGCTCCTCACGATCACTCCGGATCGCCTCGCTCTTCCCGGTGTAACCCGAGGAAGTTGAAGGGATCGGAGAGGAAGACCTGACGCTCCC
Source organism: Macrobrachium nipponense (assembly GCF_015104395.2). NCBI lineage: Eukaryota > Metazoa > Arthropoda > Malacostraca > Decapoda > Palaemonidae > Macrobrachium > Macrobrachium nipponense. The sequence continues at coordinate 16,987,722 of NC_061089.1, forward strand.
CCCTCGCTCACCGGTAGAACCGGTGTGCTTGGTGGGCTGCAGGCGATCGCCAACCAGCGGTGGCGATCGAGCTGCAGGCCTGGTCGCGCGGCTCTCCTGGGGAGAGTGGCTGGACCTAGAACAGTGGCTCCAGTCCCGTACGTCAGAGGAGCTGCTGCTGGTCCCCCTACCCGCCAGGTCCCGATGGGAGCGGTGGTCAGGGGACCTGCAGAGACCACTGTCGCGGTGGGAGCGGTGCCTGTCCTCACGGCATGTCGAACCGCCGCCTGCGATCGAGGGGACCTCTTCCTAGCCTCAGCCCGTGGACGGTCTGGGACTGTCGCGTCAGCCCTGGTTACCTGCGGCTCGCTACGAGAGCGATCGCTGGCCTGGCGGGAGTCATCTGAGCAACTCTCGCCAGTCTTCTGCTCCGTGCCTCAGTCCTGGCGCCGAGCAAACTCGGAAGCCTGAGCCTTGGCTGTATGGTCACCCGCAGGTGACCATACACTCGGTACCTCTCGCGAACGAGAGGCCGAGCCGGAAAAGTACCAGTGTTAGCCGGTACCTCTCTGGTCCCCGTCTTCTTCTTCCTTGTGGAAGGAGAGACGGGCCCTGCTCCCAAAGGAGCGGGAGGACCAGCGGAAGAACCCCCCGTCCCACCGGAGTGAGACGGGCCCTCGGAAGTTCCCGAAGGAGACTTCTTAGGGGGTGAGGAGGCAGCCTTCTTCTTCCTCGGCTTAGAAGCCTTGGAAGTCGAAGGGGAAGAGGCGGCTGCAAGCGACGACGAAGGCAACGAAGACGACGACACCTTCCTCCTCTTCTTCGTCAGCTTCCTCAGGACAGAAGTCAGGTCCTCCATCCAGGACGGAGCCGGGGCTATTGCTGAAGCAACACGGCCCGGCTGCACCTGTCTGGAAGGACCCACGACTGGGGCAGCAACACCACGGGCAGGAACGACATCGGCAGGGGATGGTCCAGGCACAGCAGGAGCGGCAGGCATGGCAGGAACATCAGGTACAGCAGGAGGCGGCACAGCAATCAACGACATCCTGGGTACTGGTGGAAGGTCCAGGGGCGAACTCTTGGGGCACCGAAAGTCAGGGGCTGAGGCGAGAGAGGTGAACCCGGGCGGGGGTGGCACGACCCTCCTCGGGAAACCAGCAATCAGGGCCTGCACCGCAGCTGAGGGTGTTACTGTGGTAGTATGCTGGGTATACACCAGGTGAGGAAGCGCGGCATACCCCGGGGTCGAGACGGTGGTGGTGGTAGTGGTCACTGGTCCATGGGTGACCGGAGCAGCACCCGCCAGGTGGTGCAACAGCCCCTGAACGCTTGGCATCCCCAGGAGGCCCAGCGAGAACCACACCAGGCCGAGGTCGTCACCCACAGCAGGAGCACCTGAGGAAGCAAAGGTCGGGTTAGTAGGAGGGGTTCCCCCTCGCATGGGGGGGGGAGGGGACAAGCCCCACCCCGAACGAATGGAAGACCCCGAGTATAATTGGATGTCAGGGTACCTCGCCCCTCCTCTATGCCCAATGGATCGGGCGAAGAGAAGGAACGAGAAACCCCCCCCCGAATGGTGAGGAGCCATATGCGGGAGCTGGGATGGCGGCAGGAAGGAAGACGACGTGTCTGTGACCAAGGGCGTCGCCGGAGAACCCTCCGAAGACTCCCTGGCAGGCTTACATCGCTTCCTCCTACCCTCACAGAGCACCCACTGCTCCTCCGACCAATTATTACACACAACACAGGGCTCAGCCTGAGAGCATTTGCGCCCTCGGCACCGAGCACATAATTCATGAGGATCAACCTCTGGGAGAGAGCGGAAGGCCCCACACTTACGGTCCTCCACACCAGGGCAAACTCTGCGGCTGATGGGGGGGCGTGGGGACGTCTCCAGCTCACGGGAATCCATAATAATGAATAATAATAAAATACAAAGCACATGTACTTACAGTATTTTATCAAACACACACAAAGCAAACCAAGTTTGAAGAAGATACAAAGCGTACGACGAAAGCGGGCAGAGAGCGAACAACACGTCTGTCTCCGTCGACAGCCGAAAGCAAAGTGGATCTTCACCTCCCAGTCGCGCGGTGCGCGCACTGTCGGACAAGCAGTTAACTACCGAACTCCCTTGTTCGAAGCTTACGACCAGTTCCAGCTGCCGCAAGTTACATTCCTATTGTAAAGGACCGATGGTTTGTATTCGTATCGGAACAAATGATCATTCACAAATTCAAGTGGAAGATAACCAAATATTTTCTATGGGCTGTATCTCTATAATTATCATTAATTTGCTTTTTTATGTCAAATTAGGCAGTGACCTGTTAAAATAGGCAGTTATAAGCATTTTAGTTTAACGGGTACATGGTATTTGGCAGTTATAAGCATTTTGAGAAGGGTTTTGCATTTCAGATTTTGCATTTCCACTGTGGGTTCTGGAACCTATCCTATCCCTGCAAAAAAGTGGAGTAGCCCTGTAATACTTTCCACTCAATATGTTTTAATGAACAGACACACACAACATTCTTTTATGTCTTTTGTTGCAACATAAAAGCTGCAACTCTAGAATTTCAATGGAAAAAGCAGAAATAGTATTCCTATCTATACCAATGTACTATCCATCAGTGAACTACGTACATAAAATATGGTCAAAAAGAAAATCTAAAACAACTTTTCAAATATCTTAAACTTACATTCTAAGCCCATATAAAATGTTTCAAAATACTTTAACCATTAAAAGAATGAAATATGGCTATACACTCACCTTGTTAGTCCCAATGATGGCAAGATGATAACCATAAATAGTAAAAATATAAAAGTTTTTCGCATGATAGAGTGGTTTTCTGCAGATCGAGTCCAGTGGGACATAAACTGGTCCGAGTATGATACAATGACAGGCATAAGGGCAGCAGTGGTCCACAGAAGAAGAGTTGGCAAGAATTCAGACAATACTGGACTCTGTTGTGTAGAAAAAGCAATTATGTACAGAATAAAAAAAATTCATCACCTAACAAATATGCATGGGACTTCAACTATGTTGAATACAGTTCTATTATTGTGAATGGTCATGTCACGCTACATATAACGTCCAGTTTCCAAAAGTAATACAGTTTAATCTGTGTACTGAGGTAAAATCCCAAACTCTTATTTAGCTGGTTAGTATTTGACTTTCAAATGTTAGCTTTGGTCTTCCATGTTTGTTACCTACTGGTATAAACTGAATTGTCAACTGCAACTTTCCCAGTGAGGTTAGTGGATTGATTATGAAATTCATACTAATAAAAAAAAAAATTTATACAGCATTTCCAGTAATGAACAGCAATGCCAGTTTTTAAAAGTACACTGCAATTGATACTTATAAAAAAACCATATAATTTAATCCAGGTCTCAAAAAATGCATATACCATATATACTCATGTTATGTTAAATATTTAAAGACCAATTTTATGGCCTAAAATTTTTGGGTCGAACTTTATATGAGGTACAGTTTTGGAAAAATGCAAGATTCTTGGACTAGGCTAAGTCTAGGCTTTGGATTTCCCAACAATGGAAGTTAACAAAGTAGCATTTCCTTCCATAGAAGTTGACAAAATATTTTTTTTAGAATAAAGACACTAAATACAAATGTTGTTTCACTTATCTGAGAATCTTTTATTTCTGATATGCCATAACCAGCCCGAGAAGAGTCTACTTGAGACTCAGAGGTCTGGAAAAACTAACACCTATTAATAATAATCTGATATGCCATACGTGTTAGCAGCTTGCACATTGTTGCTTGCTTCAGGAAAAGTGATCACTTGCATTTTAAATTTAGCAGTAATCTTACTGTATGTATTTGACGACATACTGAAGTGTATTGAGTAAAAATATTCTTAAAACTTCTGATATAAGAAACAATAATAGGGCAATAGAGTTAAAAGAATAGTGGAACTGGGTAAAAAGAAATTAAAGAATAGAAATGATGGTTAATAGGTATACTGTCGCTAGTTTTAGTGGTTGAAGCATACCCCTTAAGGGGCCTATGGGTTGAAGAAAGATTAAAGAATAAAAACGTATAATGATTATACTGTTCGCTAGTTACAGTCGTTGCTTGGCAAGATTTCAATAGCTATGACAAAACGATTGTAAACAAAGAAGGTTGGAAGTTTTTTCCTTTTGTTTATTAGTTAATTTTAATTATTTGAAATGACTATATACTGATTTTTTTACATATTTTATAGGCATATTCTAAGCTTTTAGCTCCTTAGTTTATTTCAATTTTTAGATGTCGGAATCTTAGACTAGGCTGTGGTAGTGACTGCTAACATAGCCTAGGCTACCATCATCTTCTGATTGATTCCAAATATACTGTTAGAAATATAGCCTAGGCTTATTGCCAGAATCAAAGCTGGAACATTACATGGGGTTAATGCTAAAATCTTAACACATATGCAGTAAAAAATGGGGTTGAACATTGCATGAGCCGAATATTACGCGAGTATATACGGTAATGCTTGAAACTTAACAGACTTTTTAAAGTTCATTACAGTGTCAATGTACCTGTAATTCTGAGAATAAGCACACTTACCACATTATGAAGTTTTCCAGCAAAAAGGTGTACAAAGTCCAGAGTGTTGATAAGCACAGCAGGAGTTGTCAGAAAGAACAGAACAACAAACAGGACAAAGTTGATGCTGACTGCCTTCAACCACCAGTGACGAGTTGTTACAGACAAATTAGCCCTGATCGGACGGCATTAATTCATTAATAAGTGTGCTAAAGACTTCTATATATTTGAAATACAGTACGTACTGAAAACAGCATACCTATATAGCACTTAATTTGAGATTTTATTTTTCAAATAATTACCTCTCGCTTAGTATATACGTATCTTTAACTTCTACGTACTGACAGAAGTAAAAGCTATAAAATGGAGAGGTAAGGTTCATTTCAAAAATGATACAGGCAGTCCACAGTTATCAGCAGGGGTTCCATTCTCAGCGGGGTATTGATAACCATAAACTGCCATTAAAAGAAACTCGGTAATTTATGGTATTTATGGTGCTGAGTCTTGGTTAATGGCGCCTCTGTCAGGTATGTTATGGCGCCATAGCTCTATTATCAGCACCTTATGATGCCGATAAACGAAACTTGGCCAGATATGGCGCCATAAATTGCCAATTTTACAGCGCTAAACAAGTGCCATAAAACCGAATCGCCCTTAACTAAGACCGCTGATAACCGGGGACTGCCTGTAATTAAAACTGTTATATCACTCTAATAACAATATTCCTTGATTATCATTTGTTTCATCACAACCGATCAATCATACAAATGTTTGCCACTGATGTCCTGAATGTTCCCAGGATCATCAGTCTTTTGTAAGACTCACTTTCATGTACAATACATTTTCTTAGATATGCTGAAACCAACTTCCTCACTTTTCACCACTGTATACAATACTCCCCAACAGGGCAATACACAACAAATAATAGCTTACCAATAGATATCCTCTGGCGCTGGAGCCACTCGTACAATCCAGTTATGGGGTTTTAGCTCTCCTGATACAGAAGATGCTGGTGTGTTCTTCAAGCAATCACATTTTGTCTGGTGATCACGCAAAACTTTTGTCGCATTTGTTATGGAGTCAAACGTTACAAAGGCAATGCCAGTAGGTCTCTGAAGAGCTCTGACTTTGAGATTCTCTACCTCCTGAGACAGACGATTTTCTTCCTCTAAATAATATTCAATAGCATCCACCTTTATGAGGAGAAAATTATTAAACTTTTAGATTGATATATATAAGTATAAAGTTTTATGCCTCATATTCACAACAAAATATTAAAAACTACCAAGATTTTGTGAGCGATTTTTCCAGTGATATAATATTGGAAAATATGCAAAACTGAATAATGAGGTACAGTTTTCAGTTTGTAGTCAGAAAATGTTTCAACACATTTAATTTTACAAAAGAAAAATATGGTTAGTGAAAAAAAGCTTGGTTTACAATGTCTGTAAATATTCAGAAAAAAGGCCAGAAAAGTAACATAAGTACGGTACTTATTTTTAGGAAAGTTTTGAAGGCAAAATTTCTATTAAAAAAAAAAAAAAAAAAAAAAAAAAAAAGGATGGGGGTTTAGCTTGACATGGAGAGTAGTCATACAAGACAGCTTGTGATTTTCCTAATGTTAAGACCGAAGTTTTGTTTCGCATATGAACAACTACAAGGTATGGTATACAAAGATTTACTTACTCATGACATTGCCCAAATGTATAGTCAACTACATGAACTTAATAAATCATTTACAATGTGTTTTTTTATCCTACTAGTATCTCTCTAACTAACACTTTATACATATTACTAGTGCTACATAACATCATGTTCAACAGATAACATAAAAATGAACTTTTCCAGCGACAAAACACAACATTATTTGTTATTAAATTTCAATTTTACCTCCATATTGAAAAGTATACCTACTCATAATAGTACTATAAACACTAACATGATAAAGAGTGGTGGTTTTAATACACATTCTCACTGCTAAAAGGTTGTATGAGTTGATGTTTCCAATTTAATGGACTAAAATTTTTTTTCTTGGATTTGACAAAATGGTATTTAAAGTAGTCCTGTCACCTTCATAATGTTAATTGTGTACAATGTCTACTTTGAATAAGGAATTTTGTACTTTTTTTGGAATTTAGATTATTTCAAAATTCTTCTTGTACAGTTAAATTTGCATGGTCCAAATTTAAGAAAAGCAAGAACTGTTTACATTTCAATTAAAATACTGATCTGCTGGCTCCAACGATTGATTGTAGTTATGGCTTCTCTGGCCATTAATATGGTGCTGTATCAATACTAGCTTTGAGCCATAAAATGACTAATTTTCTATGACAATTTGTATTTTTCATAGGTACAAACCTGAGGTCTTAACAATAGGATAATTTCTAGCGCCTAGCTGGATCCGGTTAAATCGCAGATGAAAGCAAGGAATCTTGTGAGATCTGGCAATGCATGCGTATATCGGGTGAAAAGTGGTCAAGGACCATGCACCCACGCCACAGCGTTCGGTCTTTTTCTTAACCGCCAGGGTGAGAGTTGTGGTTGACCTCTCTTGGCCTTTACCCGGTTTATTGCTTTACTAATATCAGCATAACATGTTATTTCATTACCATTAAGAACTGGGGTACATCTAGACACTTAAGCATATCCTCAATTATTTTTCTCAGCCATAAATCTTGAACTGACCTATACAATAGATCATCCTACACAAAAGTATACAAAGTACTTTTCATAAAATTATATAGCAAAATGATTAAGACTACAATAAATAAGAGTGAGGTAATCTTACTTTTGGGCATCCAAAAATATCACAGCATCCACATATCACACCACATTTGTATGGCCGCATTTCTAGCCTCCTATTCGTCTCTTTCATATATGCTTCACAATACAGTCTTGCATTTTGTGCAACTTCCCTGTGAATAAACAGCAATAATGGGAAAAAATGTAAAATCTTTCAATTATATAGAATTGAAAAATAGGTATTGCCAAAATAAATAAGCGGTATAAAGACAACACTCCATACTGATGTACTCTTAACCCTTTAACGCCTAAGGGGTATAATAAAAATAGTCTCCCGTGTGCTGAGGGGGTCTCGGAGTGAGCGACGAAGCAGAAAAAATATTTTTTTCAAAAGCACAGCGCGCTTAGTTTTCAAGATTAAGAGTTCATTTTTGGCTCCTTTTTTTGTCATTGCCTGAAGTTTAGTATGCAACAATCAGAAATGAAAAAAAATATCATTATCATACATAAATAATGCGATATATGATAGCGCGAAAACAAAATTTCATATATAATTGTATTCAAATCGAGCTATGAGCAAAACGGTTAAAGCTAATGAGTTAAATTTTTTTCCGTTGTATTGTACACTAAATTGCAATCATTTTAGTATATAACACATTTTAAAACTATCAAAGCAACACAGAGAAAATATTATCACATAATGATGCATGAATTTGTAATGCGCGGACATAAAAAATTGTTTTTTTTCAAAAATTCACCATAAATCTAAATATTGTTCTAGAGACTTCCAATTTGTTTCAAAATGAAGATAAAGGATTGAATATTACTATACTGTAAGAGTTTTAGCTTACAATTACAGTTTTTTACCATTTCCGATGAGTTAAAAGTTGATCGAATGTCTAATTTTTTTACCGTATATACTCGAGTAACGTGCAATCTCGCATATCATGCGACCCCCAAATTTTCACCAATAAACAGTGGTTTTGTCATGTATCTCCTGTATCATGCGAGTTCCTTTTCTGAAAGCGTCAGTTCATAAGGTTGATGGTTTAGCATGCTAATGGCCGAGTCATTCAGATGTGTGCTGCTGCTAGTCAAGTTATGGTAATTTTCTTACTTATCTCGAGAATTGAATAGAAAATCTCAAGATTAAAAAAGAATCCCAAGATAATTAAATAATTGTAAAAATAACACGCCTTGGAGTCCTAAATCTCTCTCTCTCTCTCTCTCTCTCTCTCTCTCTCTCTCTCTCTCTCTCTCTCTCTCTCTCTCTCTCTCTCTCTCAGGAATAAATACTATAATTTGAGTCTTTCACTAACGGGTATCAGTAAATGTGTAGACATTGTGTGCATGTTTAAAAAAATGTGCAGCACACACACATTCCGATGTTTCAGTTTTTGGAATTTTTCAGATTTCGGAAATGAGAGGTCAGATGCATAATCAAACAAACATCACTACTGCAGCAAAAACATTTTTTCCCTTTATGTTTTTCATTTTTGTTATTTATTAATTACAGTTTATTTAAATAAATATTAATATAATATACTGTTAAATGAATGTGAGATAATTAAGATCACCTGTAATAAAATAGTGGGACAATTAATACCATGTGTTCACTAATAGCTATTATTTTCAAAACAAACATTCCGTAAACGCAAAAAATATATGTACATAACAATCAAAATATAATAATGTTTTGCAGTTCAACTTGTGAATTTTAACAATAAGTATGACTATATAATATATTTCACCATATCGATCTTGAAGTTGAAGATTCGTAAAATTTTGAGGATGGTCCGGGAAAAGGATTTGTACTTTGTGATTACTATCGCTACAACACCATGTGGTATTTTCATACCACTATATTGATGACGCATCACTACATCACACTGGTATTTTTCATACCACTATACATTAAAGTTAAAATGATCATATTATATTATTATTTTCACAAAGAAATAATTATATAAAGAAAATTATTGGGTAATTTTTGCCTTCAGCAGTCAGAAAATCACGAACATGGTAACGTTCAAACCTAGTGCCCACCACGGCATAAGTCTATAAATAGAACAGAAGCAGAGGGCAGTCATTGGATAACATATCTCCATGGCTACCAACCAACCAATCAGGTGTTAGTTATACTACTTTGTGAATTTCTTAGAATGAACGTTTAAACGCGAAGCTAACAATGATGTGTGTGTTTTGCATACAGTATGTAGTTTTAGTTTTTATTAGTGTAAGTATTTTACTGATTACATGAAGAATAGAATGATTCCTTCTCATTACTTTGAATGCAAAATGGTTTGAAGATTCTTCCTCAAAAAGAAAAGAAAAAAAATTTCTTTAGAAGATGATACCTATTTACTAACGCGGTTGACATACTGTCAAAACAAAATTCAGCTCTATAATCTTTGAAAAAATGTTAATCTTTCTGTCTGCTGGTCACACCTTTTATATCCCCGGCGACTAACAACAACAAAATTTGTTTGTTTGTTTTATCTTCCAAGATGTAGGTATTACCTGTAGGTACAGCACATTTTTTAACAGTATGCCCATACACACACACATACAGTTGCACGTGTGCTAATACCTATTGGTTTCGAGACTCAAGTTAACACTTACAGTATAGTTGAGAGGAGAGAGTTCATCCTAGATGGCCTTGGTTCATCTCTCTAATCTCTCGAGGAATGTCAAGATTTGTTCCCTGCTCTTTGTAAATTTAGTCCATTCGACTGAGAGCAACAAAATTCTTTTTTTTTTTTTTTGTCTTCCAGATATGGATTACCCGTACTGCACATCTTTTAACAAGCATGAACACACTGCCTGCATATGTACTAATGCCCACTGGTTAAATATACTCTCTCTCTCTCTCTCTCTCTCTCTCTCTCTCTCTCTCTCTCTCTCTCTCTCTCTCTCTCTCTCTCTCAGGAAAGATACCGTCAATTCAATTTATCTGTATCTTTTCCTGATAGACAGACAGAGTAAATATTTAGGACTCCAAGGCTTGACATATGTCAATTATTTTATTATCTTGGGATTTTTGGTTTATCTTGGGATTTTCCATGGTCAACTCTTTGGATTAGTAAGAAAAATGCAATTATTTGAGTAGCAGTAGCAGCAGCTGCAGCGCACACCCAAATGAATCGGGTAAGCCTAGCACGCCAAACAATAGTATTTAAAAAATGAGCTGAGCTCTCAGGCTGGGCTGTTTTGGTCCTCCCACGTGATGACGCATATCTGCCAAATTTATAACAACAACAGAGATAAAACCATTTCTCCCATTACAGATAACAAATATTATCTTTTCCGTTATGCAGAATTCTAAATAAATTACGTAGGTTCACAATTGATAAAAGTTTTTTTTTATGCAATAACAAGAAACGGAGTCAGATTTTCTATCAACATGGCATCTCATTTTGGTGCTGTTGCGAATATTTCAACCAGTTCCACGTGCGTTTAAATCCATACTGACTGTACAGTCTGGAGCAGTTCTCCCTTCTACACATATCTTGATTTCTTAATATCGTAGGTATAGAATAAATTGGTGTGCAAGGAAATATGAAATAAAGCATAACAGAGTAAGTTTGATGAGTGAGAAAATAAACAATTGTAAACAGACAGATTCTCTCTCTCTCTCTCTCTCTCTCTCTCTCTCTCTCTGTGTGTGTGTGTGTGTGACAAAATTATAGATAGGAAACAATGACTGAATATTGTTTGAATGCGATATGGCAAAGTTTTGGCCTGACTGAAGTGTGGAGTGACTTTGATACCGACTTACAAGTTATTCCTGGTCATCTCACAGCCATGGATAGACATCAACTTCACAGCCGAGAAAGGGCAATCGTATACAAAATAAATAGGTATGAAAAATGCGAAATGTGGGCCTATGTTGTCCCATAAAAAAAGTTCTCGCTCGGACAGCTGTAAGATTTAGGAGAGAGAGAGAGAGAGAGAGCAGGGCCGAATAGGAAGGAGATTAAAGTACCTGGGAATGAAAACCCCTTATAATCTTATAATTATAGCTTCGGGGTTTGTCTCAAGGACATTCAAAGGTCTGTCACACATGGGCAGTTGTTGCTTTTGTAAAATTAGCATAAGGGCAGATCTTTAAAAGCAACGCCAGAGAGCTCGCCACGGTGACAAGACTATACCTTCCATATGAATTGACGATGTCCTATACGAAGATGCAGGAGATGAAGATGAAAAGATCTAAGATCTGGAAGATGACAAATATGATTGCCTTGACAGCGAAGAATTCAGAGCAGTATTTGATGATACGGACACGGAGAACGACTTTGGAGGATTTTAGTTTATTAATTTTATGCATTTTTTTTTTACTTTAATAAATTTTCACTTACCTGTGTATCCTAAAATGAAAATATTAGTTCAAGTAACAAATGTTTCTTTTATCAAGTAAAAGTAAACAAAAAGTAAAAAATCCTTCGGTATTGTGCCTTAATTAACTGATTTGGAAATTATAGATGGTTAGTCTAGAACAGTTAAACATGATGTATAAACCAAAATAATGCAAATGGCGCACAATCGCTCTTTTGTATTTTAAAATACAATAGTAATATGAGAATGCATACAATATTATTGGATATAGTGAAGTACAAGTAAAGCATAACTTTTTAAAAGATCTACTGTTTTCCTCCGGTAGTAACTATAGCAATCAGCCGATTTTGGAAAGCATAGATGGTACGCTAATTTTATACCATGTGTATGATGCGACCCCTTTAAAATTAGCTTCAAAATTAGGTTTCAAAAGTCGCATAATATGCAAGTATATACGGTATATATTTTTTTATATACAAATATTTCAAAAATGAGAAAAGCTACAACCTTCAATTATTTTTTGTTGTATTCTGCATAAAATTGCACACATTTTCATATATAAAACTCTATGAAATGCCTAATATGAAACAGAGCAAATATTATGATAATGCGACGTACGCATTTCGGAGATTTGCGGTGGAGAATCGTCGCACTGAGGGAAGAAATTGTTTAAAAATTCACCATAAATCTAAATATTGTGCTAGACTTTGAATGTTTCAAAATGAAGATAAATGACTGAATACGTATTACTACCATTTCGGTAGAGTCAAAGTTGACCGAACATGGTTTTTTTTCTATTTATCGTGATTTATATGCAAATATTTCGAAAATGAGAAAAGCTACAACTTTCAATTATTTGTTGTATTCTACATAAAATTCCGCACATTTTCATAAATAAAACTTTATGTAACAGCTAATTTAAAATGGTGTAAACATTACGGCAAATCGCACGTATGATTTTTTCGGAAGAGTTACCGTGCGGATGTAAGGAAAAAATGATATTGTTATGATACAATAAAGTTTCATACATACTTACCTGGCAGATATATACTTAGCTATAGACTCCGTCGTCCCCGACAGAAATTCAAATTTCGCGGCACTCGCTACAGGTAGGTCAGGTGATCTACCGCCCTACTCTGGGTGGCAGGACTAGGAACCATTCCCGTTTTCTATCAGATTTTCTCTTCCACCTGCCTCCTGCGGGGAGGCTGGGTGGGCCATCAATCGTATATATCTGCCAGGTAAGTATGTATGAAACTTTATTGTATCATAACAATATCATTTTCATACATTCAACTTCCCTGTCAGATATATACTTAGCTGATTGACACCCTTTGGTCGAGGGCAAGAGACAGCTAACTACTGAATAGACAGGTAAACAACATATGTTGTAGGTATTTACAGACCTTGGTTCCTACCTGATTAGGTGGAAGACTTTGTGGCTACTGCCTGGGAGTCTGCTTCACCTCAAGAGCCTTAGCGAGATAGTGATCTGCGGCCAAGAGTTCTTGTGGGTCTGTCGATGGGGTCTTATCCACTTACTCGGCAGAGCCTGACTGGCATTTGTCAATGGGTGCTAATCCGCTTATATGACAACACGCCTTCTTTAAGGAGCACACAACCGATCCCGATCACCCGATCCTAACACCCGTGTTAGTACTAAGATTGCCAAGAGTTATCCCCAAACTCTTCGCAAACAACCAAAAACTCGATATACGCACACACTTAAGTAAAAAAAAAAATTTTGTACCCCTCTAAAAGTCAGATACCACTCGATTCCCTTACTGAAGTGAAACGACGGCCGCCTGTGCGACATCTGACACTTCTTCCAGCAGGAAGCCAAGAACGTATCCGACAAGAGGGTTACGTACACAGAATTTAAGGATTGGCGCTTGCTCCAGTACCCAGAACCGTCTGCACTGACACAAACGGACCTAGAGAAAAATATTTCTCATACGTTACGCGCACATCCTTCAAGTAATGAGATGCAAACACCGAGTTGCACCTCCAATATGTTGCATCCAAAATATTCTTGAGAGATATTTCTTTGGAATGCAATAGACGTCGCGATTGCCCTTACTTCATGAGCTCTTACTCTTAATAGTTTAAAAGAGTCATCTGGGCAGTTCTTATGCACCTCGGTAATAACGCTTCTTACAAAGAAGGCTAAAGCATTCTTCAACATCGGTCTTTTGGGGTCCTTTACCGAGCACCATAGACCGTGTTGCGAACCCCCCAACTGCTTCTTTCTGTCCAGATAGAATTTAAGCGCTCTGACCGGGCAAAGAGACCTCTCTGCCTCTCTGCCTACTAGACTAGCCAGGCCTTTTACCTCGAAGCTCCTGGGCCAGGGTTTCGAGGGATTCTCATTTTTAGCAAGAAAGAGAGACTGGAACGAACAAATAGCAGAGTCTCCTTTGAAGCCCACTCATGACTCAAGGGCGTGCAGCTCGCTGACTCTCTTCGCCGTAGCGAGAGACAACAGAAACAGGCACTTCCTAGTAATATCTCGAAAGGAAGCCGTGTGAGGTGGTTCGAACCTTTCAGAAGATAGAAATTTTAGGACCACGTCCAGATTCCAGCTCGGAACTCTAGGTTCTTTTGATTTGGATGTTTCGAAGGAACGAATGAGATCATGCAAATCCTTATTATTGGCCAAATCTAATCCTCTGTTCCTGAATACAGCCAAGAGCATACTCCTGTATCCCTTAATAGTTGGTACAGAAAGATGCGATTTCTCCTTCAGGAAAAGAAGGAAATCTGCAATTTCGGTCACAGAGTTATTGGAGGAGGACAGCTTCTTTGACCTACACCAACTTCTGAACACCTCCCACTTCGATTGGTATACTCGCATAGTAGATGATCTGCGGGCTCTGGCAAGGCTTGCCGCCTTGCGAGAAAACCCTCTCGCTCTGACAAGTCTTTCGATAGTCGAAAGGCAGTCAGAGCAAGAGCGGGTAGGTTTTGATGGTACCTCTCGAAGTGGGGTTGTTTGAGCAGATCTGTCCTGTTTGGAAGAGATCTGGGGAAGTCCACCGTCCACTCCATTACCTCTGTGAACCAATTTTGGGATGGCCAATATGGGGCTATCAGTCATCCTTGTCCCCTTTGAGGCCACAAACTTTCTGACCACTTCCCCCAGGATCTTGAATGGGGGATAAGCGTACACATCCAGTCCGGACCAGTTCAGGAGCAAGGCATCTACTGCATAAGCTCTGGAATCGTCTGCCAGAGCGCAAAATGTGTCTATCCTCTTGGAGAGGAATGTGGCGAACAGGTCTATTTGAGGCTTCCCCCAAAGAGACCAAAGAATCTGACACACTTCTGAGTGGAGGGTCCATTCTGTGGGAAGGACCTGGAACCTCCTGCTCAGCCTGTCCGCTCTCATGTTCCTCTCCCCTTGGACAAACCTTGTTAGCAGAGTTACATTCCTTTGATTCGCCCAAATAAGAAGATCTCTTGTCAGTTTGTATAGAGCGAGAGAGTGAGTCCCTCCTTGTTTTCTCACATAAGCCAGAGCGGTGGTATTGTCGGAGTTTATCTGCATTACCCCGTCTCTGACTATCTGTTCGAAGCTCTTTAACGCCAGATGAATGGCCAAGACCTCCTTGCAATTTATGTGCCATGACACCTGCTCTTCCGACCAGGTGCCTGACACTTCCCTGGATCCTAAGGTTGCACCCCAACCTGTCTCCGACGCGTCTGAAAATAATATTAGGTTCGGGTTCCGAACTTCCAGGGATACGCCTCTGTTCTCCTCTAGAGGGGGTAACCACCACCTTAAGTGATTTTTCACTTCTGTCGGGATTGGAAAAGTATTGGAGAGCTGTCCTGTCTTCCAATTCCTTCTCAGGAAGAACTGTAGAGGACAGAGATGCAGTCTTCCTAGAGGAAAGAACTGTTCCAGCGAGGAAAGGGTCCCCAGAAGGCTCAACCATTCCCTCGCTGAACTGCGCTCCTTCCTTAAGAAGCTGGAGACTGTGGCGCAACCTTTCGATATTCTCTCTTGAGATGGAAACACTCGAAAACCCCGAGAATCCATCCGAATCCCCAGATAAACCATGTTCTGGCTGGGGATCATCTGAGATTTCTCGAGGTTTACGATCAATCCTAATGACTTTGTCAGTTCTAATGTCGTTGAAAGGTCCTCCAAACACTGTTTGTGCGACCTGGCCCTGATGAGCCAGTCGTCCAGGTATAGGGAGACGTTTATTCCCATCAGATGTAGATGTCTTGCTACATTCTTCATTATGTCTGTGAAGACTTGAAGAACTGTGGACAGGCCAAAACACAGGGCCCTGAACTGATAGATCCTTCCCTCCATCATGAAACGAAGGTACTTCCTCGACGAATGATGAATCGGGATGTGGAAATAACATCTTGAAGATCTAGGGACGCCATCCAATCTCCTGGGCGAAGGGCTGCAAGGACTGAAGCAGACGTTTCCATGCTGAACTTCTGTTTCTCCACAAATCTGTTCAGCGCACTTACATCCAGTACTGTTCTCCACCCCCCCGAAAGCTTTCGCTACTAGAAAAAGGCGTTTGTAAAACCCCGGGGAGTTGTGATCCAGTACCAGCTCGATTGCTCTTTTGTCCAAAATCTGTTCTACCATTTGACGAAGAGTATCCATCAGTACAGGGTCCTTGTATCTGGCGGACAGTTCCCTCGGTGTTGATGTCAGGGGAGGGCTGTCCTTGAATGGGATATAATATCCCTTCTTGATGATCGACATGGACCAAGTGTCGGTTCCTATGTTTGCCCAGGCTTCCGCAAAATCTTGCAACCTGGCACCTACAGGTGTTTGGAGGATCGCTTTCTCATTTCCCCTTCTTAAAGGGTCGGAAGGAAGCTCTTCCTCTTCTTTCCGTGGTCTTTCTTCTGGGAATAGATCTAGCCAGAGGGCCTCCTCGAAAGGGCTGCTGCTGCGTTGGACGAGCCCCTTTCTTTTCTTCATTGGCCACAAGCCTATTCTTCCTCGAAGACTGCCTGAGGAGATCTTGAGTCGCCTTCTCAGTTAGCGAATGTGCAATGTCCTTCACCAACTGAGAAGGGAACAAATGCTCTGAAAGAGGGGCGAACAACAAGGCGGATCTTTGTGAAGGAGAGACGGCCTTAGTGAGGAAAGCACTATAAACAGCCTTCTTCTTCAGCATTCCCGCACCAAAGAGGGAGGAGACCTCTGCCGACCCATCCTGAACAGCTTTGTCTATGCATGTAAGGATACTATGCAAAGCTTCGGGGTTTAGATCTTCCGCTTCCTGGGACTTTTTAGCCAAAATCCCAAGGGACCAATCCAGGAAATTAAATACTTCCAAGACGTGCAAAAGTCCCTTGAGGAGATGGTCCACCTCCGAAAGACCCCATGTTGCTCGGGCCGAGTTCAAGGCGTGTCTTCTCGAGGAGTCTACGAGACTCGAGGAGTCTACGAGACTCGAGGAGTCTACGAGACTCGAGAAGTACGATTCAGCTGAAGTGGGCAGAGACAATCCCATATTCTCTCCCGTCTCATACCATATGCCTCTTCTACCCGTTAGTTTGGCAGGAGGCATACAAAAAACCGTCCTTCCTAGTTCCTTTTTCGTCTTGATCCAGGAATCTAGCGACTGTAGGGCCCTCTTCATAGATATGGCCGGTTTCATTTTAAGGAAGGATGAAGACTTGTGTGATTTAGTGCTCGAAAAAAGAGCGCGCGGAGAAGGAGGAGCAGCTGGAGTCAACGAATCTCCATATTTTTCTAGAAGGAGAGAAGAAAGAACTTTATAGTTTGAAAGTCCTTCTTTATTCGTTACCTCGTCTTCCGAAACGTCCTCTAAGTCGAGAGGATCGGAAGGAGAAAGCTCCCTTCTTTCGTCTGTCTCCTCCTTTGACTTCTTCCTTTCCGTAGAGGAAGAACTTCTAACAGGCAAGGGACTAAGGGCTATTTCCTCCCTACGCCTATCCTTAGGAGAGTCTTGGTTAATTTGCACCTGGCGCCTGATTGACTCCTGACGCCTATCAGGCTCTTCTCGTATAGTATGCGCCTGGCAGGCGCATCGCGCTCGGAATACTCCTGGTGCCTGGCAGGCGCTTCTTCCATTCTAGCTGGCGCCTGGCGCCTGGTTGGCGTTCTGCGCCTGGAACGATCTCGAGAATAATCAGGCTCTTTGCGCCTGGAAGGCTCCTCTCTTTCTGTGAGGACTTCAAAGTCATCCTCACTGTCAGGTGTTCTCTGGCGCCTACTTGGCGAGCCAGGTGCCTGGCAGGAGTTTCTTCCTTTTCTACCTCTCGCCTGCCTGGCGCTTCGCTCCCCCCAGAGATGGCCGCCTGTGTGACAACTCCCCTGGTAGGCTCGTTGCGCCTGACAGGAGATCGGTGTCTAGATCTTTTTATAGGAAGCTTGTCGTCCTTTCTGCGAGAAGGCTCCTTGAAAAGTACTCCTACCAACGATGCTAGCTGTTCTTGCATATTGATTAAAATCTTCCTGGTAGAGGACTCCTCTTCATCAAAAGCAGGAGAAGGAGATCTGGAAGGCGCTAGAGACTCCCTTACCGCAAAGGGAGTTAACTCCTTTCTAGCTCTCTTTACTACCGAAGGTGCTTCTTCTTCAGAAAAGCGCTCGGGGCTAGAGTTCAATTCAGGCTCTTTCCAGTTTCTCTTCAGCGGACTGGAAAGCTTCGTATCTTTCCATCCTCTTTTTGGTGAGGGAGATCGCGATGACGAAAAGCACTCTCGTAGGACGCTTTTTCTGTAGCGATCCCTGGCAGTCTGAGATGTAACAGATTCTGCCGAAGGGACGCCTGATCGTTGGGGATTCTCCACAACCTCCGTACGGCTTTCGACTTTCCTTCTCCTCTGGGCCAGGAAGCTTGGAAGAGGTCTAGGCCTGGGAGCGTCGCAGAGACGACCAGACGCCCCCTCCACTACACTGGGGACACTTATATCACTAGAAATATCACCCTCACTTTGCTTACCTTCTAATGGCGCCATTTTCTCTTGCATTTTTTGAAGGGAGGCTTTGAGTTCTGCAATTTCAGAAGCTGAATCAGAGGGATTAGCAACCTGTGATCGGCCTGATAAAGAAGGAGAATAATTATGAGTAGAAGAAGCTACAGAACTAGACAGGGGTTCATGAGATCTAGATCTACTAAGGCTTTTATAAGCCGCCTTCCTCTCTCTATCTTTCTCTAACTTCTTCAAGTAAGGAGTTAGAGTCTTCCAATCCTGAGCACTCAATCTTTCACACTCATTACATGTGTTATCTAAAGAACACTCAACAACTCTACATCCACTGCATGCAGTGTGAGGATCTACCGAAGCCTTCGGAATCCTCACCTTACAGCCCTCATTCACACACACACTGAAACCAACACTAGAGTCAGACATATTCAAGAAAAATCCAAAGCCAAGTCCAAAAACAGTTCCACGATAGCGAATGCCAAACAACGATCCAAGTACGTCACCAAAAATCGGTCGAAAGAAGATCAAAAGCGTTGAAAAAAGAATTCCAGTCAGGAGGTAGTAACAACAATGTTGACACCACCGGCGACAGAAAAAATCTGATAGAAAACGGGAATGGTTCCTAGTCCTGCCACCCAGAGCAGGGCGGTAGATCACCTGACCTACCTGTAGCGAGTGCCGCGAAATTTGAATTTCTGTCGGGGACGACGGAGTCTATAGCTAAGTATATATCTGACAGGGAAGTTGAATGTATGAAAAAAATTTTTTTTCATAAATTCACCATAAATCGAAATATTGTGCTAGAGACTTCCAATATGTTGCAAAATGAAGGTAAATGATTGAATATTACTAGAATATAAGAGTTTTAGCTTACAATTGCGTTTTTCGACCATTTCAGTAGTCAAAGTTGACCGAAGGTTGAAATTTTGGCACTTATTGTTATGTATATTAAAATATTTCAAAACTGATAAAAGCTACAATCATGAAATGGCTAATTAAAAATGGTGCAAAAATTATGTCAAAGTGACGAAATAATTTCCGAGATGTGTCACTGATACTTTTTAGTGCGATAAGAAAGAAATTCGCGCTTGCGCGCCTGTGTAACGATTGTAAACAAAACAACACCTTGATCCGTGAACTCCCAGCATCCCCCAAGGCGCCTGATTCAAAAGTTTTCGGCTGGTAGGCCTTGGTAGGCCTATAAGTATTTTTCCGCAAATTTTTAAAAAACTTTTGTATGTCGACGTAAATTACATCCGGTCGGAAACCAAGAGACAAAAAATGTTGACGTAAAATACATCCATTAGGCGTTTAAGGGTTAACTATCAGTGAGAAACCCGCAGTTAATGTGTGTAAGAGCTATATTTCTTCAGAGGGCAGAAGATTGTAATTGCAATCTTATTTGTCTTAGCTTACCATTCTTTGTCAATTAAATTAATGAAATTAATGAAACAGAAGTGGATACTGAAAGACTGAACAAGTAGAATATTTTGAAAATATAGAACTGCATTTTTACACATACAAAACAAGACCAGTTATACAGAAATAAGATACTATACTTGTAGTAACTGCATAAATTCTATGATGACAAAAGAATATACCAGGCCACATTTAGAGAGAGAGAGAAAAAAAAAACAGTCTGAAGTGAGTTGGTGGCTGGCAATCTTTTAAGGGGCAACTAACCCTCACTAAATGAATAACCGACACATTACTGTTCTTCCATATTTAAGACAAGTTTTATACATAAAGGACTTGGAAGAATTACTCTGTTAACACTTCAGCTTAGCTTAGCTTAGCTTAATTAGAAATATTTTCTTATTAAGAATACTGAATCTCATGGTACTGATCTCAACATCAATATAAAAATATATACTAGTCCATACCTTTCCTTATCATAAGCTGTTAAAGATCTGATGTTATATGCAAACTGCACATCTTGTACTTCAATTTCAGGATAGGCCTCTCTGCAAATACAATTGGTGTTAGCAAATTTCCTAAACAACAGCAAAAAATCAAAAATTGTCAAGCACATATTTAAATAAATAACTTCAATAAATTATAACCACTATTCCAAAATATTTTAAGCAAACCATCAAACCTTATTTAAAGACATAAGGATGATCTGAATCATTTTATTTTTGAATGGGAAGTAAAAACTTTAAAAGCAAAACTTAAAAAAATAAGATGGATAAGTTCGGAAGCTCAACAGGAAGAGAAAGGGACTAGACAAAATGCACAAGGCAGAAACAAATTCAGCTTGAGAACAGCGGACAGTGCAAAGATTTAGTACAGCCTACCATGTGCACAGTATAAGTAAACAGTACTGCTCAACAGGATCTCAGGATCATAAGTAAATAAGTATTACGATTAATATGACTAAACTAAAACAATGTTGATAAGTAGTAAAGCTGATTAATAGCCATTTCATAAAAAGTTAGTGAGATGGTGTGTAGACATGGTTTGTTTAACGGAGGTCAGATTCATAAGGTTAGTTACACCTGAGGATTTAAAGTGTCAGGTTTGTTTTTCAAAGAAAAAAATATCTTTATGGTTATGAAAACCCAGACCACTATGAGAAAACTCTTAGCTCTCATATGACTGGCCTTGAGGGTTTGTCCTTGTAAAGGGAATAAAATTAATCAAATTGCATCTAACAAGTTACAGCTTCATAAAAATATTTATTACTAGATAGGCTGAAAATAGCTTTTAAGATTTTGACAAATTTTCACTGTTGACTAATAGTACAGTATATGATTTATTGCTAATCAATATTTCCAATTTGCCTATGGGTACGTCATACAATAGTGGCCAATTCTTCAGTGGCTTAACACAAATTCAAAATATCTTTCTTTTTGTGACAATGACTGACATGATCCAACTGTAGTTTAATCTGCTTTATTTTGTTATGTTTCATAATCCCACAAATCCTGCCATTTATCACCCTAATGAACTCCAGTGATGTGACATACTTTTTTTTTAGATTAAGTGTAGTCATACTTGTTGCAGAATTGGCTAGAACCCATGAAAATGACAACCTTCTGTAAAAGTATAGCTACTGTCAATAATCTTCAGAAATCTAAAATGTTATCAGAGGAAAAGATAGCAACCCATACTTTTATCATTCTATTTGAAAGCTGTAATAGCATTAAGAGCTTATCAGTTATGTTGTATTAGCAAAGATCAGTAGTTTCAGTTATCAATAATTAATATTATGTAGTGTAACACATTAAGTACTTAAAACCAATGTCTTTATTTATAGGGGATACTTTAAAAACAAAAGCATGAGCTAAAGCAAGACTAGTTTAATATAACAAGAATACAAACAAAAGATTTTTCACATTTCTTTTCATCAAACAAGCTAAAATGGTCAAGATTAATAATTTTTCATACCGAAAGGTGATTTTATGTTTTATTGTACCTCTCTAAACTGAACTGCAAGAACATCTCTGCAGACATTTTTATTCCATAGCAAATAAAACACATTTTTTAAAGTATAACTTACTGAAAATGTCTAAGAATAGTGTCCTTATGGCAAGACCTACGGGGTACATGGGTGATCATCAACGTCCGTGAAGCACTAGTCAGGGTTGATGCCTCTCGTAGTTCAAGTTTTTTTGAGAAACGTCTAGTAAACAAGATTCCCATAGGAAGGAAGAGGAAAGCTAGTGTCACATGTACCCACAAGAGGCGTGACCTGGGAATAAAAAATCTCAAATCAGTCAATGAAACAAGAATGGGCATTAAAGAAAATAATAAAGCAAAGACTAGTTCAAGTTTGTTTCGCAATAAATTCATTATGTATGCTATAACCAAATTTCACGGTACACAAAATCCTGCACACATCAGTCCGTGAAGAAAAAGAAGAAAATAGGTGGTAGGTGTAGCCCACCACATGCACTCCTGGATCCTCAGGTCCCTTGCAGTCAATTGCCTCAACTGCTGATGGTTAGGCAAACCAACAAGCAGGTAGCTACAGAACCTGTGAGTTTGGATTCTGATTTTCTACTATCTATTTTTCAGTGACTTTACCTTGGTTCAACTATTCTTCTTTTTTCATTTGCCATGAGAAAAAAAATTTTTTTCCTTTTTTATTTGACTATGGAGAATTTTCATCACTGGCAAGAGACTTTTTGCCAACACTGTCAATACTTTTGCAGATATAAAGGGCAATAACAAGCAAAAGATCATTTCATGTATGTACTAGAATGCTTAGAGAAGAACATCCTGCTTTTAAAAAAATGCAGGCATTGCATAGATTAAATATAATGCAGCTGTAAATGGAATTTTAAAATTCCTTCCTGATGGCTTTTCTTATTATGTTTTATACTATTTATCTGTCTTTACACATGAACATAATTTTATACTATGTTATGATTTTTAATTTGTGTTGCTAATTGCATTTTAGTGGTGTATTTTTACATCTTGATAATTTTTCATTTATCACAGTGATAAAATTGATGCAACCACTTTTAGGTAATTTGTACTCTGTTTATTAAAATACTGTTCTCTGGTGTGGATGTCTGCTTCTGCCAGAGATTTATATCTTTTAGATAGAGCGATTCATGGTGGTAGGTTTCTGTTTCCTAATATGTAGTAGCAGTTATGACTTGGACCATCAATGGATGGTGTTCTGTTTGTCACTTTTACGTAAGTTGTAATTCAATGGAGATTTTTCACATTCACAAGTGATCCTTGATCCCTTTTACTTGCTGAGAGGAACCAGATTCACTGAACAGCAGTACCAATATGCAGTAAATGTGCCTTGCTGTCGAACTTCTCAGTTCCAGAGGTCCTTTATTTCTCACTCCGTTGAAACAGCCCGCCAGACGATGCTGTGCAATTGGGACTTCAGAAGTTCAAGCAAAGATGCAATGCATTACTACACCATTACTACTTTTCTCCTTGCATATTAATACATTTTTATCTATTTATTAATTAAATTCATTTTTTTTCTTTTTTAATAAGTGGGATCTCTTCTTTATGTATCCCCTTTACCTCCTTTTACTTCTTCCTAATGAACACCATATTCTTTGGAAGCTTGAATTTCAAGTCAATGGCCCCTGTGGGCTTGTTCCATATGAATAGGTTTCACCCTCTGAACAATATTATACCAATAATAAACTGCATGCACAGAGCTGCTATCTACTACTGATAGTTTTTAAAGATGAGATTTTGTGAACCATGAAACTGGGATAAAGTTTCATTTTGTTCTAAAAAAATTACATACAAGGTATAGTGACACCTGGGCATCTAATAAATGATACTCCTATAGCAAAAGTACACAACAGTGACTTACAATTCTATGAATATCTGTTGTGATTAATTCACCTTTTATTTTCTAATGAACAATTAAAAAAAAAACCTTGGCCGACATATGTGCTTTGGGGACTATCAATGGTAAATTATTATTATTATTATAAAGGATTAGTTTATCCAGACCTTATCAATGGTAAAATAAAGAGTATGTATTACCTAAATAAAAAAACAGCATACGTATCAGTTTAATGCATTTTCTATGATATCTACTTTCACAGATAGATGTCTACTAGTATACAGTATTCCCCCATATTCGCAGGGGATGCATACCAGAGCACCCCACGAATAGCTAGAATCCATGAGTAGTTGAACCACTATAAAAATGCTTAATACTGCCTATTTTGTTAGCAGATACTCAAGAAAAAACCACTAAAAATGATTATAGTTTTTTTTTAAGTTTTATCACAAAAAGTGCGTTTTATGATGAAACTGATAAAGAAAACCAGGAATTTGTGAACATTTCTCATAGAAAAATACCATGAATACGCAAATTTCCTGTGAATAATGGGTAGATATGGTCCATAGAGAAATCCGTGAATGCGTCAATCTGCGAGTACAGGGGGTCCACTATATTTTCAACTTTTATAAACATAAGGATATAAATCATGGAAGCTATTATTTCTAATAACTAATGCTGCTACATATACAGTATATGCTTACTGACACTGCACAAAATTATTAAGAAACAGATGGTACTAACTTTGGGTCAAGATTGGCTAAAGTTGTGTGTCCAAATTCCTTTTCACCTCCTTCCAGCGTACCTTGGAAATTAATAGGTAGTACTATGACAATACTTACAACACACACAATCATCATATATATGATGATGTGGCGCTGAAAGGCCATGTATTGCACAGCATCTTTTCCACTTTTCTCTAGGATGTCTTTATCTCTGAAAAAAGTACCAGTATATTAGTGTCTTTGCACATATCCAAAGGTGAACTACCAAGTTAGTTTTTTACCATGAAAAGAAAACAATTTGCAAATAAATAGGCTAATATATTCATACCAAGCAATCATACAATATCATATACTTGTTGGAATTGTGAGTGTGTGAAATGATATTGTTAAACTACAATAAAGTTTTGTACATACTTACCTGGCAGATATATACTTAGCTATAGTCTCCGACGTTCCCGACAGAATTTCAAATCTCGCGGCACAGCGACAGGTAGGTCAGGTGGTCTACCTTACCCGCCGCTGGGTGGCGGATGTACGAACCACTCCCGTAAGCTTGTCAGATTTTTCTCTTCCACCTGTCTCCTGAGGGGAGGCTGGGTGGGCCATTAATCGTATATATCTGCCAGGTAAGTATGTACAAAACTTTATTGTAGTTTAACAATATCATTTTTGTACATGAACTTCCCTGACAGATATATACTTAGCTGATTGGCACCCTTGGTGGAGGGTAAGAGACAGCTCAATAATACAGGTAAGACGGGAAACAACTAATGTTGTAGGATATAAAAACCTTGGTTCTCACCTTTTCAGGATGAAGACTTCATAGATACTATCTCTGAGTCTGCATTGCCTGGAGAGCTACAGCTAGGACGTGACCTGATGCTGAAAGACTCTCGGATCTACCACTGGGATATGTGATCCCCTATTGTGGTAGAATCCAAGTCGGATGCTGTTAGAGGGACCTTGTCCGCTTACCTAACAGATCCTTACCACTACCTCTGCAAGGAGCCAAAACCCACCAGACCACCTAACCAAAATACAAGGGGTAATATTACGACAAAAAGAGGTGCCTCCTGCAACCTCTTTCAGACAACCAAAAACAACAATATAAAATATAGGGTAACATATAAAAAATTTACACAGGATAAGTTTCAGCTCCCTGCCCCAGCGCCGAATCCGCCGATACGAAAGGACCCAAGGCGAAGCATTTATCATATGTGATTTTTACATCACGTAGGGTAGTGGTTTGCGAAAACCGATTGGCATCTCCAAAAAGTCGCCTCCATCAAGTTCCGCACAGACATATTTTTTCTGAATGCAAGCGAAGTTGCGATGGCTCTCACCTCGTGAGCTTTCACTTTCAGTAGTTTAAAATGTTCTTCCTTACAAGCAACATGTGCCTCTGTAATAGGGCTTCTCAGAAAAAAGGAAAGAGCATTCTTCGACATGGGCCGAGTGGGGTCCTTTACAGAGCACCAAAGCACATCTTGATTAGCCTTAAGTTGTTCCTTCCTCTTAAGGAAATACTTCATATTCTCATAGGGCAAAGAGTTCTTTCAGGCTCTTCCCCTACTAGAAAAGATAAACTACGAACTTCAAAGCTCCTGGGCCAAGGCCGTGATGGGTTTCATTCTTTGCAAGGAAATTTGGAAGAAACGAACACACCATAGAATCTTCCTTAAACCCTACATTGCCCTCGATAGCTTGGAGCTCACTCACTCTCTTAGCTGTAGCTAGGGCCAAAAGGAAGATAGCCTTCTTCGTCAGATCCTTGAAAGAGGCTA
The DNA here is from genome assembly GCF_015104395.2 of Macrobrachium nipponense. Lineage (NCBI taxonomy): Eukaryota > Metazoa > Arthropoda > Malacostraca > Decapoda > Palaemonidae > Macrobrachium > Macrobrachium nipponense. The sequence continues at coordinate 17,014,050 of NC_061089.1, forward strand.
AGCTAGGAGGTTCGAATCTAGACGATCCAAGGAATTGTAGAACTACGTCTAGATTCCAGTTTGGTACCACATGAGGACGCTTAATGGTTTCAAATGATCTAATAAGATCATGCAAGTCCTTATCATCGGATATCTTTAAGCCTCTATGCCGAAATACCGCCGCCAACATACTGCGGTATCCCTTAATAGTTGACACAACCAGATGACATTCTTCTTTGAGGAAAATAAGGAAATCCGCAATTTGGGTCACAGAGGTACTGGAAGAGGAAATGTTCTTCCTCTTGCACCAACGTCTGAAGACATCCCACTTTGACTGGTATACACGCAAGGTGGAAGGTCTCCTCGCTCTTGCGATTGCTTTAGCAGCTGTTGCTGAAAAGCCTTTCGCTCTGACCAAACTTTGGACAGTCTGAAGCCAGTCAGACTGAGAGCGAGGAGATTTTTGTCGGTACCTGTCGAAGTGGGGTTGTCTGCTTGATGTCCTGGGATAACGACAGGGAGAACGTCAAATCCTGAGAACGACGACTCCAATTCCGATGAAGAAAGAATTGGAGCGGTCTCAGGTGCAACCTTCCTAGGGAAACGAATTGCTCCAGCGAGGAGAGCGTCCCCAGCAGGACTCATCCACTCCCTCACTGTGCATACTTCTTTCCCTAAGAAGGTTGGTTTACTCTCTCGAATCCTCGGGCTATCCTTTCCTGAGAGGGAAAAGCCCGAAAAACTCAGAGAGTTCATCTGTATCCCGATATACACACACTCTTGCCTCGGGAATTGTGGACGACTTCTTGAAATTGACGAGGAAAGTCCCAAAGCCTTCGTCAATTCTAAAGTTTACTTGTAAGTCCTTCAAACAACGATCTTCTGAATTGGCCCTTATTAGCCAATCGTCGAGGTACATGGATATCCTCACCCCTTTCAAATGAAGCCATTGAGCCACATTCCTCAAAATCCCCGTGAACACTTGAGGGGCCGTCGAGAGGCCGAAACACAGAGCCCTGAACTGAAAAATTTCCCCCCCATCATGAATCTGAGAAAACTTTCCTCGAGGAAGGATGGATCGGTACGTGGAAGTAAGCGTCCTGTAAATCCAAGGGAAACCATCCAGTCCCCTGGACGAAGTGCTGCCAGCACTGATGAAGGCGTTTCCATCGTGAACTTCTTCTTTTCTACGAAGAAGTTCAGGGCGCTTACATCCAAACACCGGTCTCCATCCCCTGAGGACTTCGGAACTAGGAAAAGGCGGTGTAGAAGCCCGATGAATGATGGTCTGTCACTAGTTCGATAGCCCCCTTCTCCAGCATCTGATCTACTGGCCTAGATGGAGAGCTTGATTCATGATGGGGTCTCTGTACCTGGCCGTCAGTTCCCTTGGGATGGTCGTCAAGGGAGGTCTTTCGACGAAAGGGATGAGGTAACCTCTCCTCAAAATAGAAAGGGTCCAAGGATCCGCCCCTTTTTGGGCCCAGACTTCTGCAAACTCTAAGAGTCTGGCGCCCACCGTTGTTTGAAGGACTTGCAAGTTATTTGGGGCTTTAACAGACTTGGCGAAAGTCTTACCCCTTCTTGAAGGTCTACAACCTCTAAACGTAGAGGTTCTTGATGAAGACGCCCCTCGAAAGGGTTCTCGAACACTTGCCTTTTCCTTCTTAGCCTTGGTAGGGAAGGAAGGGCGAGGTTTTCTTGCCGACTGTGCCAAAAGGTCCTGGGTGGCTTTGGCCGAAAGTGATCTCGAAATGTCCTGCACTCGATGTTTAGGGAACAACTGAGCAGACAGAGGAGCAAACAGCAAAGAAGACCTCTGGGCATGGGAGACAGACTTCGTTAAGAAGGAACAATAAACCGACCTCTTCTTCACGATCCCGGCCCCATACAGGGAGGCGATTTCACTCGCTCCGTCTCTTACCGACTTGTCCATACAAGACAAAACACACATAAGATCTTCTGGCGAAATTGACTCTGGCACTTCAATTTTCTTGGCTAGGACTCCCAACGACCAATCAAGGAAGTTAAATACTTCTAGCACTCTAAACATGCCTTTGAGCATGTGATCCAATTCATTCATTGCCCAAGTCGTCTTAGCAGAGTTAAGGGCAGTTCTCCTTGTCGAATCTACCAGCGCCGAAAAATCCGAATCAGCCGAAGACGGTAGACCCAATCCTAAGGACTCTCCTGTTTCGTACCAGAAACCAGCGCGTCCTGATAACTTCGAAGGAGGAAAAGCGAACATCGTTTTCCCCGCTTCTTCTTTGGAAGCCATCCAGGAACCAAAACTCCTCAGTGCCTTCTTCATAGAAAGAGTTGGCTTCATCCTCACACAAGAAGAACTCTTCGCTGTCTTCGACGTTGAAAAAAGTGAGTGAGGAGAAGGAGGAGCCGTAGGAGAAAGGGAATCCCCAAAAACTTGCAAAAGTAGCTCTGTAAGCTTCTTGTAAGAAGACACAGCAGCAGAAGTGTTCGGTTCCTCATCCGAACCTTCTAGGACGTCTTGTCGAGGCGAGCGCGGAAGATCCTTAGGTGACGAAGGGATCCTAGTAGGAGTTGAGCGAGAGGTTGGAGAACGCCCTCTCTTAGAAGAGTTCACATCCACTGGAGAACGAAGAGAAGATCTGGGATGTCTACGATGAGACTCCCTCTTCGAGGTAGACGGAATCTCAGCCGAAGGAGAGGTAGGGCTGGGCTCCACTCCGAGAATCCTCGGAAATATCCACAGGGCGCTTACGAGGAGGCGAGCGACTACTATACTCTTTGCGCCTATCCCGAGGCGAGCGGCTGCCAGGAGAAGAGCGCCTATCGAGAGCAGAGCGCTTGCGCGCTCTCCATACCTGTCCAGTTGCGTACGATCAACGGAAGTTCGACTGGAAGGCGAAATGCGCCTACTAGGAGAAGGCTGCTTGCGAGACTCTTGACGTCTAACAAGAGGGTAACATTCAGGAGAAGGGCGCTTCAAAGCTAACGAGCGCCTACTTGGAGAAGGGCGCTTCCGAGATTCCTGTTGTCTACCAAGAGACAAACGGTCAGAGAAGTGCGCCTAGAAGCGGAGAGCGCCTACACGGAGAAGGGCGCTTGAAAGACTCTTGTTGTCTGCCCCGAGGAGAATAATCAGGAGTATGATGCCTTAACCTCTTCATTACCGAAAGTTTGTTTGGAGGTACCTGGGTACCACCATTCAAGTCTACTACACCGCACCGGGTTCCTAAAGGTGGTACGCGTCTACCACCAAAACTTTTCTTTTCAGATAGGGACTTCCAATCATTCTGTAATTTCGGTTTGAAGAGTTTAGACCAAAATAAACAGTATGACACGATGTCAGACGTATGATGAACCCAAAAAAATATTATTACTGCTTATTTATCTACATTCAGACTTTTGGATTTATACTGTGTATAGTTTATACATGCACTCGCACACACACGTACACATATATATAGTCTCTCAATTATAGATAAAAAAAGAAATTGTATTTAGAAACTTAGAAAACCCATTTTACATGGCAACACGCTCTCCTGTTTCCATGAGGCCAGTCACATGGTTGACGCGCATTCATTCTGGCTTCCGATGGCAAACATGCATCATTTAGTGAGACTCGAGGCCGTTTTCAATGATGGGTGGGTCACCATCACCCTTTTTGTACAGCCTGCTGGCTTGCCTTTTTGGCAATGGTTTGTAGACAGGTGGAATAATTTCCACTGTGAGTGCTACAATCCTATTTGTAGGTGCAGGCACTCAACAGAGTGCAACTGCATGAATCTCCACTGGGCAATGTCAGCTGGCGTAACTTTTTGCTAAAGTATTTCTAAAATCTAAAGTACCCTAACACTGTCTTTTTACATTTCCTTCTTCAAAAAATCTTTCCACCGCTCCCTAATCCAAAATACCTTACTACCTTCGACTATCCACTCCTCTTTATATATATGTAAAAAAAAAAAAAAACTGAAAAAGAAAGGACTCGTGCCCAATTTTTTTTTTTAGATATAGGCCTAGTCTAAAACTGATACATCACGCAGAGACTCATATGTTTATATATGTATATGTGTGAATTTCAATGGAATGACTATGTCACACTCACGCAAGTTTACAAAAAAAATAAAGATATTGTTATGATACAATAAAGTTTCATACATACTTACCTGGCAGATATATACTAGCTAAGACTCCGTCGTCCCCGACAGAAATTCAAATTTCGCGGCACACGCTGCAGGTAGGTCAGGTGATCTACCGTCCTGCCCTGGGTGGCAGGATTAGGAACCATTCCTGTTTTCTATCATATTTTTTCTCTTCCACCTGTCTCCTTGCGGGGAGGCTGGGTGGGCCCTAATCGTATATATCTGCCAGGTAAGTATGTATGAAACTTTATTGTATCATAACAATATCATTTTCATACAATCAACTTACCTGTCAGATATATACATAGCTGATTGGCACCCTTCGGTGGAGGGTAAGAGACAGCTACTATATGGAATAGACAGGTAAACAACATATGTTGTAGGTATAAATAAAACCTTGGTTCCTACCTGATAGGTGGTAGACTTCGTGGGTGTTTGCCCAGTAGTCTGCATCACCTCAAAAGAAAACTTTAGCGAGATATGTGATCTATGGCCAAGAGTTCTTGTGGGTCTGCCGAAGGGGTCTTATCCACTTACTCGGCAGAGCCTGAAAGGACTTTGTCAATGGGTGCTGATCCACTTATATGACAATACACCTTATGAAGGAGCGCAACACCGATCCCGATCACCTGATCCTAACACGAGGGTTCGCGCTCAAATTGGAAAGAGTTATCCCCACACTCCTTTCAAAAACCCCAATAATTTCACTAAGTTAAAAAACTTTAACTCAAAGTTAAGGATCAGTGTCGGCTCCTTATCCCAGTAACGTATCCGCAGAATAACGTTTTAAAATAACCCCAAAAGAGAAGGATCTCTCGTAGGTTAACTTGACATCCTTTGTGTAATGAGAAGTCAACACAGAGTTGCCTCTACCGTACAACACAGCTAATATGTCTTATATGACATATTGTTATGTAAAGAACAAGAATTTGCAAAAGCGCGCACTTCCTGCGCTTTTAATTCTCAGCTGTTTGAAGGAATCAAGTCACTAATGAAGTGCTTAGGAGATCTCCATGTTTCAAAGAAGACCAGGGCTTTCTTGAAATGGATCTCACCCGACTGAAGCCTGAAGCCTGGCAGGAACCTCGCGCCTGGCTGGTGCTTAGCTCTCTTGGTTGCGCCTAGCGCTTGTCTGGTACCTTTCGCTTGACTGGCGCCTCGCATCTGGATGACGCTTCGCGTCTTAGCTGGAGATTCGCGCCTAGAGCCTGGCTTGCGCCTGGCTGGCGCCTCGCGCCTGGCTGGCGCCTCGCGCCTCGCGCCTGGCTGGCGCCTCGCGCCTGGCTGGCGCTTTGTGTCTGCCTGGCGCCTCGCGCCTGCCTGGCGCCTTGCACCTGGCTGGCGTCTAGCTCCTGGTTGGAGTGGCGCCTTGCGCCTGCCTGGAGCTTCGCGGCTGGCTGGCACCTCGCGGCTGGCTGGCACCTCGCGCCTGGCTGGCGTCTCGCGCCAGGTTGGCGCTTTGTGCCTGGCTGGCACCTCGCGCCTGGCTGGCGTCTCGCGCCAGGTTGGCGCTTTGTGCCTGCCTGGCGCCTCGCGCCTGGCTGGCGTTTCGCGCCAGGTTGGCGCTTTGTGCCTGCCTGGAGCTTCGCGCCTGGCTGGCGCCTTGCGCCTGCCTGGAGCTTCGCCGCTGGCTGGTACCTCGCGCCTGCCTGGCGCCTCGCGCCTGGGTGGCTCCTCCCCACTTGCCGGAGCTTCAAGCTTGGTAGAGTCTCGAGGATGTCTGGCAATGTCCACATCGGACACTCTTATCTGTCCTATATGTTCGCATCTAGCGCATCTGTGTCAGGTTGTAGGCCCGGTCTTTCTCCTCATCAGACAATGACAGTGTTCTTGGGGCTGTCTGCAGGTTTCTTCTTCCTTACTGACTGTGTCAGAAGGTCTTGAGTCGCCTTCTCAGTTAATGAACGAGAAATGTCCTTCACTACTGAGAAGGGAACAAAAAGTCAGACAAAGGCGAGTACAGAAGCGCTGCCCTCTGAGCGTGGGAGACCGCTTTGGTTAAAAAGACACTATATACTGTCCTCTTTTTAAGAAGACCTGCTCCAAACAAACAAAGAGGAGATCTCAACCGAGCCATCCTGATCCGCTTTGTCTATACAAGACAAAATACACAGAAGGACTTCTGGTTCGAGTCCTTCAGAATCATGGGCTTTCTTGGACATCACCCCAAGGGACCAATCTAAGAAGTTGAAAACTTCCAATACATGAAAGAGTCCCTTGAGGAGATGGTCCAGTTCTGAAATGCCCCAAGTTATACGGGCAGAGTTCAAACCTTGTCTACGTGAAGCGTCAACTAAGGTCGAAAAGTCCGCTTCTGACGTAGACGAAGAGAAATACCCCTATTCTCTCCCGTCTGATATCAAATGCCTCTTTTACCAGCTAGTCTCGCTGGAGGCATGCAGAAGACCGTTCTAACTAACACCTTCTTCAAATGGCGGGCTTCATTCTAAGAAAAAACGAAGATTTCTTCGTCTTTGCACTCGAGAAAAGAGCGCGCGGAGAAGGAGGAGAGGCAGGAGTCAAGTCGTCTCCATACTCCTCTAGAAGCAAGGCTGTCAAAACATTATAGTTCGACAGTCCTTCTCTTCCTTGAAACTCCTCCTCCGAGTTTACTTCTAACTCGGGTCTAGATGAGTCTCCGTTGCTAATTCAGTACGTCTTCCTCTGGAGGAGACAAACTCCTAAAAAGGAGAGGGCTAAGGGAATGATATTCCTTCCTCTTCCCCGCTTTAATAGTCCTGGAAGGCGCCAACAGCCCAGGCTTCTCTCCATAAATGGATGACGCTTCCCGCTTGGATGACGCTCTAGTCAGCAAGCGTCCTGGCTGACGCCTCCCGTTTGTGTGGGCTGCTGACGTCTGGATGACGCCTCGCGCCTGGAAGACGCTTCGCTCTCAAAAGGCGTCCTAACTGGCGCCAAAATTTTGGTTGGAGCCTCGCGTCTAAAAGCAGCTTTAAATGACTATTCATGTCTTGACGACGTCTCACGTCTCTCTGGCGTTACGTGTCTTCCGTAAGATTCTCCCGATCTCGCTCTCGAAACCGAAGCCTCTGCGATCTGTTTGGAAGCTTCACGTCTGCATGACGCCTCTCGCTTCGCAGGGGAGAGAGGACGAGACTTCTTGATTGGAAGCGCAACGTCCTTCCTACGAGGCGCTAACACTCACCAAAGAGGCCAGTGCTCTTGTACTGGCAAGATAATCTTCCTTGAAGCTTTTCCCACGTCATCTTCAATCGGGGGAGAAGTAGGAAAAGGAAGCAGTCTATAGGAAGCCTGTTCGTCCGCTTCTCAACAACTCTTCCCAATAAATGTTAAAACATGTTAACAGTTATTATCGTCGATCGAGAAGGATCTCTTTGTTAACGCGAATAGGAGCGAAAAAAAAGAGATTCTCGATGCTCTATGCGATATGAGTGTGTCGTGGAAATGGCCTAAGTGATTAAATGGGGGGTAACGAAATCAGGAACGAATCTTGCCGTTACGAGCTTGGTGTCCGAGTCTACTGGACTCCTAGGTTAATAACTCGCTAAAACGAGAAAATCTTGGATGGTGCTCTTGGCTCACTGCGCCAGGCTGGCGCTTCTGGCGCAAGCTGGCGCTTCTGGAGCATTGCGCCAGGTTGGTACTTCTGGCGCGTTGCGCCAGACTGGCGCTTTCTTCTAATTCTTTTTATGTTATGTGCCAGAACAGCTGTGCCTTTATGGTACCCGACATCCTTTCACATGTTAATTCCGTTCTTAGTAGGAAAAAACTTTATATACGTAGTATAGTCCATTCAGGGAAACAAGTTTTGTCCCAAAGAGAATGTTTCCCATCCGAACTCATCCATCTTCTCCTGAGCAGGTACTCTAATAAGCTATGCTTTCGTAAGCCTGAGAGCATTACATAATATAATGTTCTGCTGCGATAGAATCCTTTAATAATGTTACCTACGGTAAACCGCATTGAAAGGTTGTACTATCTCTCTTATTGAAAGCTTCTTAGCAAAAGGCATACAATATTTATTTATGTTAGCTTAATTATCCCCTCAATCCGAGGTTAAGACCGCGATTGTAGGGGAGAGATACGGAGTTATTCCCTCCCGCAGGAGAGAGAGAGATTCGCCCGACCGCTCATGACTGACACCTACATGGTACTGACAGTAACTGGCATAGGCGTACTGCGTTGGTCTCAGGCTCTCAGCGAAAGCAGTCCCCGCTTACTCTTCCAGAGTTTGCCAGCTACTCCAAATTAATAAAGGAATTTAATAAAATTATTATCGAACTTCAGGAAGTTCTTATTAAAGCATATTTAAGCGAAACAAGACTTCGATAAATCTAGAAGCTAAGTAGGTGTAGTCTTAACAATCCCTTTAAGCGTAGTCCTTCCTAGGAAAGACGTAGAAGGATACTTGTAATTGAGTTGCACAGAAAAGAAGTAACTACGGTATGTGTTTATGAATTGACCGTATCGTATTCTCATACAGCAGAAACTCTACTACCTTCTACTATCTTCGTTCTTTTCGTTAATAGAACGATAGAAAGAGTATATTATTATATGATTATATATATATATATATATATATATATATATATATATATATATTATAATATATATCCTTAAGTAACGAAGTTAATCAAGGAACTCTTTAAATCTTCGTGATTTCTTCATAAATCGCGGAAGAGACAGAATTCCTGTTCATCACTAGGGTTTACGGAAGGAAGTAGATATTTTCTATCCGCCATCATACCCAAACATCGATGAGATCTTATTAAGAAAAACTCCCAAAGCTCTTGCCTCCTCATCAAAACGAGGGAAGAGCATGGATGAAGGAGAGAGTCCGCATTGAGAGGAACTGCCTAACAAAGGAGTCTTCTGAATAATGAAAAGGGGCTTCTCTTAGTATCAGAATCCTTCTGACAAAAGCAACGGCCGCCTGTGCGACATCTTGCATTTGCCAGGGGAAAGTTGTTCAAGTTAAAAATTCAAAGAGGAGTCTCGCGACTGACCTCTCTCTCTAATGAAGATTTTTGAAATCTTCTGACGCCTGGCGTCTGGATCCTTGCTCCTAGCGCCTAGCGTCTGGATAGTTCCGCGCGCCTGGAATGTTCCGCACGCTAGAAAGGAGACTCGCTCCTGGAACGTTCCGCTTGCGTGGAAGGTCCCCGTGTGCGCCTAATAGATCCGAGCGCCTCTAGTCTTGTTATACGAGCCTCTTGCCAGAAAACGTTCAAATGGAAGCATCCTTCTGATTGCCATTCTACTATAAGGCTCCTTAGTTAAGCCGCCTGTTTTTCTCTTTGAAGGGCGCCTTGCGCCAAGAAAAAGTTCTGGAACGCGGCTCTCACTCAGTTGCTGGAACGCGGCTCGCGTTATCTGTATGAACGAGGCTCGCGCTAGTCTGATGGAACGCGGCTCGCGCTAGTCTGTTGGAACGCGGCTCGCTGCTGGCTGTTGGAACGTGGCTCGCGCTAGCTTGCTGGCTGCTCTCAGCCTCTCGCTCAGTGAGTCAGTGTTCTCTTATTCAGAGAACGAGCCAGATCGTCCGAACTTCTAACATGTACATTCTTCGTCTTTTCGGATGTAAGATGAAGAAACGGAAAGGAAGAACAGACGCACTTTTTAAAGGCTGCCTTTGCAATGGCTATCCTGGCAGTCTGGGACGTATTACAGATCCCGCCGAGGGAACGCCCGATCGGTGGGGATTCTCCATAACCTCCGTAAGCTTTCGACTTTCCTTCTCCTCTGGGCTTGTGAGTTTGGAAGAGGTCTAGGCCTGAGAGCGAGACAGAGCCGATCGAACGCACCCTCTACTAATTAGGACGCCTTTCCAATGGCGAACTTGGCAGTCTGGGACGATCTACAGATCCTGCCGAGGGGACGCCTGATCGGTGGGGATTCTCCATAACCTCCGTAAGGCTTTCGACTTTCCTTCTCCTCTGGGTATGTGAGCTTGGAAGAGGTCTAGGCCTGGGAGCGAAACAGAGCCGAACAGAACGCACCCTCCACTGCACTAACAGTAAAATCACTTCTTACCTTTCAATAGCTCGTATTTAGAGCTACCTTCCTTTGTCTTCAAATTGCAATATGAATTTGAAGATTCTGTGAAGTAAGAAGGAGATGAGGATACCACACTACTAGTAATGTTAATGCTCTAACTGCTCGTTCGTACGAGAGCTATATAAACTTCTAAAGGAAGCGTAACTATTCGTTTCCTTACATCGTCAAGAAGGAAGTTAGCTCAATCAATTCTAACATTTACTACACGTTATTATGAATATATTAAAATTTTCCTTCTTGCAAACTATGTGATTGTCTACCGAAAAGTTCGGTAGTTACACGTAAACAATTCTTCGAAATTTTCGAAGCCAAAGTTATCAAAAAACAATTAATATGCGTATGCCGAACCAACGATCCAGTACTTCCCTGCAAAAGATAGCCCAGAAGATCGATGGCGATGAAATCCAAAAATCAAGTCAGGAGGAACTGCAAACGTTGTTTACATTCCAAGCGACAGAAAAAATATGATAGAAAACAGGAATGGTTCCTAATCCTGCCACCCAGGGCAGGACGGTAGATCACCTGACCTACCTGCAGCGTGTGCCGCGCAAATTTGAATTTCTGTCGGGGAACGACGGAGTCTTAGCTATGTATATATCTGACAGGTAAGTTGATTGTATGAAATCACAAAAAACCAGATAAAAGCGTAAACATGTAATAATTCTACCCAAGTATAAAACCAGTTGCATCATCATTTACTGTATTTATTTATTTATTCACTAATTACATTTTACAAATAAAAGATATGAACATCAGATAAATGAAGGTAAAAATAAAGCCTTATAGTAACTTTATATATAAAAAACCAAACCAGAGAAAAAGCAAAAAAGCTATTTTTTCTGAGGACAAGAAACTTGAAAAATTAGTATAGATACCCGTAATAAACAACGATAAATTTTTCCCGTCTGAAGTTATATTTTTCCCATCTTATATACATAATTCTCCAATCTAGTAAAAATCAAATAAACTTATGACCGAGAGGTATGGAAACAACCACCGATTTATCAACGGATGAAATGTTCGTTTCCGGGCCGAACATTTATATTTTTTATTATCTTTTGAATCTTCTTATTCTCTATACAAAATAAACTTGTAGACTTGTATAGATTTTATCACAAAACAAAATATTACTAGGTTCGGAGTTCGGACCAAAAACGAAATTTTACTGAGAGAGAGAGAGAGAGAGTAGCCAAGCCTTGGCAGGATGTGGAACAAACAGGAAGTCGAGCAAACAAACACTCAAGCAGTGGACAGCTCATCACACTTACTCGCTACTTCCAGTCGTGATAAAATCATCTCTCAACGCTTTTACCGATAACACTTGTGTGAGCCAAGTCTTGACAAGGCATCAATGGATGTCTACGATTTCCATCTTCGTCGTCTTCTTCGTCCTCATCGTCATCCTCGTCTTCGTCCTCGTCCTCATCGTCTTCGTCCTCATCGTCTTCTTCACCTTCATCTCCTATCAAGTCCTGACTGGATGGGAAACACGGTCATCTGTCAACCCTATACCGATAACACTTGTGTGAGCCAAGTTTTGACAAGGCATCCTCGTCGTCTTTCTGTCCACCTTGTCGTCTTCTTCATCCTCATCGGTCATTCTTCGTCTTCGTCCGTCAATTCGTCTCCTTTTGCCTTCATCTCTTATCTCGCCCTAACCGGATGCGAAAACACTGGCTATAGCAGATGACGTCATGGATGTAGGGGCATATATGACAAAGAGAGCGTATTTCATAGCATTCACTCCGAAGCAGCCGTGCATGGAAGACCTTTGCTTGATACCCTCCCTTACCCATCCAGGTAAAAGAAAGTAAAGTTTTTCATATATATTTTATGAGAAGTCATGTGATATAAAAGTTCATTTCATCGTAACTTCATGTACAAACTTCACAATGATACTAATGTATATTTTCTTTCTTTTCAGGTAGCCGGGCATTTTCAACTTCATTCCTCAGACGCAGCCTTGCTTGGAAGACTTCTTCGATACACTAGAGGATAACATCCTAGTCTATATTACCCATCCAGGTAAAATGAAGTGTGACTTGATGTTTCATATATATTTTATGAGAAGTCATATCATATACAAGTTTCTTTCATCGTAACTTCACGTAAATTCTTCACAATGATACCTAATGTATATTTTCTTTCTTTTCAGGTTGGTTTGCTCAAACGGGCCAAATGTCGTCTGATGAGAGTGATAATGAAGATTTTAGGCCGCAGTTCAGCGACTTTGAGGGTTCTACTGACGGAGGTGAGAGTGATGTGTCATTTGACGACTCGGATACCGATTATGTTCCTGAAGTGGTTAGTGATAGTGAAGAAGATTCAGGTACGAGTGAAACGCTATCGGTGGAGAGTAATGGGTCATCTCCGCGTGGAGATGTTAGTTTTAGATTGTTATCAGACCCATTTAGTGATTCACGGCCTGGCGATCTCCCCACTTACGTGAGTGATTTTGAAGATGTGCATCCGGTAATTCTGCATCACCACGATCAACATCCAATGAATGCATTTGACTGTTTACAGTTATTCTTGGGAGTGGATGTAATTTCTTCATTGTGTGAATGGACAAATACACGCGCAGCCTATTTTTTCCGTGACAATCCCGAGAAAACTAAGAAAAATTTCATGGGCAAAAAGTGGAATGATGTGACTGTGGAAGAAATGTACATTTTTTTTGCACTTCAGTTATTGATGGGAATCACGAAGTTGCCACGTATTTCAGATTACTGGAGTCAATCTTTGCTTTGCACTGGGCCACCTGTGTTTACAACTGTAATGAGCCGCAATAGGTTTTCCCAAATCTTGCGATTTCTGAGATTTTCTCATCCAGATAATGTTCAACCCAGCCAGCCAATGACCAGAATACAAACATTTTTTGACATGGTTCGAGAAAAAAGTATGAATGTTTTTTCACCAGGGGAAAATTTTGCAGTTGATGAGTCACTTCTTTTATATAAAGGCAGACTTCGTTTCCGCCAGTATATAAAGACAAAAAGGAAGCGTTTTGGACTCAAATTATTTGCCTTGTGTCCAAGTTCGAAAGAGGGAAGAGGCTACACATGGAATTTTTGTCTTTATACGCCTCAAATGTATGAAGATATATCTAGAGATGGATCTAGCACATCTAAGCAAGTCAGAGCGAGTCCCAGTATTCCTCATGAAATCTTTACTAAATAAAGGGAGGCATGTGGTACTGGATAACTGGTATTCTTCAATCAATTTAGCGGAATTTCTTTACAGCAAGAATACACTTACAACAGGAACAATCCGACCAAACAGAGGTGTACCCCAGTGTCTCAAAGACCTATCGCTCCAAGTAAATCAATCAGCCTTTGCAAGAAGAAATGAGTTTCTCGTTGTGAAATATTGCGACAGAAGTCCGGTTCACGTTATATCGACCAAGTACAGAGCAGGATTTGTGGAAAGGAACCGTTTTCTAAAGGGTGGAAGACGGCAGATGATAAAGAAACCATTGCCCATTCAAAAGTATAATGAGCAAATGGGGTCTGTGGACTTGGTTGATCAAATGCTTGAGCCCACTGATCCCACCAGAAAATCTTATACTTGGTTCAAAAAACTCGGTCTACATCTCATGGTTAGGATGGTGCTAAATTCTTTTGTTATATTTTATAATTTGAACAACCATGAAAATAGATCAGAGTTTTCTGCATTCATCAAGACGGTGGTTCACGAAATCTTGAGTGAATACAGTTTGAAGTATGTTATTTTGGACGCAACCAAAAATGAACCTAAAGCGCCCAGGAGAAAGAGACGAAGAACGGCATCTGCACAACGTGGACCTGACCCTCAGCCTGGAACTTCCCATCAACGTGGACTTGGTCCCTCAAACCTGGAACTTCCAGTCAAAACTATACCTTGACCCTCAACCTGGAACTTCCCGTCAATCTGTCGTCCACTGGCTTATGACAATCCCAAGAACTGAGAAAAAAAAACGCCCACAAAAGAAGTGCCGAATCTGCACACGAGAGGGTAAAGCGAAGTGGGTAAGGTTGCAATGTGCTGGTTGTGAAGAAAAGCCGGGATTGTGTTCCCCTGAACATTTCAAAGTTTATCATGAACAATAATTGCATGTAAATCTGTGTAACTCTTCTTTTGTGTGTATAAAGTATATATATATATATATATATATATATATATATATATATATATATATATATATATACATATACATACATATATATATATATATATATATATATATATATATATATATATATATATATATATATATATATATATATACATACACACACACACATATATATATATATATATATATATATATATATATATATATATATATATCTATATATATATATATATATATATACATACACACATATATATATATATATATATATATATATATATATATATATATATATATATATATATATATATATATATATATATATATATATATATTTATGTATATAATTTTATTCTCATAAAAATAATAAGACCGTATTTTTCCTTCAATTATTTGATACATAAAAAGTAAATGGGTCATACTTTACGTGACTAGTATAACTGTATTCTTTTTTTGTTTTTGTATATCAATACATTTACATATATTTTTCTCTGGATGGTTGTGAAGAAAAGCCTGGATTGTGTTCACCTGAACATTTCAAAGTTTATCATGAACAATAATTGTATGTAACTCTAAGAATAAATAATATATATGTATATATTATCTATTCTTACTCTAATATACAATAACATACTATATATATATATATATATATATATATATATATATATTATATATAGGAATTATTACTTTATCTTATAAAAATAATGATTCTGTATTTTTCCTTCAATTATTAGATACATATAAAGTAAACAGGTTATAACTTACGTGGCTAGTATAACAGTAGAAATTCTCTTTTTTTTATATCAAGCCATTTACTTATATTTTTCTGCTCATTTTATGATAATAAATATATAAAGTTACTATAAGGCTTTATTTTTACCTTCGTTTATCTGGTGTTCATATCTTTTATTTGTAAAATGCAATAAGTGAATAAATAAATAAATACAGTAAATGATGATGCAACTGGTTTTATACTTGGGTAGAAGTTATTACATGCTTATGCTTGTCTGGTTTTGTGATTTTTTGTTGAGACGCAGTTCATCTGTCACCTACACACTACTATAAAATTCGGTCTTACAGAATGTTGGTATAATCTCCTGGAACATGCACATAAAGTATTATCAAAATAGAACAGTAAATAAGCACGTAAAATAAAAAAAATAAAAAAAGAGCAACAACTTCAGCGAAAGCCCAGCCGATAAATGAGATAATAGGAAGAAATATTCAGAAAAAATTCAAACATCGATTTAGAGACAAAATCTTCTGAGAGTTTGTAGTTATTATGTCACTTGATAGCCTAAAACATCTAAAAATTATATTATTTAGGACAATCAAAGAAATCCCCTCTCCCCCTTCCCGAAAAAAAACAAACCAGAGAAAAAGCGAAAAAGCAATTTTTCCTGAGGACAAGAAACTTGAAAAATTAGTTTAGATATCCGTGATACCCTTCAAGTTGTTTTCTGTGATGAAACTAATCTTAGAACTCATAGAAAACAACATCGACCAATTTTTGAGAGTTATACTATAATATTTGCGATTTCCATATTTTATTGGCGGGGCTTTCGCTGAAGTTGTTGCTCTTTTTTTTGTTATTTTACGTGCTTATTTACTGTTCTATTTTGATAATACTTTATGTGCATGTTCCAGGTGGATGTATCAACATTCTGTAAGACCGAATTTCTATTCAAGACCGTAGTTTTCTCACCGACCACCAGTGTATACCTGATAATTTCATTAGCCTTTCTTGATTTGTGTATTTTTGGCAAATAATTTTACGATCGGCACCCCTCCAAACTGGAGCCCACCCTTCACTACCGAGAGATTCGGTTCAGCAGCGAACGCAATGTTTACATTCTGCTCACCCACCCGGTAAAGAAGGGGTTAAAAGAGACGAGCGCCTACTAGGAGATCGATGTGCAGTAGGCTCTTGGCGCCTACCTTGCGGGGAGCGGCTAACAGCAGGCCGTCTATCATGCACACGACTCCTACCAGACTCTTGATGCCTGTCAGGAGAGAAGTCACGATCCGACACTCGAGGAGAGTGACATCTGGACGAAGAACGCCTACTTGTATAAGGGCGCCTTCTAGAATCTTGAGGCTGCTGAGGAGAAGTCTCACGCGAGGGAGTTGAAGAAATAGCGTGATGAGCAGGTGCAGTGCGCTTACCGGAAGCGGGAATCCAATCTGGAGAAAAAACTTCTTTCTCCATAGAGCGTCCTACCGATGTTTGGCGCCTTGAAGTCGAAAGAGAGCCAGGCGACGCGCGCTCACGCGAGCCCCTACCTTCATACGAAACCTCCCCATATGAAGGAGAACGCCTAAAACGAGGAGAACGATCCTCTGAAGAGCGGCGCCTAGATCTCTTGATCGGAAGAGAAACGTCCTTCTTCCTACGTGATCTAACTGCTAGAGAGTCTGCTAGCGCCGTGATCTGAGCTTGAAGTCCCGCGAGTACTCTCGTAGGCGAATCTTGTTGTTCTTCCTCGGAAGCAGGCGCGGAGCGCGAGAAGAAGAACGATCACAGGATTTCTTGGGTTTCTTCGCCTCCACCGACGATTCTTCCGGGAAAACCTCCGGACTAGAAGCCAAAGGACTGCAGGGAGCCTTCCAAGCCCTCTTCAACGGGCGCGACGCATCTGGGGAGTTCCAACCTCTCTTCGGAGAGGGAGACGACGAAGAGGAGAAGCATTGGCGTAGTAGCTCCTTGTAGCGATCCGAGGCAGCCTGGGAGCGTACTTCAGGATCTGCCGAGGGGACGCCTGACCGGTGGGGGTTCTCCCTAGCCCTCTTGCGGCTTTCGACTTTCCTACTCCACTGGAACTGGGAGTCTGGAAGAGGTCTAGGCCTAGAGGCACTAAGGAGCCGGTCAGACGCACCCTCCACAACACTGGGGACACTGCACTGATCACTAACACTCTCCTTACCTTCCAACTGACGAATCTTCTGATCCATAGAACGAATCGTGGCTCTCAGAGCTGCCGCCTCCGAAGGCGAATCTTCGGCTTCGGTGCGGGGAGCAGGGGCTGCAACTTGGGAAGAAGGTTCTAATTCTACGTTAGTATTAGGATCCACATCCAACTCACTCATTCTAGATCTACTAGAACTTCTAGAGGAAGCCTTACGCACTCTATCACGTTCCAACTTCCTAACATAAGAAGAGAGAGCCTTATATTCTTCTTCATTCAATCCCTTACATTCACTACAAGGGTTAGCAAAAGAACATTCATTCCCCCTGCATTTCATGCAAACCGTGTGGGGGTCTACCGAAGCTTTCGGCAACCTCACCTTACATCCTTCATTCACGCAAACCCTAAACAAAACCGAAGTTTTAACTACTGAATCTAGGTCAGACATCGTTAAAGAAAATCAAAATCAAAATCAAACCGGTCCACAATCAGCGTATGCCAAGCCAAACAAAGCGAATACGTCACCAAAAGAAGTCCAAATTAACTCCAGGCAAGCGAGAATCGAAAAACTATCGAGAGGAACCGACAACAGTTGTTATCGTTCCCGCGACAGAGAAAAATCTGACAAGCTTACGGGAGTGGTTCGTACATCCGCCACCCAGCGGCGGGTAAGGTAGACCACCTGACCTACCTGTCGCGTGTGCCGCGAGATTTGAAATTCTGTCGGGAACGTCGGAGACTATAGCTAAGTATATATCTGTCAGGGAAGTTCATGTACAAAATCCAAGTTTACTAGATGGGTGGACATGGGGACCTGAGTTTCCAGAAGGGAGAAATAGTACCCAGGTCACAAAATATTAATGATCAATATATTTGCTTCAATAACCTTTTAATTTTTCCACAGTCTATGAATACAAGCCCCACTAAAGGATACACTATCTATGGGGGAACCACATTCTCACCTTCTTCTCCTGCTGGTAAAAGACTTCACCACTGAATGGCCTCTTTTATCTGTGTGGTAAGAGGAATGTATTCTTCTTACTTAGAATTATCTACTAGGGGTCACTGCATATTAACATATAAGAGGAACTGACTGAAGTTCTAAATCTCTTGGACATTGTCATGTAAAATGTCTAGGGCAAATAGTATCTTGTTCATTCAAAGGATCTTGAATCAAGAAGCTGAAGAGGAGGATGGTCTTCCCATACTGAATATAGCACCTCTCATGCTGTCCATATCAGTGTCTTTCCCAACTCCTTCACCCAGGACTATCAGAACACATTAGAGTCTTAAGGATACAACTTGCAATTCCCAGAGATATGATGAAGATAGGAGACTATCTGCATCTTTTCGACATAACCTTCTTAATAAATACCTGAAGCCTTGGCCACCTCTTCTGAAGCCTTAGCTTCCTCTAACAGCAGTAAACTGTTGGAGATGAACTAGGACGCAGCCAATCCAGGATAGTTGGTATCAAACAGATAACTAAAGGCACTGATCTCTTCCTTTTACAGCTGGCTGAAGGAGACATCAAAGGATTGTGCAGAAAATAAGACAAACTGGTGTCATGCCACTTCATGGGGTCAATCCACCAAAAACAAGCTAGTGGCAACCTTCATGGGTCAATATAAGAGCACTCAGTATGGAGTTCCATTTAATTATACCTCTATCTGCTACCCTAACAATACTTATGCCTACTTGATGGGGAACATTATTCTATTTGTAGCTTTTGCTTACCATTCCATAAATTATCCTAGTACCTACAGAAACTAAAATTTCTGTGTCTATTAGAGCTGTGAGCCCTTGACCATGAGCAAAATTCATTTCCTTACCTTGCAGTTCTGGAGAAGAAGTCTAGACTGTTAAATGAGAATGCCACAACAAGGGCAAGAATGAGCTTTCAGACATGTAGTCGTGGTTGAAGAAGAGTAAATAAAGGATAGCAATGACTACATATATACTATGTCCTCAGGAGCAAGAAGCCCTAAAGCCTCAGCAAGGGTTATGTTTGTGCAGACCTTATGGTTTTTGGGAAAATTAATTTTAAACTATGGTATAAAATAAAGCTAAAATTTTTGCTTTTATATAATCTTTAATAAGAACTTTTTGTCCTCTCCCTATCACCATTTATATTTTTTAACTATGCCTAAGTAATTGGGACTAATAGCATTTCATGGCATTCTATGGAAATAAAGATTTGTGATGCCTACACAATGCCTATACTACTGCATGTAGTGGAAACAGGCAAAAAAAAAAAAAAAAAAAAAAAAAAAAAAAAAAAAAAAAAAAAAAAAAAAAAAAAAAACAAAAAAAAAAAAAAAAAAAAAAAAAAAAAAAAAAAAAAAAAAAAAAAAAAAAAAAAAAAAATCTTGAAAAGGTGTAACCATATAGTATGTAATAAGAAGATTCACAGCCAAAATGCAGTAAAGGTAATACTGAATTATGAACAAGGTAATGACAGGAGGATGTGATGTCCAGTGGCTAGAAACAAACTCAGATCTCAGACTGAGATGGTTTGGATATGAGATAAGAAGGGATGAAGATGAGCTAAAAAATAATAGTACATATGGAAGGAGCAAGATTAAGATTGATACGAAGACCCAAAAAATCATGTAAAAAGAATTACATGAACCCTATGGAAGTTCAGGCAATGAAGGCAAAGGGACAGAGGAGAGTAGAGAAAACTCACTGCATGTCTAGTCACACAACAGAAAGAGTTGATATAATGTTTTATGATGACAATACTCAAGCACATTCACATACTAGGCTTTTCAAATTAGGACAAGAATAGTAGTACTGAAAACTGAAAGAATGCTTACTTGATTTTAAATAGGGCTGGAATCCATGAAAGTAAACCCTTGTCGAGGTGCACGTTTAACTCCAAAGATGACACGGAGTCACTTTCACTCGCAATTTTTCCCATGTCATTCTCCTTGCCATAAAATAGCTGTGTCCATCTGGAAAACCATTATCAGTGATATTATTCTAGCAGACTAACTTACAAGAAATCCTTATTACTTTTATGTAAAAAACACTTGACTATCTAGAAACTGAGAGCTACATACTGTTAAAATAAAAAATACTACATATAATACTATGGTCAACATTTTAGCCACTAATTTTTTATTAATATTATGAACAAGAAATTATATCGAAAACTTCATTACTTTGTAACAATACCCTATTTACAATATTTAGCAGCCTAAAATAATGAGGGCATCTATCTTATGAGCCATGAAAGAAAACAGTAACTGATACCAAGAGTAAAATTTTTAAAAACGCTGCAACGTATAGGCTGTTTATGTAAATAATTTTAAATATCATAAATTTCACCAGTTCTAATTCATATTAAATGTGCACCGATCATTTTTGGGCATTCAAGATGTCCTACAGAAAGGGTTACAAAACGGTCACAAGACTATGTTTCTGGTTTTTTGTTTGAAGATCTTCCCTTGATACTGTGATAATTTTCTTTGTTCATATATATGTATGCTATGGTCACAATACAGTAGTATGTAGTACATAAGACTTTTTCCTGAAGTAATTAAAGCATGGAAAAATGTGACTGAATTACAAAATCTGACCAATGATATGGCACACTAATACAATCTGTCAATTTCAAAATGACAGTATATAATCTTAGATAAGGTGTTTTTTTAAAAAAATAACATAGCAAAAAAATATTCTCACTTATCTTGACTGTAAACTACACCAAGGTCATTACAGGAAGAATCTCAATGTATAAACACAACCTTAAAAATCCCTCATCACTGCAAAATTCTTTTGATTGAAAAAAAAAAACTAGAGTTCAATTATTACATGTTGCCATACAGGATGTTTCTAATAAATAAAGTGTACTACAGTATCTCAAAACTTTATGGTATGGGTATTGTACGTCATAATAATTATTATGTCAATACTGTATTAAGAAACAGCAACCACTAGCACAAACGGTTATTCATTATATAAAGCATTATTATATTAACAAAAGATCAATGGGATCATCCAAACAATTACTGAATAATTCGATGATTTCAAGGCATCTTATGGGCTCATCTCAGAAAAACATTACAATATTAACATTATGTATGTATTAGTAAATTACTTGAACATAGTAGTTCCACGTTGGCTGAGTGCATTTCGCGCTCGGCTACCAATCCGGTGGTCCGAAGTTCGATTCTCGGCTCGGCCAACGCGGAACCAGAGGAATTTATTTCTGGTGATAGCAACTTATTTTTCGATACAATGTGGTTCGTATCCCACAATAAGCTGTAGGTCCCGTTGCTAGGTAACCAATTGGTTCCTAGTCACGTAAAAATATCTAATCCTTCGGGCCAGCCCTAGGAGAGCTGTTAATCAGCTCAGTGGTCTGGTAAAACTAAGATATACTGAACTTGAACATAGTACGTACTACTGAATGACATTGCAATCTTCACATACTGGCCACTACAGTATAATGTACTGAGAAATTACAGTACAACAGCAAGGGGAAATAAATGTCAAAAGAGACTTCATCTTCATCTACAGGAAATGTGCTAATCTTTACCTTTGGAAGTCATAAAAAGTACAATACATAAGTGGTGAATTTATTTTTTTCTGAGCCAGACATTGCAGCAGCACCCTCATCTTCTTATCTTTTATTATCTTTTATAACAAGTTTTAAACTAATCTCTAAACAGGAAACATTTCCTCGGAATTCTTAAATCATTAAAACCATTCCCTATGAGCAGCCTACTTTATTAGCATATTTTTACTACTGCAATCATTACATAGAAAAAATTATATGGCTGTAAACTGTCAATAGTATTTAAATATATCAGTTAAAGCAATCAACAATAAACAAGTATCAGTGTACAATACTTTAAAAGGCCAAACCCATAAAATTAATTTTCCTTACCTCACATTCCTGGTCAAAAATGAAATTGAATATCAATTAATAATTTTAAGTACTACTTGATTAAAAATTACATATTCATTGAAAAACAAAAAACATTATCATAGCATTTGACTGCCTCTCCATAAAACAAAATACAGTAGTATAGCAAAACAAAATATCTATAAGCATATTTAAACCATTCTTATGTGAGCAGCAACATTTCATTCATGCATTTTTAATTATACAATAAAATTAAAATATAACATATACCTGTATGTGCTGTTCAGAAATGCACATGCTTTCTGGTTATATTGTGGAAATCCACAAAATTTTCTCCTATAACTTTAAACCTGATTACTCAAAGAATTAAAAATCTTAAAACTGAATATTCAATATGGTAGTCATCTGAATAATATGATGGATGTTCAAAAAACCTTATTTTTTATACAACAAATTATTTTATTAAAACCCAATTTCTCATATACACCCTGCATATGTGGTCTTAGAGTGTTACAGAACATGTAGTCTACTGCCTAAAGGACAGAAGATTGGTAGCTGCTCTAGGCATGTGCCACCCTGGACCCACAAGTTGACAGCAATCTTGATTAGTAAGTATGATACCTAGAGTCTTCTGCTAAGCTATGAACTGTGTTACAGACCAAAGAAAAAGGAAGACAGGTGCTTACCATGAACTTGTACATCCAGGTGGTACATGCTTGGGGCTCCTACCAATGTGCTTGTGTTAATTAGACAAATGTATGATCTGAGGTACTGAAAGACCACTTATGGGCTGTATATGAGAATGGGTTTGTGGTGAAACATAGTTTAACTATTAATAGCTTAAAAGAGAAATTAGCAAATATGTGACAGTATATCCCAAAATTTTACTTGAATTTTGAGGCAAAATAAGAAAAGGTGCAAAATTTAAAACCAGACAAATATTAGATATTTCTGCAACTATAAAACCAGTTTATCTAACAGTTGAAATTAACTTTTATCTCTGGGAAATATTTTAATGTTTTAATATATGTATTACTAATCACAAAAATCAAAAGATAACAGTAGTCTTGGAAGCATGTGATATTAGTTAAAAGTATCACAGAGGACACATTTTAGTTTAGTACATGACTACTACACATGATAATCATATTTATAACACTTTAACCAGATACCTTCCATCGGATAACCAATTACAGCTACAGTTTTTACATAATGATAGGAAATTCCTCTCAGCTCTTACATGAATGAATCAATTCCAAGCTCAGTAGGGACTGGATCTTTAAGACTAGAGTTCTGAACAATTAACAACAGATTTATGCAATGAATATGAAGAGAAAATAATGGATGATCAACTGATCTACACTATCCAAAGGAACTGGCTGCTTAAAGTGCTAAATGCCAAACTTGTGTGGCACCAAATAATCAACTTTTTATATCAGCTACAATTAAATAAATCATAAAATAAAAAGAAGCATACTAGGAACCTACACATTGTACTGACTGAAGCCAAGATGCTTTGTTCTGAAACAAAAAATCAAAAGGAAGATGCATTTGTTAATAAGAAAAAAAAAAACACAAAACACAGGTCCTTACTCTAAAGAACCATGCAACTGAACCTTAACTACAAAATCTCATGAAGATAAAACACAAAGCAATTGACTAACTTATCAAAGATTTTGTGTGTACAAATCTAACTTCTGCTTGGGCTATATACAGTTTAAAAAAACAACTAGAGACAAGTAGAAAAGGTTCAGAAGAGCAGGAATCAACGATAAAGGCAAAAATGTCTAAGCTACATATCAAGTAAAATAGGAAATTAAGCTATGCATTCAGCAAAAATAAATAAAACTTTTTACACAGCAAGCAAAGAAGATACTGTATAGCTGATTATCTTCACTCACATAGATATACTATGCAGTATGTCAAATAACCACTAAATTATACTAAAACATTTCTAATACTATTTTATATTTAACAATAAAATGTTAATCAAAACACAATTTTGTTTCTGTTCATGGTTAATGGCAATAAGCTAAATTCTGACTGTATCTACGTAATACTCAGCAATCAAGTAAAAAAAAATGAACCAACATTTTTATCTTTAAAATACAACTGAAAATAGAGTCCTAACAAAAATGATTACTAATTTTAATGTCAATGCAAAACACACTGGGGGCACAGAATCCTATTGAACCTAGCTACATACAATAAATTTCCCTCAAGGAATCCTCAGAAGTCATATTTATCATACTAAGGGTGGTGTAACAAGAACGTGGTATTTTTTTTTTTACTTTGCACCTTTTAAAGAGTTCCTGCCAAATTTTCTGAGATGTACTCAATAACTCTTTATATGGGTGCAAAATCAAAGCTACAAATGCCTAAGGTAACACTGAACAGTTATGAACTTCCTTGTCTTCAATTTTGTTACTGAAATTAGTTACTTTGTGCAAATCTGGTAAAAAGATACTAAATTATGAGAGAAAACATGATCATATGACATTGCCTTTAAAAGCCTTGTGAACCTGATAATTGACAAGGGAACAGTTCGAGAAATTTTGCATGAAACATTGAAGCAGTGTTATGCAATCTGTTACTACATTTCTGTGTTGGGATGTTCTTTGTGTAGGTGTCAATGTTCTCTGTTTGTATATCCAATATACTGGTGTAAAGATTACACCAATACCTCTAAATCTATAGCCTTCAATGGGTTTAAAATAAATATCTTATTTAAATTTCAGTTCAATAATTTACTGTAAATAAAACTTAACCTGGGATTCTGGTATAATATTCATAGCCCGTTATTTATGAACCTGAGCCTTCCAGATCTGCTCACCAGGCAACAAAATCTTTAAGAACAATCGAGACCAACTGTATCTTTTCTTTACTGGGATTTGAAGTAAATCGTCAATTCTTCAAGAGTGACAATGAAGTTAAGGAATTCCATTCCATAAATACAAACCACTATTGTTTAACAAGAACACCTAAATTTCAAATTGGTGCTGTTGTGGAACTGTAAGATTGGCAAGCAGATTTATGATATCAGGTTCTTGTCCTTTGAAAAGATTTATGGTATCATGTTCTCATCTTCTGAAACTTGAATTGACAGTTTTTCTTTATTTTCTTTCATATTACAGTAACAGTATAATGTGAGAACTTGCACGAAAAAAATTCCTGTGAGTTCATTCTAAACATCTTTCATAAGTAAAACAACAAAAAAATCATCTATATTCTAAAAACAAAGATATCAAATTTTTCCTGCTATCAATAATTTCATGTATAAAGACATCACAAAACATTTTACACACAAAGGATGTCTAAAATCTAGAATGCTTCCTGAGTCATGAAAAATAAAAACAGATTATACTGTTCTTATACTTCTGAACATGCTTTGTATGTTTTCAGCCCATCACAACTGTTTTTGCTTTTCACTGAGCATACGAGGGATCTATGAAATGAGTACACTAATAAAAGTATCTCTAATCATCAAGCCTGGTGAACAAGGTTTTGACAAGAAAGAGTAGGACTTTTACAGTTTGAACTACAATTCACCACAAGAGTATGCTACTCAAGTATCCATGCAAACACTGTACAACACATTTAAATTTGCTATTTCCACCAGCTGTCTAAACATGAAAAATAAAAAAAAAACACAAAACCTTGCCACTTCTTACTTCTGGCTTCTGAAGCTAATGGAGAGGGAAGAGAAACATAACTAAGAACGCACTCATAAGTTTTCATTTGGTAAAATAGATGGCAAGAATTTTATTAAATATAAATATTTTATATTTAAATATATCTTCGAAGTAGAAATATTAAACCACTATGACATTAACAAATGCTCACATTTAATTGTACCTATATATCCCTGTGAATTCATCATGGAAAAATATTGCCCAACAAAAAACAAATACTATTCAGGTTTGAGGGGCAGAAATATTAAAATTATAATGTAAGGTGCAAAACTTATGAATCATTAATAATCCTTTCAAATTACATGCTAATAAAATATCTAATAAATACGGTACAGAATTATATGTTAGATAAAATTTTCAGAAACTTAATATCTCTTAGCCATACAAATATTATATTTTACTTAAGTTTAATCTGTTTCTGTAAGCAAAAGCAGGCCATCCCAAAGTGAGGAAACTACTGGTGAGGAACCAGAGATGGTTATAAAGTGATAGGGAGACATATCAAGTGGAAAAATAGCTATCTTCTTACTTAAACATGTTGAACAGAGAACTGACGAATGATGAGATACCTATGTCCTGGGTATGAACGGGACCAGAGACTTTATTGAGGGATTAACAGAATCTGCAAGCTGTGGCAGGAAAAAGGCAATCAGGTTTGCTCTATTTGAAGGACAGCATCATCAAAGTGAACTTAAAACAAATAGGGACAAATGAAAAGGACTAACAGATGCAGGTACGATGTGGTTGTTGATAACTATGGCCAAAAATATCTCTTATCCTAAAGGTTCGCTAACATCTATGTATGGTATTTTAGCATAGATGTTCGATCTCACTGTGTAAGCCATATGACAATGGACTACCCCACTGTGTAGGAGGAGCTACAGAACTGTCTAATATATAGGAAAACTGGTGAGCAGACAATCTATAAATGATGCTGCCAAAGCAATTATGTAGATTTTAAGAAATTTAAAATACAGTAGTTTGGTGTGTAAGCTGTCTACAAAATTACTGTCAATAAGCAGAGACACCAGGTGTATACATGGCTAGATGCCACAATGGACCCACTTAAAAAGGATTATGGTTTGTAATTAATCTTCCAGATGGAATACAGTACAGGTACGTATGTGTTGCCTTATGAGCAGTAATATCTATCGTTATGAGCCTCAGCAAATGATCAGCAGGCATAAGGTCTTCCTTCATCCAAAGTGAGAAGACTCTCCAGATAATAGTGTCAAATGAGAATATAATTGACCTGAATATTCCGTACCATTGTTTTTGTTCTCAAGCCTAAAGAATTTGATGGATAAGAGAACTTGTAGATCCATGTGTCCTCCTCTCACATTGGAGATGGGATCTTGAAGGAGACTCAGAACACTTCTTTCTAATAAGGGTCACAGGTGCAGAAAAAATCATCTTGCAAAAGCAGTACATATGTACTGGTAATAAGTCAAGACAGTAATAGGGTATATGATACTTGAATTATAAGGTAATATAGTTCAAGCCAACCTAAGATGGATCTGCCCTGAAAGAGCCTGTAATGATAGAAAATATGAGAAAATCAAGCGCAATGGATGTTGACAAGTAAACCTTAAATACACAGTATGTATATCTTGATATCAAACACACTGTCGTTTCCTTCTTTACGGACAAAAGAAATCATGAAGTAAAAGAATAAAAAAAGGCTAACAGAGAAGTTTGCCTCAAATTCCTCCAGCTACTACCCTTGTGAACAGCTGAAAACCATGTGAAAAGAAGAATTCTGAGAATTTTACATTAGAATGGCCTTCTTTCATTTTTAACCTTTTTTTCACCATTGCAGTTTAAAAATGGAAAAGTAACCATCACAATTACAAAACAAAAGGGGATACAACCAATCTGCAAGGCTACAGAAGTATGTTCATGCACAATATATTTGTATTTTGCAATTACGACAAGAGACTCCATATGTTAGC
The DNA here is from genome assembly GCF_015104395.2 of Macrobrachium nipponense. Lineage (NCBI taxonomy): Eukaryota > Metazoa > Arthropoda > Malacostraca > Decapoda > Palaemonidae > Macrobrachium > Macrobrachium nipponense. The sequence goes on from NC_061089.1 coordinate 17,041,735, forward strand.
ATATATGTGAATGATGGGGTTGTATGGAGACCAAAAGTACTGAAATAATACATAGGCTACCAAGTCATCAAAATAAGTAGTACATACTGTACACAGTATATACAGTACCACATGCACAATCAACAATGAAAAACTTGAGATGAATATTCATAACTTAAGAAATTTAAGTGCATAACAATACAACAAATGGCATTATACATTTCAACCATCTGTTAATGTAAAAATAAGCAGGAAAAACAGACCATTTATTCAATGGGCAACACTATAGTCAAAGCACTGAGGGATATACATATAACATAATAATAAAAACATTTGACTACCATTCACCAATAACCACCTCAAGTGTGCAGACCCTCACTCAATAATTGTAATTTTCTCTATTTGGAAAGGTCTGTCTTCTTTGCCAGCAACAAATTATCCATATGTAAAATATTATAGTTTGCATACGTATGTTCAAGAACATAAAAAGTTAATAGTATAGTAATATTTTCTGAAGTATAAGAGAAATAACTAGGAATGCAAAATTTTGAATTACATTCATTAAAAGCCTCCAAAGTAAAAAAAAAGTTCATATGAATTAAGCTATATCTGACAAACATATACGTAACTTATTTTCTCGTCAGGTTTTGCAGGTAATGAAACGGAAAAGGTTCTAAATTGGCAATAGTACATACTGTGTGTGCACAACTTCCATTGTACTACAATGTTCTCCATAATTTTTAAGTATCCTAAGTTTCAGCAATAGCTTTCAAGTCATTTCAGTTCCTTAAACTTCATAAAATTGTTTTCATAATAAAATGAGGAATTCTACAATCACTAGCCCATTCTTGAGTTTAAAGACATAACCTATCCCTAGACTTGAGCTACAAGGATTTAAAAAATATAAAAATCAATAAAATTACCTACAATAACCCATATATATGTAAAAAAAAGTCATCTGACAAGCCAAAAACCATAAATCTTCTCAAATCTATATATTCCATTACTTACTCTCAAGTACGTACTACAGTGATTCATTTACCGTAAAATTTTAAATAAAAACAAAAGATATGCAATTCCAGACTAATACATGCATGACTACAAAGGTAACAGCTGGAAAACACAGCAAGATAAGCAAAATAAATAAACTACAGATACTACCTTTACTATCAGAGAATGTTTGCTTTTCTTAAAGGAAAAGGAAGCAAACTAGTAATGCAAACAACTGTATATTGTGGAAGCTACTAAAAAAGAAAAATAAGATATAAAAAAAGCACACACATTCTAAAGTGCCACTCACTTTATCAACCTACCTGCTCTCATACTTCTGAACGAGGGCAAGACGGCCATAATTCCAGGCCTTTTTCCGCAGGACAGTGAATAAGGACATGAGGATCTGTAATTAGTAAAAAATTTGTCATTTTAAGAATGTAAAAATATCAATTTTCATGGTAATTGTTACCACAAATAAAACATATGATGGTGGAAATCTGTGACAATAATTCTAACCAATAAATACAGAAAGCTGTAACAAAATACTGTACTACTGATCAGAGAGAGGTATCTGTCATCATGTTAAAATCTGAATTTTCCTTAAAAAGGAATTGAACTCACCAGCAGTTACGAACAAAGACTAATTGTGATGAAAGGAGAGTAACATTAGGATTATAAAAGATCAACATTGGTGCACAAGTATTAACAGAAAATTTAAGGACAAGAATCAGTTATTGGATGATATTTTAGTAACTAGATTTCCAAGAGTAATTCTGGAGCATTTTTTCTTGGGCACTGGACTCTTACCTTTCATAAAAAGATTTTCAGTGACCAACAATTGTGTAGCCATGTTTTTATTATATATTACCAGCCAAAGGGCAACATACCTCACACATAATGTGATTAGGACAGTACGTACTGAAAAAACTGTCTATGAGTTTCACAAGCAGCAAGATGGATTGTCATACACCCATTATCATATGCTGTTTTGCTTTCATGGACTAAGAAATCTCGGTAACTTGTCCCATAGCAGAATAGGAAGCCTGCCTCTATCATGAACACAAAGTTCTGCATAAAGTGGCACTCCATATTACTGTACTTTCTTTAAGCCAAAGGATCAACGGTCAGTGTAAAGAGAGGAAGAAGGGCACTCATTCTGAGTAATACTTTTTTTATCAAAGAAGACCAGTTACATATGACAAAAACAATTTGTTTCATCACATCCCCATGCATCATATATTGCCCGAACAGGTATTTAGGATAGAGAACAAAACTATATACTCTCCTCTACCTTTTAAATCCAGTGTTAATGGAGGATAAAAAACAAAAATCATCAGAAACCAATATCAAGGGATCTTAACTGTGTAAGTGTAAAACACTGCTATGCATCTGGTAAGTAGCATCAAGAATGCAAGAGCACCCACCAGCAACTTGAGAAGCAAAGATGATTACCACAGATAGCACGCCACATGCAGAATACCAGATATACAAATCCTGAAGCTGAATGACCAATTCACCTACGAATCACAGTCTCAAATGTAAGCTGACATCACTAATGCTCATGAAACAATTAACTCATGTAATGAGGGTTCTTATCTACAGAAGACATATGCAAGTTAAAGTTTCCAAAGCAGATCTTGATGAGTACACTGAGGCAAGGTATTATAGAGAATTGTTCAAGTTTTTAAAAGAAATCTTGAAACCCCTGAACTAATAACATTCATCTTAATGGGGATGGGATTCCAAAAAATTAAAACTAAGTACTATACACAATCTAGTGGGTTAACTCACCCAAAATACTCATTGACCATCACACACACATACATGCACACAAAGTATGGGTCACAAGCATAAAACAACTGCATAATGCAAAATCTATATGTATACAACAAAAGAAATTTCTGTGTTTGCTAGTTAGTTTGTTTGCTATGCAAGCCCGAACTATGAAAGCTAGGGCTACCAAATATATACTATAGACTCCCTCCCCCCACAGGAAGGTTCTAGTCAAAATCTGAAATTTGAGTGCCGTTTCTATGGGGTCATAACCCCTTTTTTTAAATTCTCCCTTATTATTTACAACTTTTGGAGTTGACATCTATGTAGAAGTGTTTCTATAGATACAAACAGGCTCCCCACAATATGGGGACCACAAGGCACCCTCAGCAGTAAGGGGGGCAACCACCCTGGGAATGGGGGTCCAAAGGTTTCCCACAATATTAGGGGGCAGGAGGCCTATGCCCTTTTGACTTACTGACCAGGGTAGAAGGGGATCATAGCCTACCTACCCCAATCTTGATAGCAGGGAGAGTGCAGCCACCCCTTCGACAATTAGGGCCCAATGGGTCAAAGATGGGCCTACTGAGTTCAAGTTTGGTATTATGAGTTAACATCTATGACCACAAACGCATTTAACATCAATATCAGAATTTATCTATAGGCTGCATTTTATCAAGGGGCTTTTAAGGGGCCCTCAGGATAAAAATCTTTCTTGAGCAAGCTGTTGCAACATGTATGTGCCTGCCGTCGGCTGAGGTGCCTGACTGAGTCGGTCACTAACATAGTAGCATTGGCTGTGGAAAGATGTACGTACAGGTCATTTAGAATTGAATGTGCATTTGATAACACGTCCGAAGTACGGGTACAGCTGCTAGTTCAAAATAAAACAAACATTCATAATTAAGCAAAAGAGACTTGTGAGGTAACATGTTACTGTGCTCAAAAACAAATAAAAATTTAAAATTAAAAGTATGCAATAATAAGATCTTTGAAGAATTACTTCTTACAGTGTCTGCAAGCTACCCAGCCTGCCAGGAAAAATGCAAAAATGAACAGAATGAAAATGAAGTAATAGCATTAATGCAAGGAATTCAGAGATAACTGACAATGAATCAGAATGAAAAGGAAATCTCACAGAAACCCAAGGGATGTCGTCAGACACCAGATACCACTTATATAGTTACTGAACAACATATGTAAAATTAAAATGCAAATAACAGATAAAGACAAACAGCTAACAAGCTGAAGTAGTCAAATCCTTTTGCTAAGTTGGCTAACCTGCACTCAAGTGACTACTGATAGAACTCATATTACTGCCATTTTGGATAATACTTCAAGTGTAAAACATGTAAAACACATAGCTTTGTATTCATGTAAAAACAATTTATTGAACAGACATATACTTACAATCCATCCCATAAAATTAATTAGCAAGTTCTCAGGGATCCCTTCATAACCACCACTGAAAAGATGAGTCTTGTTCTGCAAAACATATGTGTTACACTTGGTTCGATCTGGATTTAGTTTGTTGTCATCAATGTAATCAGGGTCTGGCTCTTCAGTAGGGTCCCACACTGTTGGTTGTGGGGTAAACTCTATTGGTACTGAATCACTATCCATCTGGAAAAGACAAAATGGAAGATCATGATAACTTTAAAAGATAACAGATATAATGCATTTTATCAAATAAATTAAAAGTTCAAATCTATGATCATTCATTCCACAGTACAACTAACCAATGATATTATCGAAGATCCTGATTGTCTGCATATGGTTGGCCTATTAGTGGGCCCACTTTTTATGGCCTATTTGAACTTCAAGTAGCCTAAGAATTTTCTTAATGTGTTCAAATGATTTGTCTAAGATAGTAGCCACTAGTATCTGAAGTTGCACAACTAAGGGAATTGCTTCTTATCTTCACAATTCATCCAGTTAAATTCAAAATTTAATTGTATGAAACATGTAGTCTTTCAACTCAGAGATAAACAACAGTACATCGCAATGGGAATTTGGATTGCACACTGTATTCATATTTAAGGTTTAAGTACATTCATAGTACATATTCACCCTATATATATGCAAATTCAGACACTTTTGCTAAGTGTTGGTGACAATTCTAAAAATCATGCAGAAAAAATATTTACATAAGAAAAATCACCTTAAAACTAACATTCCCAAGTCTTAAATGTTTATTATAGGACTTTGTACCTTTAGTTTACAGCTTTCCAGATACAAGTATGTAGCAAAGATAAAAAGAAATTCATTTAAATGTGATCTGAGAGATTTTTAAAACACATCTGGGTAGTATATGATAAGACTCCCCTCTAGATTGCAATGATTGCTTTTATTCATCACACATATCATGAGTGAGCTTACACAGCATTCCCATTAGTCCATAAAATCAGTTTACATTAGTCCATAAAATCAGTTTACGCATTGCAATTACACAAAATTTCTAAAAGCTAGAAAGTCTCACATGCTGAAGTCTACATCTTCTTTCACTTATATTCCATCATAATTCAACTTTTTCCTGTTCTTTGCACTTAACCTTAAATTATCTTATCCATCTATAAACTCACTATTCGTGATTAGTGTCCTAATATGGATCATGAAACTCACTCTAGCTAACTACTTTTAAGGCATTACTTACCTGTTTATATTACATCTCCCACTTAAATTTGTATTGTTTGATAAATATGTAATCCAGCTTCCTAGTGTTACCGATGTTTTAAGCGTTTACATTAGTACTTCAAAAATATCTTGGAGATATCACCCAAATTAAATGACTGAATCTGCTAACAAACAAAGATGCATAAGTAGTTATGATGTTACAAGTTCTTTTTTTCACCCCTCTATCATTGACACTTAATTTTGATGTTTTAAGTTCTGTCTAATATTATTTCATGTGTACATAAATCAAAAACCATCTGTCTGGTCAATGACTTTGCCCTTAACACTTTCCTAAATATCCTTTCCTTGTACTGTAGGGCGAACTCTCTCTTCTCTTCTAGTGTACTAAATCAGACACTGTTCTGTTGAATGTTAGAAGAAAAGTCCTCCTCTGCCCAGGTTACCCCCATTTGGCTACATCTTGTCATAATCACTCAATGAAAATCAATACTGTTTTCAAAAACTGCAAAATTTATCAACTGTTTCTTTCCCTCTTTGGAATATAGTTTTCCTGCTTCCATTTTCCAAGTACGACTAACTTTCTTCATTTAAAAGGCAGATACATTGCTTCTTTTAGGGTTCAAGGTTCTTGGCCAACTTATACCCTTCCCTCCATATCTGCTGCTATTTCCAAGGAGTCTAGATTTACATAAGAATCTGTGGTCACCAATCCCACTGGCATAGGTATTACTATACAAGAGTTGTAGCCAGTGGCAGATTTAATGTGGGGGTAGGGTGTGTGTGTATATAAAATTATATATATATATATCATATATATATATGTATATATATTATATATATATCTATATATATTATAATATCTATTAATATATATCTAATATTATATAATTATTATATATTATATATATATATAATATATATAGATATATATGATATATATCTATTATATATATATAATATATATTATATTCTTAAAAAATCACAGTAGATGTACGTTGACTTCATAAATAAGCGAATACCACAGGAAATGACAGTCAGAAATCCAAGCGCTTTCGTCTTTATTAAGACATCGTCAAGGAGCTACTAAAGTACAATCGGAGAGGAAGGCCTCAGGTACAAACAAGATCAGGAATACCAGATGGTTAATTATCAAAAGGGTAAAAATTAAAAGGGATAATCCAGGATTATCGGATACACACGGTCACAAACTTAAACAGATTCTGGACCCTAACCGAAATTACAAAGTATCTTTACAGTCCAAAACATGTAAAAACTGAATATATTAATTTTGTTGCTTATATTTATCTACAACTTTTTTCATTATGAAAGCATCAAGTTTAAATAAACCAAGACTTAAATTTAGAACATTTCTATTATTTGACTTGATAAAACAAGATTCA
>NC_061089.1:17053513-17063513 GCF_015104395.2 Macrobrachium nipponense
TATATATATATACATAATATATATACATATATATATATATATTATATATATATATATATATATATATATATATATATATATATATATATATATATATATATATATATATATATACATAATATATATACATATATATATATATAGATAGATAGATATATATATATATATATATATATATATATATATATATATATATATATATATATATATATATTCGCGGACTCACTGATTCGCGGATTTTTCTTTGGAACCTGTCTAGAAATTAATTCGCGGAAGGACTCGCCCATGCGCGGGTTTCTCGTGGAAAACATATGCATAATTATTCGCGGTCATCCCCGGCTATTTGCGGATGCGAATTTTTTGTATGTGTTATTATTCGTACAAGGACATTTCATAATGATATGGTTATTCTGTTATTGGGACATTCCTTATAAATCTTGATGTAATGAAATTGAATAAAAATATCGTAGGATAAATTGGTGAGCAACATAATATGAAATAAAGCATAACAGAGTGAGTTTGGCAACTGAGAAAATAAAACAATCGTATACGTACAGCCATCTCCTCTCTCTCTCTCTCTCTCTCTCTCTCTCTCTCTCTCTCTTCACACACACACAAAATGATAGATAGGAAACAATAACAGAATATGTATGCTTGAATACGATATGGCAACAAAGTTTTGGTCTGACTGAAGTGTAGAGTTACTTTGACACCTGACTACATGTCATTCCTGGTCATCTCACAGCCACGGATAGACATCAACTTCACAGCCGAGAAAGGCAATTGTATACAAAATAAATATTTTCCAGATGAAAAAAGCAATTGGAGGGCCTATGTTATCCCATAAAAAAAAAACTCTCGCTTGGATAACTGTAAGATGTAGAAAAAGAGAGAGAGATCAAGGGCAGGGCGGATGTAGGAAGGAGATTGAAAGCAGAGTACCTGGAAATGAAAAACAAACCCCTATACTAATCTTATAATTATAGCCTTAGGGTTTGTCTCAAAGACATTCAAAGGTGTGTCACACACGTGACAGTTGTTGTTTTTGTAAAATGGCATCAGGGCAGATTTTTAAGCACCACGTGTTAATATATTATAATAATTTGTTCATTACCTTCGATAACACGCCAAATTTCACGTTAGATAATCATAAAAATCTTATAGGATTGCGCGACCGCCCAAAATTGGAAAAAGAAAAACAATGGTGCTAGATTAAATCTGAAAACTCCAGATCTAGCGTGAAATGCTGTAGTTTAGCAACACTGCCATTGAACTTACATAAATACGTATATTGGGTCAATTGGGTACGCATTGTGCAGGCAGTACATTTTATGAAATTTTTAAAGATGATTTCTAATTATGATATGTATGTACGTATGTACATAAATTGTTTTAGGATGATATAATAAAAGTATGCAGACCATATCTAAAGTACGTAAGACAATGATTATATACATATTTGTAGCAGGGTACGTATTTTTCTGTCTGCGGCACGCAGTATGTACATGTACGTGTATTTTTCATACGTACATAATGAGTATATTTTCGTGACAAAATAAATTTTTTATGATGAAAAAAGCTTATTAATTTTCAAATATTACAGTTCTGTAATACTTTCATGTAAACACAGCAAAATGTCGGTAACAAAGTCGGGTTTTCTAAAAGATGCTCTACCCAAGCAACTTTCCGCAGATAAACAAATCTTATGATGCCGTGACGCCTTCTTAGATATTTAAAAGAACGCTATTGGCTGTTGTCTGCACAGCAGCCAATCCAGGAGCAGCATTCATTTTCCTTGTCGCTCATTGGTTGTACACTTGGTGTTGATTGGTTGAACCCTGGACCCCATTTCGCGGAGATGGAATTGTGGGTATCACGCATCTAGTACCCAGCAGCCTCACTGCGCAGAAACTTACGGGTATACGCGAACGTTTAAAGAGCAAAGCTCTTGTGCGTATCAGCAAATATGTGTGCATCGTACCGAAAATGGCCCTAAAAGCCGCCCTGCTCCTTCTAAGGCTTCTGGCCAAGAAATTAAAGAAAGAAGACCGTAATGAAGCTTGACGAGAAGGTGAAACTTCTCGATATGTTGAAGGAGGGAAAAAGTTACGCTGCAGTCGGCCGCCATTTCAAAGTGAATGAGAGCACAGTTAGATATATAAAGAAAAAAGAAAATGAAATAAGAAAAAGTGTTAGTATGACATTCTATGGCACCGCAAAGGCTGTGTCCACAGTGAGAGACAAAACCATTGTGAAAATGGAATCTGCACTCGCATTCTGGATAAAGGACTGCAACATCATACGCCAAAAAGCACGACAGATCTACCAGCAGCTATCAACTCCTACTGCTTTACAAGGTGGTGAGGAAGAGGAAGCCGAAGCCGAAGATGTGGAGGCACTGGAAGGCGATGAAGAAGGGACGTTGGAATTCTTGGCTTTGGAGAACCAGCTCCTGAAGAGGAAGACGAAGAAGAAGAACCACAACCGGGACCGTCCTCAGCTCCCCAAGGATTTCAGGCTAGCAAAGGATGGTTCCACCAGTTCCAGAAAAGGTTCCATCTAAAGTCTGTTTCCCTACATGGGGAAGCTGCATCTGCAGACAAAGAGGCAGCCGCAAAATATCCGCAGGCCTTCATGAAAATAATCCAGGAGAAAGGATATCGCCCAGAACAGGTGTTCAATATGGACGAAACTGGCCTGTTCTGGAAGAAAATGCCGTCCCGGACGTACCTTATGAAGGATGAAGCTAAAGCCTCCGGATTCAAGGCACAAAAGGACAGGGTTGACCCTCCTGATGTGCGGGAATGCGGCTGGTTTTCATGCTGAAACCAGGCCTCATTTACAAGGCTGCAAATCCCAGGGCACTCAAGAACAAGAACAAGGCGTTACTGCCCGTCTTCTGGATGCATAATCCAAGGCCTGGATCACCAAAGTCCTGACGGAGTACTGGTTTCACCAGAGTTTTCATTCCTCAAGTTAGGCAATACTGGCTGATTTGGACATCAACTTCAAGGTCTTGCTGATAATGGACAACGCTGGTGGCCACCCTCTCGATCTTTATTCCAAAGAGTCCAGCTTGAGTTCCTTCCTCCCAACACCACCTCTCTCCTCCAGCCTATGGATCAGGGCGTCATCCGTGCCTTCAAGGCACTCTACACCGGGAACTCCTCCAGCACCTTGTTGATGCAATAGACCGTGACAGTGAATTTACGCTGAAAGATTATTGGCGTAAATTCACGATTGCCACGTGTCTGTCTGTCATTGACCGGTCGTTGAAGGACATGAAGGAGGAGACACTGAATGCCTGCTGGAGTAAGTTGTGGCCAGACTGTGTCCATAATTATACAGGCTTTTCTCCCCAGGAAATCCAGCAAAAATTCTTGGTGGTGAGGGCTTTGACGATATCACCGAGGAAGAAGTCGGCACCCTCATTGATGCCCACTCTGACCCCCTTACCGACCAGGACTTGGAAGAGCTGACGAAGTCCACCAGCAAGGAAGAAGACACTCCAGGTTCAGGAGAGGATCAGGAGGAGGAGGAGGAGGGACCTGACTTTGGAACGCCTGTCCCAAGTTAAAAAAATGGTAAACGACCTCCAGGAGTTTGTTGTCGCAACCATGGGATCCTTACATGGAGCGCTCCTTGAAGTTTTCTAATATTCTAGACACAGCACTGGAGCCCTCATAATCAAGCTCTCACCACCATGAAGAAGCAACGGCAGCAGTTGCCAATCACAATGTTCATCACACGAACGAAGAAAGACCCTCCAAAGCCTCCCAAATCGCCATGAAGTAGTGCCTCTTGAATCGCCTGAAGAGGTGCCTCCCAAATCGCCTGAGTCACCACCTCCCGAAGCGCCTCCTGAAGGTGAAGAGGCACCCTCAGAGGATATGTAACTCCTCTGCTTAGCTGTGCAGTCATATCTTCATCGTCATTCATCGGACTGCACGGCTAATTCATCATCATCATCTTTAATCAACATTCATCACTGGTGAGTACCGGTTTGGTTTACATATGTTGTACTAGCGTAAAACAATTGTTTAATGTTCATACAAATTTTGTTCTTTCTCTCTATCGCTTCTGATTTCACATACATTTGTTTCCCTTGTAAAAAGAAAATGGATGTCTCAAATAGTAACAGTATGAAAGAAAACGTGCATGACTGAAGACTTATGGGGAGGGGGGACTGAATTATTTTCACATACGTAACTAAGTCACGCAGTACGTACATAATACGTATGTACGTATTTATGTATAACCATAAAATGTAAGATTTACTTTAAAACAGTATTAATAATATTTCAAAGATTAATATGAACCATAATAGGATGTTTTATGTATATTTGATGAAGGATGGTCCTTTTAGCTACTTTGGTGTTTGCATGTTAAGGATAGCTAAGTTTTATGAGTATTTTTGGAGGGGGTTCCAAACATTCGCGGATTCTAACTATTCGCGGGGGGGGGGGGGGGGGGGGGGGGGGGGGGGGGGGGGGGGGGTGGGGGGGGGGGGGGGGGGGGGGTCTGGTCTGGTACGCATCCCCCGCGAATAAGGGGGAACCACTGTATATATATATAATATATATATATATATATATATATATATATATATATATATATATATATGATATTGCTATGATACAATAAAGTTTGTTCATACTTACCTGGCAGATATATATATAGCTGTATTCTCCGAAGTCCGACAGAATTTCAAAACTTACGACACAGGCAGTGGGAGGCCAGGTGGTTAGTACCCATTCCCGCCGCCGCGCTGGGAGGCGGGTATCAGGAACCATTCCCATTTTCTATTCAGATTTTCTAGTGCCACTGTCTCCTGAGGGGAGGTGGGTGGGCACTATGAATATATATATCTGCCAGGTAAGTATGAACAAACTTTATTGTATCATAACAATATCATTTTGTTCATGAGACTTACCTGTCAGATATATATATAGCTGAAGCCCACCATTGGAGGTGGGAAGAGACAGAATAGAATTTAGGAAACAAATTACATGTAGATGATTGACACCTTGGTTCCTTACCTGTTAGCATAGCTGACTTCGTGATTACTGTCACCCAAGTCTGCTCCTGTATAGCTGGTGAGTTCTAGATGATGTCAACGGGGGCGTGACCACAATGCGACTAGACCATATTGACCATACTATGAGGGCAATGAAGCAAAACCACCACCTGACCAAGCCTAACATAAGTTAAGAAAGCATAACTTAAGCTAATGACCGGGAATTCTGCCTCTGGCGGCCGACCCAACAACCATAAAAACACAATAAAATTAAAAAACACTTCCTAAACATTTTCTAAAGGATAGGATGAGTGCTACTTCCTGCCCCCAAAATTGTATCTGCGGAAACGTATGGCCCTAACGAACAGTAGTTCTCATATGTTGTTTTCACATCCCTCAGGTAGTGTGAAGCGAACACCGAGTTGCTTCGCCAAAAGGTGGCGCCCAGGATGTCACTGAGTGCCATATTCTTTTGAAATGGCACCGAGGTTGCAACCGCCCTCACCTTATGAGCATTTACTTTAAACAGTTTAAGATCACCGTCCAGACAGTTCGCATGAGCCTCCTTAATGGTATTTCTTAAGAAGAACGCCAGTGCGTTCTTTGACATAGGCAAGTCTGGCCTCTTAACCGAACACCACAGATTGTTCGAAGGACATCGACTTTCCTTTGTTTTATCTAGATAAAACTTGAGAGCCCTGACAGGGCACAGGACTCTCTCTGGCTCTTGTCCCATAATTTCTGCCATACCCTTGATTTCAAAGCTCTTGGGCCAAGGGTTAGACGGGTTTTCATTCTTGGCTAAAAACGTAGGGCTTAATGAACAAACAGTATTATGTCCTTTAAAGCCTATATGTTTGCTGATGGCTTGAACCTCGCTAACTCTCTTCGCCGTAGCCAGAGCGGTTAGGAAAATAGCCTTTCTGGTCACATCCTTCAATGTCGCAGAATGGAGAGGTTCGAATGGACTAGACATCAGGAACTTCAAAACTACGTCCAAGTTCCAGGAAGGCAGCTTTGGCTGAGCCACTTTAGAGGTTTCAAAAGACCTTAAAAGATCGTGAAGGTCTTTGTTGTTCGCTAGATCCAAACTTCTATGTCTAAAGACTGCTGACAACATGCTCCTATATCCTTCAATAGTTGGGACTGCCAGCTTTTCTTCCTTCCTCAGATAAAAAAGGAAGTCGGCTATCTGATTCACAGAGGTCGTGGTTGAGGAAATGCCCTTCTCCCTGCACCATCTCTTGAAAACGGCCCACTTCGATTGGTACACCATGCTAGAGGAAGCTCTTCTTGCTCTGGCAATAGCACTTGCCACTGATCTTGAAAAACCTCTCGCTCTGGCCAACTTTTTGATAGTCTGAATGCAGTTAGACTCAGAGTGGGGAGGTTTTTGTGGTACCTCTCGAAGTGGGGCTGTCTGAGTAGATCGACTCTCCAAGGCAGAGTCCTTGGGAAGTCCACTAAGAAGGACATGACCTCCGTGAACCAATCTCTTGAAGGCCAAAACGGGGCGATCAACGTCATCCTTGCTCCTTCTGACGCCGCAAATTTCCTGATTACCTCTCCCAAGATCTTGAATGGGGGAAAGGCATAAACGTCCATCCCTGTCCAATCCCAGAGGAGGGTGTCTACCGCTACTGCTCCTGGATCGAGAACAGGGGAGCAGTATAGAGGAAGCCTCTTCGTCCTCGAAGTTGCAAAAAGATCCACCAAGGGACATCCCCATAACCTCCACAACTCGTGACATACCTCTTGGTGAAGGGTCCATTCGGTCGGAAGCAGTTGTTGTCGCCGACTGAGTAGATCCTCACGGACATTCTCCACTCCTGCAACGAATCTCGTGAGAATCGTTACCTTCCGTGCCTGGGCCCACAGCAGGATCTCTCTTGCTAGGCCGAACAGGGACCAAGAGTGTGTTCCTCCCTGTTTCTTGAGGTACGCCAGAGCTGTGGTATTGTCCGAGTTGATCTGGACTACTCTGCCTGAAACTTGATCCTCGAAGAATGGGAGAGCCAAACGAATTGCCCCCAATTCTTTGAGATTTATGTACTAGGACACCTGTTCCCCTCTCCAGGTGCCTGACACTTCTTCCCCCCCTAGTGTTGCTCCCCAACCCGCCGTGGACGCGTCGGAAAACACCACTAGGTCGGGGCTCTGAAGGCTGAGAGAAACACCTTCTGCCAGCTTTGCGGGGTCGTGCCACCACCTTAGGTGATCCTTGACAGACTGAGAGATCCTGAGAGTTACTTCCAAATCCTCCTTGTTCTCCCAGTTCTCCGCAAGGAAAAACTGGAGAGGTTTGAGATGCAGTCTTCCCAAGGAATCAAACTTCTCCAGCGAGGAAATGGTCCCCAGCAGACTCATCCATTCCCTCACCGAGCATGTTTCCTTCCCCAAGAAGGTTGAAACTTTGTCAAAGCAGTGCTGCTGTCGTTCCTGGGACGGAAAAGCTCGAAAAGCCACTGAATCCATCTGAATCCCCAGATACACGATGGACTGCGTAGGGATCAGATGGGACTTTTCGAAGTTTACAAGAAGTCCTAGGGACTTTGTCAATTCTAGCGTCGTATGAAGGTCCTCCAGACACCTAGACTCCGACGATGCTTGAATGAGCCAATCGTCCAGGTAAAGCGAGACTCTTATTCTTGCAAGGTGAAGCCATCTCGCCACATTCCTGATCAGAACCGTGAAAATCATCGTTGCTGTGCTTAGTCCGAAGCAGAGAGCCCTGAATTGAAAGACCTGCCCCTTCAAGACAAACCTCAGGTACTTCTTTGACTGAGGATGGATAGGGACGTGAAAGTAGGCGTCTTGGAGGTCTAACGAAACCATCCAGTCGCCTGGTCTTAAGGCTCCCAGAACCGACTGAGACGTTTCCATCTTGAACTTTTCTTTCTTTACAAAGTGGTTCAGCCTGCTGACGTCCAGGATAGGTCTCCATCCCCCCGACTTCGGCACCAGGAAAAACCTGTTGTAGAAACCTGGGGATTCTAAATCTAGGACCTGTTCCACAGCTCTCTTCTCGAGCATATCGAATAGAATCTGTGCTTCTCCTGATGGTAGGAGGGCAACAGATCCCTGGGCGTCGTGCACAACGGAGGAGTTTCGAGGAATGGGATCTTGTAACCCTTTTCGATGACTTCGAGGGACTAGCTGTCCGTCTCTCTCACTCTCCAGGCTTTTGCAAAGGAAAGAAGTCTGGCTCCAACCGGTGTCTGAAGGTCCGACGAGTCATTTCTTACCCCTGAGCTTGGAAGGGGCTCTGCCTCTAGGAAGACCTCTTCCTCGAGGAGACGATCTCGAGGAAGCTCCTCCGCGAAAGGGCTTCTGCTTCTTGGAAGCCTGTGCAAGTGGAGTAGTAGAAGGGGCTGCTGGACGTCTGGACAACTGGGCCAGGAGGTCTTGGGTAGCCTTTTCCTGCAGGCTGGCGGCGAGATCCTTAACCATAGACTGAGGGAACAGATGGCTCAACAGAGGGGCGAACAGCAACTCTGCCCTCTGAGATGGAGAAACCGACTTCACTGTGAAGTTACAGTACAAGGCCCTCTTCTTCAGAAGCCCCATACAAAAGTGGGAAGCCAGTTCATCAGAACCATCCCTGACAGCCTTATCCATACACGCCAAAATGCTGGACAGTTCTTCAAGACAAATCAGGACTCCGAGACTGCAGGTCCAGGGCTCCCAAACACCAGTCCAGAAAGTTGAATACGTACCTCCATCGTTCTAAACAGCCCTTTCAGGTGATGGTCCAGCTCCGAAAGTGTCCACGACACCTTCGCAGAAGAAAGGAGAGACCTCCTTGGAGCGTCCACAAGGCTGGCAAAGTCTCCCTGGGAAGAGGAAGGAACTCTCAAACCAACCTCCTCTCCCGTCTCATACCATATGCCCGCCTTTCCACTCAACCTCAATGGAGGCAGGGCAAAAGAAGTCTTGCCTTGGGCCTTCCTGGAATCCATCCAGTCGTGGACTTTCTTGAAGGCTCTCTTCGTAGAAAGGTACTTGGACATCTTAACAAAGCCTGGCGTCTTCCTCGTCTTAGATGAAGCTAACTGCGAAGGAGGAGAGCGAGGGGCAGAGGGTTGGAACTTGTCTCCACACAAGTCCCTCAGAAGGCGGGCCAAAACCTGGTAATATATATATAGTATATATCTATATAGTGATTTCGTTGCAGTACTATTATCGTGTTGTGCGAAAATTTTATTGTGTAACTTATACGTAAATTACGTACAAGATAACGTAGTCATGGGTCACAAGAAAGTTTAAATTCATGGAAAGAAGCGCATGCTCTCTTTGGAGACAAAGATGGAGATCATCAAGAAGTACAAAGCTGGTATGCGATTGAGTGTGATCGCAAAGGAATACGGCCATAATCCGTCGACAATAGGCACCATCCTTAAACAGAAGGATGCTATCAAAGCAGCTACACCGTCGAAGGGCATCACTATTTTGTCCAGCAAGAGGACCCACGTGCATGACGAGATGGAACGGCTGCTCCTCGTCTGGATAAAAGACAAAGAAATCGCTGGCGATACGGTAACGGAGACAGCAATCGCCCAGGCGATTTGATTTGATTGCGATTTGATTGCGCAGGCGGAAGACGACGGAGGGGAAGGGACTTCAACGCCAACCCCAGAGTTCAAGGTTTCGCATGGCTGGTTCGAGAAATTCCGTAAACGGACTGGCATCCATTCGGTGGTGCGTCATGGGGAGGCTGCCAGCTTGGACACAAAAGCGGCCGAACCATTTAAGAAAACTTTCGACGAGATGATGACCAAGGAAGGCTACAGTTCTCAGCAGGTTTTCAACTGTGACGAGACTGGCCTTTTTTGGATAAGCGTATGAAAGACAGGCTTACGCTCACACTTTGTTCCAACGCCAGTGGGGATTGCAAGGTGAAGCCCCTACTGGTTATCATTCCGAGACTCCTCGAGCCTTCAAGGCCCACAAAGTGCTGAAGGAGAAGCTTCCAGTGATGTGGAG